>NC_091069.1:109608426-109911456 GCF_032405125.1 Capricornis sumatraensis
TCCTCACCTCCCTTATCCTCCTCACCCCCCTCACCTCCTGACCCTCCTCACCCCCCTCACCTCCTCACCCTCCTCACCTCCCTCACCCCCCTCACCCCCCTCACCCCCCTCACCACCCCTCACCACCCCTCACCACCCCTCACCCCCCTCACTCCCCCACCCTCCTCACCCTCCTCACGCTCCACACCCCCCTCACCTCCTGACCCTCCTGACCCCCCTCACCCCCCTCACCTCCTCACCCTCCTCACCCTCCTCACCCCCTCACCCCCTCACCCTCCTCACCCCCCCTCACCCCCTCACCTCCCCTCACCCCCCTCACCTCCCTCACCCCCCCTCACCCTCCTCACCCTCCTCACCCTCCTCACCCCCTCACCCCCTCACCCTCCTCACCCCCCCTCACCCCCTCACCTCCCCTCACCCCCCTCACCTCCCTCACCCCCCCTCACCCTCCTCACCCCCCTCACACCCCTCACCCTCCTCACCCCCTCACCCCCCTCACCCTCCTCACCCCCTCACCCCCTCACCCTCCTCACCCCCCCTCACCCCCCTCACCTCCCCTCACCCCCCTCACCTCCCTCACCCCCCCTCACCCTCCTCACCCCCTCACCCCCTCACCCCCCTCAACCCCCTCACCCCCTCACCCCCCTCACCCCCCTCACCCTCCTCACCCCCCTCACCCCCCCTCACCCCCTCACCCTCCTCACCCCCTCACCCCCCCCTCACCCCCTCACCCTCCTCACCCCCCTCACCTCCCTTATCCTCCTCACCCTCCTCACCCCCTCACCCCCTCACCCTCCTCACCCCCTCACCCCCCCTCACGCCCTCACCCTCCTCACCCCCTCAACCCCTCACCCTCCTCACCCCCTCACCCCCCCTCACCCCCTCACCCCCCCTCACCCCCTCACCCCCCTCACCCCCCTCACCCCCTCACCCTCCTCACCCCCCCTCACCCCCCTCACCACCCCTCACCCCCCTCACTCCCCCACCCTCCTCACCCTCCTCACGCTCCGCACCCCCCTCACCTCCTGACCCTCCTCACCTCCTCACCTCCCTTATCCTCCTCACCCCCCTCACCTCCTGACCCTCCTCACCCCCCTCACCTCCTCACCCTCCTCACCTCCCTCACCCCCCTCACCCCCCTCACCCCCCTCACCACCCCTCACCACCCCTCACCACCCCTCACCCCCCTCACTCCCCCACCCTCCTCACCCTCCTCACGCTCCACACCCCCCTCACCTCCTGACCCTCCTGACCCCCCTCACCCCCCTCACCTCCTCACCCTCCTCACCCTCCTCACCCCCTCACCCTCCTCACCCCCTCACCCTCCTCACCCCCTCACCCTCCTCACCCTCCTCACCCCCTCACCCTCCTCACCCTCCTCACCCCCTCACCCCCCTCACCCCCTCACCCTCCTCACCCCCTCACCCTCCTCACCCTCCTCACCCCATCACCCTCCTCACCCCCTCACCCTCCTCACCCTCCTCACCCCCTCACCCCCCTCACCCCCTCACCCCCCTCACCCCCTCACCCTCCTCACCCCCTCACCCTCCTCACCCTCCTCACCCCCTCACCCCCCTCACCCCCTCACCCTCCTCACCCCCTCACCCCCTCACCATCCTCTCCCCCCTCACTCCCCCACCCCCCACACCTCCTGACCCTCCTCACCCCCTCACCCCCTCACCCTCCTCACCCCCCCTCACCCCCTCACCTCCCCTCACCCCCCTCACCTCCCTCACCCCCCCTCACCCTCCTCACCCCCTCACCCCCTCACCCCCCTCAACCCCCTCACCCCCTCACCCCCCTCACCGCCTCACCCCCTCACCCTCCTCACCCCCTCACCCCCTCACCCTCCTCACCCCTCCTCACCCCCCCTCACCCTCCTCACCCCCCCTCACCCCCTCACCCCCCCTCACCCCCTCACCCCCCTCACCCCCTCACCTTCCTCACCCCCTCACCCTCCTCACCTCCTCACCCTCCTCACCTCCTCACCCTCCTCACCCTCCTCACCCCCCTCACCCTCCTCACCCCCTCACCCCCCTCACCCCCTCACCCCCCTCACCCCCTCACCCTCCTCACCCCCTCACCCTCCTCACCCTCCTCACCCCCTCACCCCCCTCACCCCCTCACCCTCCTCACCCCCTCACCCTCCTCACCCTCCTCACCCCCTCACCCCCCTCACCCCCTCACCCTCCTCACCCTCCTCTCCCTCCTCACCCCCCTCACCCCCCTCACCCTCCTCACCCTCCTCACCCCCTCACCCTCCTCACCCCCTCACCCCCCTCACCCCCTCACCCTCCTCACCCCCTCACCCCCCTCACCCCCTCACCCCCCTCACCCCCTCACCCTCCTCACCCTCCTCACCTCCCTTATCCTCCTCACCCTCCTCACCTCCCTCACCCCCCTCACCCCCCTCACTCCCCCACCCTCCTCACCTCCTCACCCTCCTCTCCCTCCTCTCCCTCCTCACCCCCTTCACTATCACTACTGCCACCACTAAGTGAATGGAACTCGCTGGAAGGTGAAGACTCCTCGGTCTCTTCAGGCATTGAAGGCAGTGGTTCTCCATCATGTTAACTTACCTCTTGTCTTTAAAGTTAGTTTCTAATAATTGAACTCGGCAAATGCTGTCGGGTTGAGCAGTGGAGGCTCTGAGCCCGTGTGCTCATGCAGGGCCAGCTGACACGTGCCCTGTGTGACCGTATGCCCTGGATTCTTTGGGTGTAAAACAGGAATGTGAGACACAAGTTTGCCTTAAAGCTACTGAGAGGAGAAACTGGTGAAGTGGCCCTTATAGCCGCTCCTGAGGAGCTGGCCGTCGGTCATGGCCTTTGGGCCCTCGTTGAGGATGCTGCCCTTGGTCCAGCTGACACCCCCACGGGACAGTGTGGACTACAGTCCTGGGAAGGCCATGCTGCATGTGTGATGTGGCTGCATCTGTGTGTCTGCTGTGAATGTCTAATATCTGATAAAAACCAGACATCACCTCATGGGTGTCTCATCAAAAGCAGCACCAGCCTTTCCATCATCTCTGGATTTTCGAAAACAGAGACCTATTATCTCATGATGTGAGAGTGGATGGTGTGTAGACAGGCCGAGCATCTTCTGCTGTATACCAGAGCGGTCCCTGAACTAAAAATGTGTGTGTCCTACAGGCGGGGAAAGGGAGACTTATGCTTTGGTATTTAGAGACGGCTTGAAAGAAGAGGAGCAACTTCAGAGGGAAAGAGCAAAAGAAGAACCCTTGGTTTCCATAAAGAGATGACCAGTGGTTCTAGACGTCGACCCTCTGACAGTACCAGCCTGGAGAACCCTGTGATACAGGGTTGACCGGGACATTGAGGGGGCAGCCTCGTGTTCCTGCTTCCTCGGGGGGGTGTGTCTCTGTGTATGTGTGTGGCTGCGTGCATATGAACACCTGTGTGACACGATCTCCTTCGCCCCCAGGGAGTACATGACGTCCGGCTGGCCTACATTCAGTTTGCCCTTTCCTTTCTGATTGCCGGTGATGACAGCACCATCACGCAAGTGCTGGAGTTGAAAGGTAGGAGGGCCTTGTTGTCTTGGGGCCCAGTCTCCCCGTGATTGTTCTGAGCGTTTAGCGGGTTAACAAAGGTCAGCCGCCGCTGTGGCTGCCTTGCACGTGGGAGTGAAGGGTGTGTGCAGAGAGACTTTGGTCACCGTGGCTTGAAAGCCGCTGGTCAGTGCAGAGAGAGTGGTCCCTGTTGCACTAGCTGGGTGCCGAGTGAGCCTAACGGGGGAGAAACGCAAACTTCAGTTCAGTTCAGTCTCTCAGTTGTGTCCGACTGTTTGTAACCCCATGGACTGCAGCACACGAACAAGGGAGGCTTTATAGCTCCAGAAAGGATGCAGATTCATAGCCCTGGCTACTGAGCTTCTCTTAGTAGTTGTGGTTTTTTTAATGCCTAGTGTGAGCAGGATATCAGAAATTGAGCTTCAGAGAATTCTGGCTGGTGCCAGTCTCCCTAGAGCGAGGCTTGGCATGGTTTCATCCATTAGGGCCACCAGCATTTTTCTCAAGACCGTGGATGGCAGTGCAGAGAGGGTCGTCGTCCAGTGAGACCCCCGGGGTCAAGCCCTGTCTGTGGGTTAGGAGTGGCTGCCATCTCAGCTGGGGCCCTGAGACTCGTGGGAGGAGAAGAGCATGGGGGCCTGCAACCGTTTCCCTCTGTCCCCCAGCATGGGAGACCTGAGTCCCCTCCAGGGCAGGCTGCTGAGACCACTCACGAGCAGGTGCGGGTGTGGGTCCCTGGAGGTGGGCAGCCCAGGGCCAGGTGGCCACCCAGACCGCAGCCCCACGGAGGACACACCTCCTTCCCGTGGTGTCGTGCCCTGGTCCTGCTTGTTGCCCGCCTGCGTGGGATGCCCTCTGCCTCCAGGGCCGGGCATTTCTTCAGAATCTTGCCCCACGTCTTCTCAGTGTCCGGCTTTTATTAAACGGAGGATACTGGTTTTGGTGTCATCTGTCCACACTGCTAAAGGGGCAAGGATGCACTTCTGTTAAAGTTTCAGCAGGGCAGCTGGGCTAGGCCAGCCATTCCACATCCAGCCATTTATCCTAAGGGAATAATTAAGGAGTTGAGTAGAGGTTTTGTTAGGGGACATCTTTGTCTGTTAGCTGAAAATCGGACTCCTTACTACCCACCAGCGAGGGACTGAGCAAATTGAGCACTGGTCATAAGGAGGAATGCAGCTATCAAAAGGGATATAGAAATATACTTACTGATCCCAGATCTTTTAAGGGTATGGGACTGGGTGTAACTCCGTTATAAAACTGGTAAAATATGATCCCATTTTACTAAAAGTTTAACAGAATATGGACATACCAGAAGGTTAGCAGTCAACTGGGAACCCAGACATTACTCAGTATGAACTCTTGGGTAGTGGTGCGATGGTTGATTTACCTGGTATTTTCGGATTTTTTTTTTTTTTTTTAAGAATAATGAATTTGCCTTTGAAGAAATTATATGTGCTCATGAAGAATGTATAGAGCAAGAGAAACTGTAATGGGTTTGTTGCATTTTACCAGTGTCGCCAGTATGTCAGTAATGACAGAGCATCAAGCGGTGGAAGGTTGAGTCCTCGGGGAGAGAAAGCAAATAAATCAGTCCAATTCTACGGCCAGTCAATAAAGTGACAGCTGTCATTTTAAATACATCTCTGAGCTGGTCTAAGTGAAGAGTGGAGCTTTGGAAAACTAATCATACAATACATGCTCTTTTAAACCGTTAGTATTAACTTTACTGACGTCAATGTGAAAAAAGAAAGGGAAGATAGAACCAAAGAACTGTTGACCTTTAATGGTTCACTCATTGTATTGCTTTTAGATATTTATTTCCTATGTCACAAAACTAGTTTTTCCTGCTGTGAACTTGTGTAATTAAAAAAGACAAAACCTGAAAAAAAAAGGTGGGGGGGCAAATCAATGGCCTTGTTTGCCATACAATTTTAAGAAGTAATGCTCTCTCGTCTGTTCCCGTTCAAAGTATTTTTGAATCTAACGCTTTGAAACTTTCTACTTTCAGAATTTATTCCTTGCATTTTTAGCTCAGGCATCAAGGAAGATAGGATCTCCACCATCAATATTTTGTTGTCCACACTGAAAACAAAGGTACGTGTTTGGTGATCAGTATTCCTGTCACGTGTTTGTTCCAGTGTTTTTTGACAGGACTTCAGAGCTGTGACCTCATGGGTGATGCGAGTTGTTGTGTGGGTTGGATGGGAAACTGTTTCTTAAGCAAGAACTTGGTGGTGGTGAGCGATTCTGAAGGAGACAGCTGCCATTTCTTACAAGAGGAGAAAAACTGCTACCTGCTTCCCCCACCCCCTACCCCATTCCACAGGAAGCCACTGGGGTAACTGCGAGCTGTAAACGTCAGCCCTTCATCACGTGCACACCTAGCATGCTGTGTTGTGTTATATAATAACACAAAATGTTATTTTGTGTCATCTTCCATATTCTGCCTTATATAAGCATCTTGCAGAAATCTGAAAACTTGCTGAAAGGATCGCTGTCTTTGACACAGAAGCCTCTTCCATGATCCAGGAGAAAAACTCTGTGAGCCTCCCCAAATAAAAAAAAGTTGTCCAAAGGCTGTGAGCTGGCAACCCATATGAAAAGGGCTCGTGAGCACATAGCATTTAGTACTTCTCAACTTGGGCACAGTTCTGTCCCCCATGGGCCGTCTGGCAAGTTTTGGTTGTCATAACCGGAGAAATGTGACCGGCATCTGGTGAGCAGAGACCAGGGTCGAGCAACCACTATAGGCTGCTTAGCCTCCTGTAGTGCAGAAGGCAGCCTCTCACAACAGTTATTTGTCCCCGCATGTCAGTAGTACTGAGGTTGAAAATTTTCCTGGATTCAAAGCAGAGCAAGTCATGAGATTACAGGTTTTTTCACCCACCAAGTTGGCCTTGACTTTTCAGACCTGATACTCAGCGCCAGCAAAGAATCAGGTGCTTCCCTGGAGGAAGTGTTATGGTCCCTCTGGAAGACAGCAGGTCTGGCAGTGCATGTCAGAGGTCTTGAAAATGTGTATCAACCTGGAGGCGGGGTTTTGGGAGTCGCCTCAGATCACCCAGGGAATGGATTTGAAATAACTCATAAGCCCTCAGAGATCCGGGCTGGGGGCTAGGTTGGGAGGGGCTGAGAACTTGTGCACCATTCCAAGTGCATAGGCAGGGACGCAGTGCAGGCTGCTGCTCATGGAAGCAGCCTGATTGTACCCACCTGGGGAATGGGTACATGAGTTACCATCACTTCTGGGATAGAATGATGATCAGTCCTCCAAAACAGTGTTCTAAAGGAATTTTTAATGATGTGGAGACAGTTCATGCTGCATAAATAAAGCAGGTACAAAGCTATATATAATTTCAAAGAAGTTAAAAAAACCCAAACCCCAATAAAAACCCAATACACTTAATATATACACATGTATATATTTTGCATGTGTTGTGGGGAGGGGCAGAGGCTGAAAGGAAATATACCAAAATGTAAACTGTTGGTGTCCTAGGAAGGTGACAATATTGATGAATTTTGTTTTCCTCTTTACATTTTTTCTTTTTCTGGCTAAGTGTTCTGCCACAAGTCTGTATTATTTTTAGTTTATAATGACGAAATCCAACATGTTTTAAAAATCAGCTTCCTTGAAAGCCATTTGTTCTGTTGTTTTCAGGTAGTTCACAATAAAAATATCACAAAAACCCAGAAGGTGCGTTTCTTCACTGGACAAGTGCTGAACCACATAGCATCTCTCTACAGCTGGAAGGGGATTGTTGACGTGAGCCTGGACAGCGTCGAGGTACAGTCTCTGGGGTTCGCTTGGCATCACTGTTAGCATGAGATGCCCAGAGCTGGAATACTGAAGCATCTATACATATTATCTTGATGGCTCAAGTGGTGTAGAATCTGCCTGCAATCCAGGAGACTTGGGAGACGTGGGTTTGATCCCTGGGTTGGGAAGATCTAGAGGAGGAAATGGCCGTCCACTCCAGTATACTTGCCTGGGAAATCCCATGGAAAGAGGAGCCTGACAGGCTACAGTCCCTGGGATCACAAAGAATCCGACACGACTAAGCGTGCATGCACACACAAAAACATGATCTATGCATACACCTGCCTTAAAAAATAAGTCCCCCCGTTTGATCTGTTTCTTTTGGCCTGTGGTTATATTAATTATCTACCTAGATACAACATGACTCTTTTAATTAGAGTAAAATTTTTTCTAATCTCTGAGGTATCATATTAAACTTTTTTTGTCTTTTTCTTTAATGAGCTGCAGGGCATCTCCATTTTCCCTGCAGTGTTTGCATGGTGGACTTAGAGGGTAGATTCCCGCTCTCTCCCCCCTTGCTTACCTCTCCTCTCCCATCTGTTCTTCTCACATCTTTCCAGTCATCAGAGTTTCAGGGCCTGTTGTCTCTGCTTTAGGATCCTGGAATCTAGGGAGCATCAACTTCCTCGCCTGCTGACGGGAATGGTTTGCTCTGTGCGTGTGCTTACTTGCTCACTCATGTCCGCCTCTTCGTGGCCCCATGGACTGCAGCCCGTCAGGCTCCTCTCCCCACTGGATTTCCCAGACAAGAATACTGGAGTCGGTTGCTATTGCCTACTCCAGGGGGTCTTCCTGACCCAGGAATCGAACCCCCATCTCTTGCCTCTCATGCGTTGGCAGGTGGGTTCTTTACCACTAGTGCCACCTGGGAAGCAACAAGTACTAGATAAGAAGAGTCACTCTCTTGAGGACCTAAGGCCTCCATACCTTTGAATTTTCCTTGTTTTGATTTTTCTCAGGGCATTTCTGAACATGGACTTGGCCAGAGTAGTGAAGGCTCAGACTTCCTGTTAACTTTATGGTAGTTAACCTCTCAAGAGCCCACTGTTGTACCCCTTTTTATCTCATGACCTGCCTGTGTCCTTATTCTGCACATATTTTATACGTTCCATAACCAGGAAGCCCAGGGGGCTTCATAAGAACACTCCCAATTGTGAAGTTTTATTCAAAAGAGCAAGAGAAACTAAGTCATTCATAAGCTTGTTTGAAAATACAGGTTTAAACTTGCCCCTCTCAAGAGTTTTGTTTTTGCTTTCTGGCTGCACTGTGTGGCTTATGGGGTCTTAATTCCCTGACCAGGGATTGAACCTGCACCCTGGCCGCGAGAGCGCAGAGTCCTGACCACAGGACCACCAGGGCAGTCCCTAACGGTTCTATTGCATAGGTGAGGACACGGAGAATCGGGGCATTAAGCGATGCTCTCGCTACTGGTAGTCTGGTGTCCAGACCCCATCCTGAACCTCTCCTGGGGCCTGTTAAGATTTGCCTTGTTAGAATGAAAGATGTTCCTGTCACCTAGGAGATTCTAAGGGATTCAGGATCTCCATGTGAGATGTTCCACTTGCCCCCATCACTCAGAAAACTGCAAGGGTTTTAGGAGCTCTGTGCCAGGAACGGGGCAACAACCAAACACTTCCATCTTCTGCCACAGTATCACAATGCAAAAGCAAGAACAAGCTTAGAAAAAAATTAAGCATGTGCTGTAAACAGAGAATCTTTGCTACTGGGGGTCCCAAGACTGACCTGCTCTGTACTTCCTGTCTCGGTGCTGACCTCAGCGTCTCATCCACAGTTTCCTCCTTCGTCGAAAGGATGCGATCCTGTCTGCCCGGCCAGGCTCACGGGGCTGCACTAACAACTACTGTAAAGTGCTCGGAGACAATCAGAGATGACAGAAAATCTCAAAAGTTATCTGTAGTTTCTTATGGTCCCAGCAGCCCCCTGTTTGTTCAACTTTAAAAAGGAAAATTTTAATTCAGTTTATTTAAACTGAAAAATAAACTAACAAACAGAAAAACCCACAGTTGACCCATTCTCCCCAGTCCCTTGACCCCCATGTCTGACAGCTACCAATCTGCTCTCTGTGAGGTTTTTTAAAAAAATTATTATTGTTTTATTTGTTTATCTTGTTCAGATTCCACATATCAGAGCACTTTTAGGTTTTGATTGGTATTTCTCTTTTTTGTGCAGTTTTGTTTTTGAATTATTGCTGTTGTTCAGTCGCTAACTCATGTCCGACTCTTTGTGACCTCATGGACCACAGCACGCCAGGTTCCTCTGTCCTCCACTATCTCCCGGAGTTTGCTCAGATTCACGTCCATTGAGTCGGTGATGCCATCCAACCAAATCTCATCCTCTGTCGTCCCCTTCTTTTGCCTTCAGTCTTTCCCAGTATCAGGGTCTTTTCCAGTGAGTCAGTTCTTCGCATCAGGTGGCGAAAGTATTGGAGCTTGAACATCAGTCCTTCCAGTGAATATTCAGGGTTGATTTCCTTTAGGATTGACTGGCTTGATCTCCTTGCTGTACAAGGGACTCTCAAGAGTCTTCTCTAGCACCACAGCTCGACCAGGTGTTTAATTTAAAGTGTTTTCTGATTTGCTTTTAATATGAGGCATGTGCTGTTGTCCAGTTTTTACCCTGTAGTTGTTAGTAAGGCTTATGAAGCTTGGATGGTCATTGAGTGTCTTTGAAACTCTCATAGACTTCTGCTGAAGACGCAGGGAAGACCATGGTGCGGGAGCTTGTTCATAACTTCCTGATGGATCTGTGCTGTTCGCTCAAGCATGGGATCAATTTTTACGATGCATCTCTCGGTACCTTCGGCAGGTAAGGCTGGAGCTTGTGTGCACCCTGAGTGTGAGTTCTCAGAGGCCGTCACATTCGTGACTTCCCGTGGGGATCTGTCAAGTGATAGAAGTGTAAGGGGTTAGAACTAGCGTTTCAGATGATGCCTGACTCATTTTGGGGATGAACTTGGAATAGGACTCAGATGGTTCCTGTTCGTTGTGGGCACTCAGGGCAGAGTCTCAGGGGAGTTGACTCAGACACACGGTGTGAGGTGTCTCACCCAGGAGGGTGCTGTGTCCACTTGGGGACAGTGCATCAGATGAATCTGAGAATAAATCCAGAGACAAGGGGCCCTCCCGGGGGCCTCCCCACAGTGCTTGGTGGCTGCCGTTGCTACCCCAGTTTTGCAGATGAGGGAAAGGGGCCCACAGAGGTCAGGTCACTCACCCTGTAAGTGGCGGAGCTCAGGTTGGAACCTGGGAGGTCTTGGTTCCCAGCCCACACTCTTGACGGCCACACAATCCCCCTCTCCCCAGAGCTGGCTGCTAGTGAGTCAGGCTTACAGAGTTTTCTTCTTGCCTTTTATTTCATATTGCACCATTACGATAGCATTTCATTGGTAAGGAAGCATGAAGTCCACAGCTAATGGTTTCTATTATGTTCTTTTGGACATTCTCTTTAAACCTATAATAAATATCTGTGTTAATTTTTAAACCAAAATACCCTACTGTTAGATATAGCGTTCATCAATCTGCTTTTTTCCCATTTGACAGTAAAAATATTGGACAGATTTTCTCGTCATCATGAGTGACCCTTAGTTTTATCTCCTTGACATTTTATTATAAGAATAGAGTTGATTAAAAAAAAAAAAAAGAATAGAGTTGGTTTGCTTTGGTTTCCACCAGCCAGGCAATGACTGATTCCCTCAAAATGGGATTAACCTAGGGAGAATTTTTCTCCCTGTTCGTGCCTTTGAACTTGGTTAGATTCTGTAGTTATTATGCATTAACTCGCCGTGTCATTTCTAAATCTTTCAACTTTGTTTTGGTGATATCGTAGCTTCTCTGTCATCAGTGAGAGAAAACTTGTTTTCTCGCTGAAATGTAAGAGCAGACTTTTATAGTCTAATATAAACATGTTGAAAAATGCCTTTGTCCTGTGAAGGAGACCCATAAGGTAGATGAACGTCATGAACATACTGGATCAACTTGCGGTCGTGGGTCTGTTTAAATAAGCGGTGGTTTATGTAAAATTTTTCAGCCATGGACCAAAGGCAAATTTTGTGCTTAGAGAGAGGAAGCGGTTTTGTTTGTGGGGTGTTAATGGAAAGCTTTGAGAAAACTGAAATGCCTGGCTTCCCAGTGGTCGTCAAGCTCCCTTGTGTCCTGCTGGCCTCCGTGCAGATGTCACCATGTCAGAGAGGCCTTCCTTGGCAACTCTTCACGAAGACAGACCTTCCACTCTCACTGTCCTTTTGCTTGGCTCTTGCTTCTGATGGCGACTTACCACCACTTTGCATATTTGTTTGCTTGCTCATTATCCGATGGGCAAGAATCGGTGAGAACAGAGGCTAGTCTGTTTTTGTTTCCCTTTTTCTCTCATTTCTGGCGGTGCTGGGCCTTCGTTGCTGCGTGGCAGCTTCCTCTAGCTGTGGGGTGTGGGCCTCTCGTTGCGGGGTCTTGTTGTGGAGCTTGGGCTCCTAAGCACGAGAGCTTCAGTAGTCGTGGTGCACGGGCTCAGTCGCCCCGTGGCCTGTGGGACCTTCCCGGACCAGGGATCAAACCCACGTCCCCTGCGTTGACAGGTCGATTCTTAACCACTGGACCAAAGAGGTCCTGGCTAGTCTGTTTTGAATCCCGAGTCTAGGACAGTGCACATAGGGAGGCATTTTAGCATAGGCCAGGGTTGGCCAACTTTTTCTCTTAAGGTCCAGGGAGTTAAGTATGTCAGGCTCAGTGTATTACACTGTCGCTACTGTGGCCACTCAGTAGGCCATTGTGGTACCCAAGCAGCCACAACATGAATAAACAAGTGGGTATAACCGTGTTCCAATAAAGCTTTATTGGCAAAGGCAGGTGGCAGGCCAGAGCTTGCTGAGCCCTGTTGTGGAGGTTCAGAGAACAGTTTCTGGAGTGCCTCAGAGACCTCAGCAGGTTATTGCTCTTCTTTGCCAGTATTGCCTCATCTGTTTAAAAAATAAAAAAGAGAGAGATACGATTAGCACCTACCTCAGAGAGTGTGTGGTAACTGCTTAGAGCAGTATCTGGCACCCACTGCAAATTCTGTAAATGTTGTTCATTTTATTACATCATTGATTAAAATGGTGTGTGTGTGTGTGCCATATTTTTGGCATGCTTTGCAGATTTAACATTTTGTGCATTTGAAAGCACAAAGTGCGTTTTGCTCATGAAATTTTCCTATTAAGAATGTTAAGCTTTTTAAAAGATAGCTTTCTGATCAAAATTACTCTCTAATTCAAATTTTGAAAATTCTTTATTATCTGTAAAGTATCATATTGCATCTTAGTTTTGGTGAGTTTTTAAGGGGCTCCAAAACCAATGGTCCCACAAGCCATCAACATGACACGCCAGTGAGGCTGATTTTGAGTTTTTTCCTGGATATTATGACTTCCAGGGACAAGCTTGATACAAAAATGTTTCTGGGGATTAAAACCCACTTAACTGCCTAGATCCTGAGTTAGGTGTCCAGGTTTGTGTAGGTTTTAAGTCTGTAAGTTTTCCTGCTTTTATCATCTTATATCTTTGAAAACTGCCCACTTTGAGACAAGTTTCAACTGTTTTCATACAGTAGATTGCCACCGCCCCACACTAGCTTCTTTTGCCTGCTAAGTGAAGGTGTATTAATTTGAACTAAGCTAGAAACAGGGAAACAGAAGACCTGTAGAAGGACTCTGTGCCACTTGGCTAAGTTCTAGAAATAATTCTATGGCACTCTGGACTGTGGCGTTTCATGAGCACTTCATGGGGGAAGTGTCATCTTTGCATTTTTGTTTACAGTTTTCCTTATGTGTGCATTATATGTTTGGCTGTGCCGAGTCTTGTTGCTGCACACAGGCTTTCTCTAGTTGCGGTGCGAGGGATTGGCGTCCCAGTGGCCTCTCCTCTGCGGAGTATGGGCGCCAGGGCGCGCAGGCTCAGCAGTTTTGGTACACAGGCTGAGTTGCACCATGGCATGTGGGGACTTCCCAGACCAGGGATCGAACCCATGTCCCCTGCTTTGGCAGACGGATTCTTTGCCACTGAACCACCAGGGAGACCCAATATAATCTTTTTAAAGGAAAATGCATGCCTCTGTGATTTTTACTTAATGTGCACATACGTCTTCATATATGTGCTTTTTCATGTGTAGTTGGAGGAAGTGAAAGAGAAAGTCGCTCAGTGGTGGCCCACTCTTTGTGACCCCATGGACTCTCCAGTCCATGGAATTCTCCAGGCCAGAATCCTGGAGTGGGTAGACTTTCCCTTCTCCAGGGGATCTTCCCGACCCAGGAATTGAACTGAGGTCTCCTGCATTGCAGGTGGATTCTTTACCATCTGAGCTAGTAGGAAAGCCTGTAGTTGGAGGAAAGAGGTCAGTAAAATCTCAAAAGGAAATTTTACAATTGCTTTTATGCTGTGGGTTTAGAGAGAAAGAATTTCTTCCTTTTCTCTGAAAGTCAGCTGAACTTGAGGGAGGGAAGGAGAGGTGGGAAACAAGACAAAGGGGAGACTTTTTTTAGCTGTTCAAAAGTAGGGGAGTGAGACGTCCCTGGTGGTCCAGTGGTTAAGACTCTGTGCTTCCAACACAGGGGGCATGGATTTGATCCCTGGTGGGGGAAGTCCCGCAGGCTGAAGAAGTAGAGGAGTGAAGTTCAGGCCCTTTGGTGGAGAACAGGAACCCCACAGACCATGAGAACATCTCACTCTGTGCTCTGAGGGAAACTGACCAGAAGGGAAATTTGCCCATCGTTGCATCACAACATAAAACTCTGTGTTTACTCGCGGGTTCCGAGGACCTGTCCCGTCATCCTGAGAGTTCGGCGTGTTGTGAAAACCCCCCGCTCACCCCTCTCTCTTCTGTCTTTCTGTGACAGAGGAGGAAACCTGACTCTCCTGCACTTCCTGCTGGGTTTAAAAACTGCAGCAGACGATGAGCTGGTCGCTGAACTGGTGGTGAACATTCTGAAAGTGTGTCCGGACCTACTGAACAAATACTTCAAGGAAGTGACGTTTTCCTTTCTCCCGAGGCTGAAGTCCACTTGGTCAAATAACATCAGACTGCTAAACAAGGTGATGACCACTGCATTTTGAAGTCTGCCTCGTGGGGTCGTGGGTGAAGTGTGAGAAGTTGGGGTGGTGAGGATGGAAGGTGGGGTGACATCCTGATAAACTGCAGGATGAGAAACTTCTTTCAGCTATTCTCCCGGTATATTTTTGTTGTTTTTCAGTCGCTCAGTTGTGTCTGACTCTGCGACCCCATGGACTGCAGCCTGCCTGGCTTCCCTGTCCTTCACTATCTCCCCGAGTTTGCTCAAGCTCATGTCTGTTGAGTCCGTGATGCCATGCAGCCATCTCATCCTCTGTCGCCCCCTTCTCCTCTTGCCCTGAGTCTTTCCCAGCGTCAGGGTCTTTTCCAGTGAGTTGGCTCTTCGCATCAGGTAGCCAAAGTATTGGAGCTTTAAGCTTCAGCATCAGTCCTAGATGATGTTAATTCAGTGTCTTTTTCTTCTAAGGACATTTTACTTTTCACTGAGCTGCATTTTGAGGTTTATGCTGCTAAATCTGTTCAGCCAATTTTATTTTCTTCATCCAGATTTCACTTCGAATGTGATCTTGATGAGTTTAGCCACAGTTAGGCTAGAATTAGCAAAATGCCTGACCGTGAAATGCAAGCCAGGGAGCAAGGCTATTTAAAGATTGCCATTTCAAGTTCTTAGAACAACTTGAAACAAGCTGTGTCTTGGTGGTCTGTCCTGCGGATATGAATGAATTTCCATCTGATCGTGGTGTCAGCCGCGCCTCGTTTACCAATGGCAGTACCTGCTACAAGTCCTTCCATCCACCATCGCTCCTTCTCTCAGCCGTATGATCTGCCTCATGGTAACAGGGGGCCTTCCAGGTGGCTCAGTGGGTAAAGAACCCACCTGCCAATGCAGGAGACCCAGGAAACTCAGGTTTGATGCCCGGGTTGGGAAGATCCCCCGGAGAAGGAAATGGCAACCCACTCCAGTATTCTTGCCTGGAGAATCCCATGGAAAGAGGAGCCTGGCAGGCTATAGTTTATGGGGTTGCAGAGTTGGACACGACTGAGTGACTGGGCATGCAGTGATAACACACCTGGAATTATTTTTTTGTGCCTTGACTTGGGCAACGGGTTATCTGCAAAACAAACTTAATCCATCATTTTCCTTGAGCACCCGTGTGTGCGGTCCGCCTGTGTATTGGGGGCAAGAAGGAGGTACTCTGCCCCCCACTTGGTGATGGTATCACCGTGGCCACCACCCCTGTTGGGACCTGCCCTGGCCGCACTCTGGAGTGGGATGGGGAGGGGCAGGTGCATGGCCGCTGCAGATTGGATGGTAGTCTTGCCGTCTCTAGGACTCCCTAGTCTCAAGGCTAGAGTCTGCCTTCTAGCCTTGCAGTCCGAGGGAAGCTCCCCTCATTGAGGGCCAGTGTTGTCATCTGTAAATGTGTTTTATCTTGGTATAAAATAACCCTACCGCGAAGGGTCGTCATGAAGTGCTAAAAAGCCGACATAATTTGCCAGGCGCCGTAACTGGGGAGTAAGTCATCGCGTTGAGACTTGTTTGCCATCAGGGGTTTTAACAGGCTCCCCAGACCACCAGTCAGTCTCTGCTTTGACGGTCATTACCCCAGCAGTAGTCTTTCCACCTGCCTGGTCTCCAACCAGTGGAGCTGGGGGTCGACATTCCAGACCCTGTGCCTTGTGGCGCGCCTTGGGCCTCTGTTACTCTCGTTGTTTCCCCGGAGCGGCTTCGCTCTTGGGCGCCTCCCGTCAGACTCAGGTTTGGAAGTTAACTTCTCTGTGTCCCTTTCTCAGGTCTACGCTGCCCAGCCGGACGTCTCCCGGGCGTTTCAGACCCGAGAGTTCATCCCGCTGCCTCGGCTCCTGGCCATGGTGATGGTGACCACCGCGCCGCTGGTGTGCAGCAAGACCATGTTCACGCAGGCGCTGAACGTGAGTGGGGACCCTGCCTCCAGGCCCTCCCGCTCACCCCCCTGGCCATGCCGGCCACTCCGCTGAGAAGACTGGCCTGTGTGTATTGGGTCGTCTTCTGTCAGCGCTTCCGAGGTTTTCCACGTGTCCCCTCGCCTGGGGACGGGGCCCTGGGGCCCAAGGCACATACCTGCCTTTCTCCAGCACTGAGCGGGCTGCAGGATCCTGTGTGGCTCTGTGGGCCTTTGTCGATAAGGGGCGGGGGGAGCAGGGGCTGGAATCATAGGAGGGTACGTGTGCTCAGCTGCAGCCCAGTGTCACGCATTGAAGTCTCATTACTTGAGGATCTTTGGACAGAGTGGGCCTGACATTTGCCTGGCAAATCCTTTCTTCTGAGCTTTAAACGAATAGTGCTAACTTTCCTGGGGAACACTGACTTTGAGGCCCAGCTGTTTCAGGAGTTTGGGGAGGACGTGTTCATGGAGAAACTTGATCCTCAGATTCTGTGTCATCGTCTATCATAAAGATCCAAGGCTCAGCAGAAGCCACATTGTGAGGGGCCCATGCCTTGTTCACTGTAGCATCATGGCCTGAGCCAAACCTGCCGTGAGTCGTTAGCACATGGATCCTGGGCTTCCCAGGTAGCGCTGGTGGTAAAGAGCCTGCCTGCTAATGCAGGAGACCATGAGTAGATGCGGGTTCAATCCCTGGGTCGAGAAGATCCTCTGGAGGAGGGCGTGGCAACCCACTCCAGTATCATGCCTGAAGAATCCCCAAGGACAGAGGAGCCTGGCTGGGTATGGTCCATAGGGTCGCACAGAGTCAGACACGACTGAAGCAAAGAACATGGGTTCTGGGTCCTGCCAGTTGCCTGCCTGTTACCTCAAGACCCACCTGGCAGAGGCCAGGTGTTCAGAGCGGTGCAGGGCTTGGGGCTTCCTCAGGGCGGGTGGAGTCCCTGCGTTTCAGGCAGGCTGGTTGGGGTGTGAGCACGGAAGACCAGGATCTGCCACGGTGGGTCACAGAGCGTGGTTTGGACCCAGTGTCCACGGGGCATTTGCCGTAAAGTGGCCCCAACTCCTTGGATTGTACTGTGGGATGAGAGTTTTTCTTGCTCCCATCCAGGGATGGTGCTGAGAGAGAGCGGTGGGGTGTGTGGAGTAGACAGAAGAGGCCTGGGTGGGACCTGGCAGGATGGCTTGTTTGCTCTGGTGGCCAAATCCCAGAACCAGAGTTAGGACCCAGCTAGCTTGCCCATCTGTTTTGTGAGACACAAAACAGTTTATCCCAAGAGACTTGCAAGAAAGTCGAGTTGAAAGGGGGATGTCTGACGCCGCCTCTTGTGGGTGGGAGGTGCTGGCTGGCTGCATTTCCTCTCCGCTTTGAGCCAACCCCGGTCTTTCCCCAGCGGCCTGGGATGTCAAAGGCTGTCTCACTCCCAGGACAGAGGAGTTGTGCCCCGGGGGTGTTCATGCCCTGCATGGGGCGGCCTTGGGCTGGGGTAGAGGACACGTCCTCCTTTTTTCCTGAGGCCACCGTCCTCCTGTGCAGGCCCAGGGCCAGTTAAGGGGAAGCTGAGGCTCTGTCTTCCCGTCCGTGGCCCTTTCCCAGCTGTATCTGTGTTCACGTGAGTGACACCAGAGACACGTGTGTCTCGGGGGTGGAGTTAGGAGTGTGTGTGGGGGTTGTCGAATGACATTTTCCTTCTATTCATTACAGTTTTATCTATTAAATTTTAATAGCGTAGATTTTAGAACCAGAAAGAAAAGAGTGAGCTCGTTTTACAAACGGGAAATTAAAAGGCTGTTCGGAGATAAGGCCTCAGGCTGTTGGCCAAGCTTCGTGTTCCAAGCCGGCGGATATACACGTTGAGCACTCATTTCGGTCCTGCCTTTGAAATGATGACAGGGTGGGGGTGGTTATTGGTTCAGGGCATTTAACATAGCCCTTCTTGAGAGTACCACGTCCATATAAAATGAGATACCAGCTGATTGGAATGCTGGGGGCCTGGGGTGTTATTAGACTGCAGGTCCATCAGAAAACCTTGTTAATTCTACTTGACTCTTAAGCTACAGTATCCTACCCAGTGTTCCCTGGGCTTCTCTGTCCTTAGGAGTCACCTGGGGCTGATGGCAGTGGGCTGGTCTGGGCCTGTGATGGAACGTGTCTCCCCAGTGCCCAGGAGATGTCCTCGCTCCTGCTGGCCTGGGGCACACCGCCGTCACCAGGGGCCTCACTTCCCCCTTGGTGCTGATAGCACAGGCTCTTGAACCTTACTCAGTCTCCGCGGCGAGTAAGAGTGTTGAAGGTCTCCTGGCTATCATCCGAATCCAAGTAGAGAGTCCGGGTGTGGGAGGCCTGCGGTGGGGGCTGCGGTGAGCTTAGAGGTGGCTCTTCAGACCCAGGTGCCCGGTACCTTTGCTTATCATCTCTGCAGCTGACGAGAAGTGCTTCTTCAGGGGCTGGTCAGGTCCTGGTGGGGCCTCGGCTGCACTGACGCGGATTATCCTTGTGAGTCTGGCAGTTGTCAGAGAAGACTTGTCAAAAACAGACAGTGGACTAAAAATCAGGAATAACCATCAGACTCCTCTTCTTTAGTAACCAGCCTCCCAGCATCAGCTGAGGTCAGGTCTGCAGGAGTGCAAGCGGGCGGAGGCCATCAGGCCCCCAGGAAAGGCCAGCATGCCCTGGGTCCACCAGGGCCATCCGAAGACGTTTGTGGACTCAACTCTTTGTTTTCTTCCCAGTTGGACAGCGTATCCGTGAAACACACAGCTTTATCCCTTGTCGCCGTCATTTTGAAGAGAGCCTTGAAGACCATCGAGCACTGCCTGAATAAAGAGGCCTGGCAGGAGTCGGGCGTCTACACGGCCGCCATGATGGAAGACTTCGTGCGGCTCTTCAGAGAAGCTCTGAGCAAGGTAGGCCCGGAGCCAGGTGTGGCCTCTCCTTACAGGTCGCACAGCAGCTGGGAGAGACGAGCTCGGGGGCGCAGAGGGTGGGGGTGAAGTGAAGGGAAGTGGTGGGGGGCCGCTCTTGGGACCTCTGGTCTCCTTAGGAACCGTTGCACCACTTCGCTCCCCTCCCTGCCGCTGCACACTGGCCGGGCTGGGGCCGCAGCGAGAGGCAGCCTGCTCCCTCCTCCCCAGGCTTGGTCTGACGAGCAGGGAGGCTGGGCATCCGTGGCCTGGCTGACCGCCCAGGAGAGCCATCCACGGGCTTGCTGGGCAGGGTGCCCCTAGCCGGTCCTAAGGGTGAATTGCTTCGTTCCTAACGTCTGGCTCTGGTGAGCGAGTCTTTAGGGGTGTCTTTTCATGATCAGTGCTTGTGTCTTCATCCGACGGATGGAGGAGCCTGGCAGGCGACAGTGCATGGGGTCGCAAAGAGCGACAAAGTGAGCGACTGAGCATACACTTGTGTGCTCACCAGCTCCTTACCAGGCTCGGTTCGGGGACTTATACCCCAAAACAGAGCTCCCAGAGGCCAGGGTCTCTCCCTTGCACACTCGCACGTGCTGGCCCCTCTCCCCTGTTCTTTGCATCTCATCATCAGTGGGATCAGTTCGTTTCTCCTCCTCTCAGTGTGACTGATTTTTTGCTTGTTTGTTTCCTTTCAGATTTTACCAGACCTGAATGCCATCGTCTGGGTCTGGCAGTCTCTTAGGAAGCAGGGTGCAGGACAGGAGGCCGCAAAAGGAAAGGAGAAGGCCAGCAGGGCTGCTGCTCCCTGCGTGGCCCCCGAGAGCGGTGAGGGCTGTTTGCAGACACCACTGGCCCAGGCAGCCCGGGAGCCTCCTCTCCCGGGGAGCTTGTGAAGCCCTCTCTGACTCTTAAAGGGGCCTGTGTCCTTTATGGCTTAGTGAGGAGGAGGAGCCTGGCATCGTACTTTGAGTTTTAACATCTGCTAGAAATGTGCCCAAGCCTTATGCAAGCACCACGCACATCTCTCTCCACCCTTGCGTGATGGATGCTGTGTGCTCTGGCCTTCTGGTGGGTGGAGGGTGGCGGCAGGCGTAGGACACTCTTTCGTTCTGCAGGTAGAACATAACCCCCGGGTAGTAAAACGCGTTGCCTTAGACCTTGGCGTTGGTGCTTTGTGTCTTGTATCTCTGTCCTGTTTAATCCTTCTCCTGGCTCTGTGGGGGTTAGGCCCTGCTGTGTGTCCCCCTTGTTCAGACGAGGCCCCTGAAGCACAAAGAGCCCAAGTAGCTTTACGCTGCCCAGGGTCACAGCAGTGAAGTGGGGGTTTAGAGCCAGCCTGTTTGAGCAGTCTTGACTTCTTTACCTCGTTGACTCCCTAAATCTCGCTCCGCGGGCATCTGTCTGCAGCCTCGGAGTTCCGCGTGCAGTTGACCGTGATAGGATTGCTTACTGATTGAGGACAGAGAACCAGGGTGTTTCCTGATTCACACTGTTCAATTCTGATTCAGATGATGCAGAAACCATTCTTCTGAAAGCCGTGCTGCTCCAGGTCATCTGCCTCTACCAGAAGGTGGTCCCACACGTGGTCATGCAGTACAACTTTGACTTCAGCAAGCTCCTGAAAGGTGCGTCCTGAGCAATGGCAGGTGCCCCTCCGCCGGGCCTGCCCGTGGGGCTGAAGGGGCCGCAGATAAACTGGGTCCCCAGGGCACAGGACCGGGAAGGCTGGTGGGCGGTTTGGCCAGCTTGTGTGATCCACTGGCTTGGTTGTTTTCTTCTGGATCAGCGCCGGTCTTCTTTACAGAAATATCAGACAAACACTGAACAGCACCGGGAGAGAGAAGGGAGAAGCCAGCTAGGCTGAGTTGTCTGCCAGGGGTGATCTGCAGATGAGATTGCGTGCTAAGTCGCGTCAGTCGTGTCCGACTCTTTGCAACCCCATGAGTTGTAGCCTGCCAGGCTCCTCAGTCCATAGGATTCTCCAGGCGGGAACACTGGAGTGGGTTACCATGGCCTCCTCCAGGGGATCTTCCCCACCCAGGGGCTGAACCTATGTCTCTTATGTCTCCTGCATCGGCAAGTGGGTTCTTTACCACTAGTGCCAAATAGATGAGATTCTTCTTTACCACTGGGAAGCCACATAGATGAGATTATGTGGCGTTGATTCTAAATCTTCTTTTCAAAGGAAAAGGGGTGTGCAGAAATGAGAGCCCCTGAGGAGGTCCCGTTCATACGCACACACTTTTAACATAGTTACTCAGATTTGACTCAGGTTCCAACCACATCTTATAGAAGCAACATCATGCTTGTCCGGCCACGTTTCCTTGATGGAAAAATTTGTCTACTGAAATTGACTTCATAACTGGGCCGACAGAGGAAGACTTGCAGAAATAATCAGTCTCGGAATTTATCTAAGGTGTTGAGATAGTCCTATTCAAAAAGCTACAGTTAAGTTTTTGATGGTTCAAAGGCAGAAAGTTCTCTTGCCGTGAGCAGACGAGATTTGCTAGAATGTGGCCACTGAATGTTTACTCACCGCGTCCTTCCCAAGTAAATGGTTAACCCAGAAATGAGGCCAGGGGCTGAGGACCCCGCCTCGGGTACTGGTGGCCACAGGCTGTGCATAAGACTCTGGCCGTCCCGGGAGCAAGCCCTGTGTCTCCCACCAGGGGTCGCACTGACAGGAGACTGTATGGAGGACCATGTGCCGGGGGCTTCCGGTTGTCGGGTGGTCAGTGTGGCCGAGCGCAGGGAAGGGCTTCCTGGGCCCAGCGGCATCCCAGCTCTTGAGTGAAAGGTTTGGGGTGACCACAGGTCAGGGGGATCTGAGGCGTGTAGACAGGAGAGTGGGCGCAGGGTGGGCTGAGCCGCACGGCCTTCCGCCTGTTTCCACCGACAGTTCCTCGTCGGATCCTCGTGGCTGCGGCATCAGCAGCTAGGTGTCCCCCTCCCCCTGACTTCTCGTCTGTTTTCCTCTTGTCTGCCCGCAGGGGTCATCTCAGAGGAGGGCCTGCGGGAGGAGGTGCCCCCGCTTCTGCAGCACCACATTCTTAAGGTAGCCCTGGAGCTGCCCGCCAGCAAGTTTCTATGGTTAAAGGCCCAGGTAAGAGGCCGAGAGCCCGCCCTGCAGCCTTAGTTCCCCTGCAGGCTGGGCGGCCGTCTAGGAATTTCCAGCTCCAGAGGAGGACATCCGCGGTTCTCCTCTGAGAGCAAAACCTTGGCGCAGAGGCCAGGTCTGGATTTGTGAGCCAGGAATCTCCTTACTCTGCAAACAAACGTGCTTAGCTGTCCTTGTTGAAAAGGCATGGTTGCTGCATACTGCGAGTTTTTGTGTTTTTCTAACAGGGCTTTTACATTTTTCTGGTCCTTTTAAAACCTTTTTGGAAAGGAATAATATATATTTCTTCTCTTTCATCCTCATCCTGGAACGACTCAAGACGGAGCTGGAGATAGACACCAAGGCAGGAGAGGGTTGAGGCTGGTGGAGAAAAGGCTGTTCTCTGTGTCTGTGATAGTGTCTCATAGCCCCTTCTGGAGAACATAATGTTGACCGATAAAGGGGACTCAGGATGCAAGAGATGTTCATCCGTGTGCTTAAATATAGGACACCATGTCGCCCCGTTCAGGGAGGGAAAATGACCAGGTCAAATTAAGCACTGTCAATAAGGGTGTATCTCAGTAGCTCAGATGACTTGTTTTAATGACTCAGGTCTCCCATGAGCTCTTGTAAGGAACCGTTAGTGTGGACGTGTACGTTGGCACTATGAGAGGTGAAACTCCAGAGAGGTGCAAGAATGCCGTGGCACTGGGGGTTCTGTGTCTCCCCTGAGTCCTCTCTCTGCGGCTTACCTGTGTCACAGCTGAGAATAGTTCTCGTCCAGGACTCAGCACCAGGCTTGGCACGAGTGTTCTACGTGTCGGCTCACTTACCGCCACTCCCAGATAAAGGCAGCTGGAGCGCAGAGTGGTTAGGAGACTTCTGGGGTCTTGGGGGGTCCAGGACGCAACCTGGGGAGTGTGGCCCAGAACCTGCTCTCAACCCGGTGAAGTTACTGCCAGGACTGCAGAGAGATGACGCGTCTGGGCTGTTTGGTTTATCATCCCAGATGACCCGGACCATTGAGATCTCGCTGATTTAGTTGGAAAGTGAGCAGAGAGGCCTCTTATCTTGAAAGAGCTGGTATTAACATAGTAGTTTGTAGCCTGTGCTTCAGTTTTTGTTTTAATAAGGGTCTGCTGGGCTCTGTAAGTGCCAGTTCCTCAGGGGCTCAGATCGGAGCTGCAGGGACTCCCCGGGAAGACGCAGAGTCTGGGCGGGGTCTGGAGCTCCATGTGCTCAAAGCCCAGAAGCCTCTGAGAGTCTGAATCATGTATAAAGGGACCAGTTACATTGCACCGGCGTCTTGCTGAGATGCAGTGCGTGTGGTATTGGGTGGAGTCGGGGAGCCCCGGGTGGTGTGGTTCCCCACCAGCCTCTGGCCGGAGCTGCATCTGCGCCAGGGCTCCCAGGCTTGCGTCCCACCTCAGTCATTAAAACAGCCTGTTAACCTCCTTGTGTCTCAGTGTCTGCACGTGTGAAAAGGGGGTGACAGTCGTCCCCAGCTCAGGCTTGTCGGGAGGATAAAGCGAGTTAGCATCTGTGAAGCACCCGAAGGTCCCCCTGCTTCCTGCTGTGACTATTGTTGCTGCCACTGCTGCTGGGGGCTGGGGGGCTGAGCCTGCTGACTCCAGAGGTTCCTCGTGTCTGACGTCACAGCAGGCTTGCCAAGGGGTGGTTGAGATGAGGTGAGAGGCTGGAGAAAAGCCTGGGCATGTAGTATCTATTCACTCAGCAGCAGTGATCTCTGTTATAACTTTGTCATTCAAACTCCAGGAAGGCCCAGATGCAGAAATCATTGGAGGCAAGCGATCGGTGTTTTACTTACTGATGAAAATGTTTGTGACCAGTGGCCATTCACAGCTCAAGTCATCAACCAAACTTCTGATTGTGAAGGTGAGCCTTTTCTATACCAGTTCCTAGTGTTGGAAGCATTTTGCATAGTCTTTCTTTGCTGAATTAAGAACGTATTAGGACCGACATAATTTAAGGAGAGCGGGTTTTATGGCAGCTGTAATTTATTCTGCCTTCACCTGGTTGTGTTCCTGAGAGGCGGCCTGGTGAAGGGGGAAAGTCAGCACTTTGATCCCTGGTTCCGCCCCTTCAGGGGGGGTTGGACTTCCCTGCTTAACCTCTCTGAACTTAGTTTTCTCGCGGCAAGTGGGGATAACAAAGCTAGAACTGCAGAAGGAATGACATGTGATCCGGGCTCAGTAAACATTGGATTGCCTGCCCGCTGGGGACCAGTTTAGTAGGCAATGCCTCGGCCTTCATCTCCAGACTCAGCCCTCTCCAGGGCTCCAGCCTTTTGACCTAGGCCGTCACCACAGCCCAGGTGTCACCAAAGTTAGAGGAAGGAGCCGAGCTTGTTGGTGCCTCTTCTTTCTTACACTTGACCTAATTTTCCAGAGCCACTTTAGGTCTTAACTGCAGTGCTAGGAAATCCAGTTCTTTGGTCCTGCTTTGTCACGGGGTTGGGTGGCAGCGGGGAGTCACTACAAAAATCACATTCATTGTGTCTGGGAGTTGAGTCGCTCAGTCGTGTCCGAGTCTCTGCGACCCTGTGGACTTGGGCCCGCCAGGCTCCTCTGTCCAGGGGATTCTCCAGGCAGGAATACTGGCGTGGGCAGCCAGTCACAGCCCAGGGCTGGAGCCCGGGTCTCCCGCGTTGCAGGCAGGCTCACTAACCACCAGAAGCACTAGGGAAGGGTTCAGGGCACCAAGACTTCACCTCTCCTAGACGTGCCGGTTGTCTTCACTGGCACTCGAACCTCACGTGAGCTGCCCGGAGGGAGTGAGCGTCTGGGCCTGGGCCTCTGGCCTCTGCACACCTGTGCGGGTGTGTGATCTCACGACCGCCCCCTGCATGTGGGTGGAGGGGTCTACCAGGCTCTCCCTCAGTGCCGAGACCCAGAGTCCTGTCATCCGACCACGTGGGGCTGTCACTTCACCAAGTCCTGCCTTGAAACACATTCTCCCCTCAGAAACGGCGGTGCTTCCGGCGCAGGCCTGGCTCTTGAGGGGCCACGCTGAGATGGCACGGCTGGCTGGCTCCTTGTCTCGAGGAATCTCACACAGGCCGAGGATCAAGTCCAGGTTGAAAGTCAGACTTGCCGATGGGAGTTGGGTGTTTTAGGAGTCGAAGGGAAGGAATAAGCAGCAAGACGCGGGGCTGCGTTCCCCTTGATGGAGCCCGGAGCCACCTCTCGTCTGGCAGAGGGGAGTGCTCTTCTGAGCTGGAGCTTACAGAGGAGAGCTGAATGGAACTTCGGCCGCGTGTGAGCTCCTCCGGGGGCAAAAGGAGGCCGAGACCTCAGAAAGCGGGGTTCTGCCCTGACTTACCCCCGCGGTCTGCCTCCCAACAGATCCTGCGGGACACGGGCGTGTTTGAGCATACCTGGCCAGAGCTGGAGCTGTGGCTGGAGCACTTGGATGACACGGCGGAGGAGAACAAGGAGGCCGTGATTCAGTTTCTGGAACGCGTGAGTGCCTATTTCCCGTGTAGAGGAGCGTTCAGGACGATGTACTCAGTGGTCCTTAGTGTATTTAAGGCGTTTCCTAGGCAGTTAGGAGGCCTTTCCTCCCGGCTCACTTCCTAATTCTTGCTGAGACATGAGAAACTACTTAGTTTTAGCATCTGTAAAATGGGAACGTATCATCGAGCGCTATTTAACTTCCCTGGGGGCATTCGTTTTCTTTTTGGGGGGGGGGGCATTCCTTTTCACAGGAGGGGTTAGTGGTACACTAAAGTGAAGGCGAAGTCACTCAGTCGTGTCCGACTGTTTGTGACCCCATGAACTGTAGCCTGCCAGGCTCCTCCATCCATGGGATTTTCCAGGGAAGGATATTGCAGTCGGTTGCCATTTCCTTTTCCAGGGTATCTTCCCAACCGAGGGCTTGAACCCGGTCTCCTGCACTGCAGGCAGACTCTTTACCATCTGAGCCACCAAGGAAGCCCACAGTGGTATACCAAAATTAGTATTAAAGGCAGTAGTCTAGTGTGAAAAGGAGATAATTTTTTAAAGTTCTACAATGGGAACTGTTTTTTAAAAAACTTGGCAGCTAAAGTATTGCTCTTACTAAGGCCTGTTAAGATTCTTGCTCTTCCCTTTATTTCACCTGTGACTTCTAGACACACTTTTCATCCCACCTGTGACTGTCTAAACACTTCCCACTTGACTCTTCAATGCTCAGGTCCTCCTGACGTTGGTGGCGAATCCGTATTCGTACACGGACAAGGCGTCTGACTTCGTCCAGGAAGCCAGCGCCCTGCAGGCTCCCGGGACGCGGCAGGACGCCGATGACTCCAGCATTCCCATCTCCCACATCGACGGTAGGTGCCATTCCCCAGCGCTCCTTGGCTTCTGAAGAGCCAGCCAGCGTGGCATGTTAGAGACAGGCAGCAGAATGGCTCTCTGAAGCCTCGTGCAGAGGCCAGATGTCCCCCCACTTTCTTTGCATCAGAGATTGGCCCCCTCTGGAATTGGGAATCCCCTTGTTTGTTTCTGTAGCAGGAAATACGTTCAGGGGCTTACTCGCTGTGTTATTTTCATCTGCACAGTGTTTACACTGTGCCAGGTGCTGCTCTGAGCTCCTCACAGACCCTACCTTGTATAACCTCACAAACAACCTCAGAGCAGGCAGGCTGTCCTCACTGCAGGTCTGGGTGAGGCAGTTCAGGCACAGAGAGGCTAAGCGGTCTGCTCGGCCTCACCCAGCGAGCACGCAGCAAGGTCAGGGTTCAACTCCAGACCCTGTGGCCCTAGTCTGTGCGTTAACCTCTGTACACTCATGTCGATTCTCAGATGTTGGCTTGTTTCCCTGACTATCCGGGTCGAAGTTTGTGGGCTTTTCTCAGTGTCACCCGAGGAAACATCAACCCATTATCACCTGAGCGGATAATCCTGCATTTTGTCCGGCAGAGATAATGAAGATTTTTACAGATAATACTGTATCTGTTTAGAATCAAACATTACATTAAGCATTTTCCCCAAGAGAAGTTCAGCTCTCTTTGTTCCCCTCTGTGCAAGTGTTCTCTTCCGAGCCCTCCCTGGGGGCTTCCTGCCGCAGAAACCGTCAGTGCCTCTCTACCTGGGCCTGACTCCCCGCCGCCGTTCCATCTCCAGATGTCCTCGACATGGTGGATGTGCTGGTGGAGGGCAGCGAAGGCTTGGATGAGGAGGTTGGCTTCGTCCTGAATGAAGACATGATCCTCCTCACGTTCCCGTTCAGCGCCGTGGTCCCCGCCGCCCTGGAGGCCAGGAATAAGTTGCTCCTTGGAACAGAAAGCAAAGCAGGTACCCCTGCGTGGTCAGGGTGTTCTGGGTGCCTCAGGCCAGCTGGGTCTCTGGAGGGTGGGAGGTGGGCTTCCAGGGGCTCTGGAAATAATTGCTGCAAAGCCAAGGCAGCAAGGGTGGAGACCCACCAAAGTGACAGCTGCACAGCTGGCAGGGCCCAGTGTGCAGGAGTAGGTGTCTGGAGGCTGACTCGGCTGTCGGGAGAACGGGGCATCTGACAGAGGAGCCTGAAATTGTGTGTTTGCCTGGCCGCAGACACCTGTGGTCACACCAGTGTTTCCTCTTTGGTCTTTACTCATGATTATCTTGATGCTGAGCGCTTCCCTCGTGGCCCAGATGGTAAAGAACCCGCCTGCCAGTGTTGGAGACCTGGGTTCGATCCCTTAGTCGGGAAAATCCCCTGGAGAAGGGTATGGAAACCCACTCCAGTATTCTTGCCTGGAGAATCCCATGGACAGAGGATCCTGTAGGGCTACAGTCCAAGGGATCCCAAAGAGTCGGACACGACTGATCAGCTAAGGGACATCTTGATGCTAAGGGACAAATCCTTCATCTCTCCTGGGTATCCAGGAAACATAGACCAAAGGAAGCACTCACTGATCACAGTGGTGTCATTTAGTCAGGATCATTCGGGATTTGCTGCAGTAACAGCTACGTTCCAATGCATCAGCGGTTTAGGGACTAAGGGTCTCTTTCTTGACATTGTCCGGGACAGGTCAGGTGCTCTCCTGGGTGGTTGTCGTGCAGGAGATCACGGCTGCTCCCATCTTATTATCTGTGTCGTCTCAACATACAGCACCCAGAGTGCCTGTGGAGGGGAAGAGTGAGTGGACAGTCCCGCAGGCGGCTCTGGCCAGGCCCGGAAGTGGCTAAACCAGTTGTGGGGTCCCCGCCTGACTGCAGGGAGGCCGTGTGCTGAGGAAGAGAGGAAGTGGCTTGGTTTGCATCAAGCAGATCCCAGAGGCCTTGGCCTCGCCTCTTCCGGGCCTGGGTCTCCCACTTCTGGGCCTCCACACCTGCAGTCCGACTGTGTGCTGTATGTTTAAGTAAAAGTCTGGTGTGGTCTGCAGTGGTAGCCTTTGCCTTCCACTGCGGTCATGTGATCCCTTCGAGTCATGATGAATCTTTCCTGGGTCTCGAATTCATGTGGGGGTTGGGGTGACTGATGGTCCCAGCAAGCTCCTTCCTCCCACGCAGGAGAGAGCATCGTGGCGTACCTGACCGGGGTTCTCACTGACCTGCTCCACACCCAGAGAGACCCGCTGGCCCTGTGTCTTCTGCTTCAGTCTTATGACCAGTTGGAGCCTCCGAGCCTGCCTTGCCGCCGCCTGCTGTCCCAGTTCAACAAATACTACAGCCTCTGGATCCCGGAGCCAGCCCGCGAGGCCCTGGTGAGCCACGGCGACCCTGCGGAAACCAGGCCTTCCTTTCCCTGGGAAGCCCCGGAGGCCCCTGCCCGTGGGCCGCGGCAGCTTGTAGCCCAGATGTGTAGCTTTTCTCAGCTCACGGGGTGAGCTTTCTTCACTTTCTCATTTCCCTTGGTTAGAAGAGGCAGCGCAGTGGGGGTCAGCAGTCATGGGGCAGAATGAAATCCCCGCTGGCCGTGTGACTGGAGGGAGGAGGTCCCGTCGTTTCCCTTTCTGCACGGTCTGTACACGCTGGCCTTGTGGCCCTCGTCCAGGCACCCTAGCACCCCCTAGAACAGGCGTGCCCAGCAGTCAGACCTGGCCCCTGAAGGCCGCCAGCTGGCTACGTTCTGCTAAAACTGGAAAAGCAAAAAAGGAAAGAAGGAAACCCGTTTTCTCTTGGTGAGGACTGCATTCTTAGCACATTATTGACCAGGAGTTTTTTGCAGAAATTAACAGGGGTGGCTGGCTGTTTGTTATGTTAAGTGAATATTGAAATAATTCCACTCAATAACAGTCGGGCAGTGAAAGGAGAATTAATATGTCGGTGGTAAATAAGTTGTTAAAAGGGGTGCTGCAGGTCTGGCTCTAACGCAGAGGACTGAGGATTGCTGAGTGGGGCAGGAAGGTCACTTGGCGTGTGCATTTTTGTGTTTTCATTCAGTTGTGGCTGCTCTTAAAAAAGCAGGCAGCCAGGACTCCTTGCCTCATGGACTTGGTAGCAATAGCTAAGGTTGATTGCGTGTTTGCTGTTTGTCAGGACCTCCCCCAAAGGGCTGCCAAGTCACTTCAGTTGTGCCCAACTCTGTGCGACCCCATAGACGGCAGCCCACCAGGCTCCCCCGTCACTGGGATTCTCCAGGCAAGAACACTGGAGTGGGTTGCCATTGCCTTCTCCAGTGCATGAAAGTGAAAAGTTAAAGTGAAGTCGCTCAGTCATGTCCGACCCTCAGTGACCCCATGGACTGCAGCCTACCAGGCTCCTCTGTCCGTGGGATTTTCCAGGCAAGAGTACTGGAGTGGGGTGCCATTGCCTTCTCCGCCCTCTAAGGGCAGTATGTATCTTTTGCACCATGTAACCCTCCCAACTCAGAGAAGGTCAGGACTTCCTGTCCTCATCATACACATGGGGAAACGGAGGTGCAGAGCAGCTCCACCACCAGTCAGTGGTGGACTCAGGGTTTTGCCAGGCAGCCGGGCGCCAGAGCTCAGGCCGGTCACGGCTATCACCGCCTTCCCGCCTGCAAGACCGTGGTCAAGAGCTGGTCAGAGCCACACAGCAGCTCCCATGGGTCAGCAGTCAGGCGGTGCCACGGTGCTCCCAGGGTCGGCGTCCACCCTGTGGAGCTGGGCACAGGCCATTCCCACCCACAGCGGCACGTCCGGATCCCCAGATGCTCAGTCCCCGGGCAAGTCTGTTCAGCAGGTCTGTGCGGGCCCAGGAGTCTGCATCTCTAGCAGGTTCCTGGTTGATGCTGCTGCTGGCCCAGGGACCCCACCTCCAGCCCCGCTGAGTTTCAGGGCTCACGTAGCCTAGTTGTGTTGGCCTTAGGAAGCGGAGTGTTTGGAGGTATAACAGTACAGGCCACGTGGGGTGAATAAAGATGGCAGTTGGGAATGAAGTTAGAAGAAGTGAACCCCTTTGAGGCAGGCTGGTTGCAGGAATCTGTCTTCCATGCAGCCCCTGTCATCCCATCCTTCCCGGGGAGGCCTTCGAAAGGTCTGCAGCTCACTGAGCTGGCCCCTTCCCGGGGCAGGACTTCCCAGTCTGCAGGGATCGATCACAGTGATTCCCATTTGAGTGAAGTCCTGTCTTTGCCCCGGGCAACTCCAGTTCTCCAGGGCATGTAAATAACCTCCCCGACCCAGCGCCCTCACGTGAACACACACTAGGATAAAACACGTGTGACCGAGCGCGTTGGACTTGATGGGGTCCCGTGGTTTTCAGCATCAGTGGGTGACTTTCTGTGAAGCGCCCCACTGTCGTGCGTGTCGCCCGTCCCTGTTGCCACACTCCGTGCCTTTGGCCCCCTGGGCTGATCCGTCTGCCCTTCTCACCTCTGCTGTCCCCCAGCCGCTGCAGACTTCAGGCAGCCCTGCCCCGCCGGGCCCCGCGGCCCCGTCCTTCTCCTCCCTGCTGCAGACGGCCTACGCCAGTCAGGACCAAGGCCAGGGCCCAGGCGGGCTCCCGCTCCTGGACGAGGGGGTTCAGGCGCAGCTGCGGGCCGCCCTCCTGCGCCTCCCGATGCAGCAGGCCCTGCGCGCCGCCAAACACCTGCTGCTGTACGTCAGGAGCGCCGTGGAGAACTTCGCCCAGGTGAGTGCTGCCCATGGTCCCCTGCATCACCGCCCACAGCGAGTGTGGCTTCTGCCAGTCGGGTCCGAACTGAGTGGTAGTGTGGACTGGAGCATCTCGGGGCCCTGCTGTCGCCCTGCTTGTTCTGCACGTGGGGAGGGTGGTGGCCAGTGCACAGGGCCCTGGGCAGGCCTATAGTCCGGGTGCCCGGGTGGCTGGTCTGGCTCCCTTCTCCCTGGAGCAGAGGTCTAGATCCCAGATGGGGAGCCCAGCGTGGCTGAACTTGGTCACCCAGGCAACGATCGGTCAGGACGGGGCCCTGCCAATGGCTGACCAGGTCAGCGTCATGGCCAGGCCTTCCATCTTCCTTCATGAGTTTAAATTTGATGGCTCATTGTTGAGCATTCTGTCCCTGAGGTGCTTTACCAGAGTTTTAGCTTAGATTTTGCGGGGGTGGGGGGGCCTTTCCTCTTCATCTTGGTCAAAACAAACCTCAGTGTTCCATGAAGATTTAGGAGAACATGTCTTAATTAAGACGGCTTCTCAGGTGGTGCTAATGGTCAAGAACCGCCTGCCAATGCAGGAGACACAGGTTCGATCCCTGGGTGGGGAAGATGCCCTGGAGGAGAAAATGGCAACCCACTCCAGTATTCCTGCCTGGAGAATCCCATGGACAGAGGAGCCTGGCAGGCCACAGTCCAGAGGGTCACAGAAAGTCGGGCACAACTGAAGCGACTTAGCACGCACGTCTTACTGAGACATGACTTCAGTGTTGTTGGTGTTGCCGTTTGAGGCCCGTCTCCCTCTTTGATCCTGGTTTCTGGCAGCGTCACCCGATCTGTCCCAGGAGACCTGGCGGTGAGTGTCGGCCCTTCCAGGCCTGAGGGTCGTGTATCTTGCCTCACAGCTGGGCCGGAGTGCCGGGCCGCCCCTGCTGCAGTTCCTCCTGGATCTCCTCCGGCGCCTGGTCATCCACTGCCAGCAGCTGGATGCCCAGAACCAGCAGAAGTGCCAGGCCGCCCAGGCGGAGTCCGACCTCTTTGTGGACATGGAGTCCATGGCCTCTCTGGAGCTGGCCAGCGACAAGGTACAGCCTCCCGTTTTCCCCCTTCCTGTTGGCCTTTCTCCTGGGAGGTTATAGACGCTGGTTTCCCTACATTCTGGTTGGAAGCTAGCACCTGTTCACTGCAGGGAAGCAGGGAAAAGCAGAGGCCACTAGAGGAGATACTGAACACCACCCGCACCCCCACCCCATCCCGAGGGAGGCACGTTCACTTTGGGTGCTCACATTCCCCTTCTGTGAACACTTTTCCCTCCCACTATGTGCCCCGAGCATCCTGAGAACCCAGCCTGCATCTTTTCCTCGGAAAGGGTTGTGGCCTGTATGGAGTAAAGGTTGGGTAGGGGTGCGGCCCTCCATTGTGAATACTTCCAGCGACCACTCTGCCCGAGAAAAGTGAGCCTCCTTCTCTTGTTGGTGGCTTGGCAATCAGCTGCTTACCTAAGGCCCAACCAAGTCTTTCTCACCCTTTGCCATTTGAGATGTTATATGGGGTTCAGGAAGCAGGCATGTTGCTCATTTCATAATCAAATGCCGGGCTCCCTTGCTTTGGTCTCCAAGGGGCTTTTGGGGCGGGGGCGGGGTTGGTGCACGGCCATCTGTTAGCCACTCGTCAGGCACAGCACTCCTAATCTGTGCTTTGCTGTTTTCACTTGGGAAAGCTCAGTTGGCAAATTCGTAGGCTCCTCTTCCCTTCCCTGAAGAGTAAATAAGGAGAAAAATAGATTTCTGTCCCCAGGGGCTGGGTGGCCTCCTTGGCTAGGAATCGTGTGCAGCACGGCTGAATCAGATCCCTCTCTGATGCAGCAAAGGGTGCTCGGCTGCTCTCTGCTCAGTGGTTTAAACTAGTCTCGGGGTCAGAGTTTGCTCCCTGAGGGCCTAGTCTCCTTCTGAGAGTGGACGCAGGCTCACCTTCAGTTCTGGCTCGTGTAAGCCCTGCTCACCTCCCTCAACCACAGAATCTCTTCTCAGTGGAGGCCACCCTGTCCCTGTGGTCAGGTGGTACTCGCGTCCCTCGCCCAGATTTACTTAGGAGGGTAGGGTTGCTAGGGAGAGACCAGAAGACGGTGGATCGTAATTGCATGTAGCATCTCTGCGTAGCCCCGGCCTGCCTGAATGACCGTGGAGAGCAGTTTCTCTGCACAGTTAGTTCATTCAGCCTCTGTTCATCAGATTCCTGCTGGTCTTGGGGGAGAGGGGCTTCAACTGAGTTACAATCCAGGCCCGTTGGTCTCATCCGGGAGGAGGTGCATTCCAGTGGGGTCACAGCTCTGAGTGGGTCTGGGTTGGGGTGCTGTGGGCACCCCCCAAGAAGGGCAGGGAAGCATGAGCTTGAGGCCGAGGGTGGCTAAGGAAAGCTGCCCTCTGCTGTCTGTCCGGCTCGAGGGCAGCCGCTGGCGGGGCGGCAGCTGAGGCCTCTGCCCTGTGGCTCTGTTCCAGACGCTGGAGGAGGTGCTGGTGGCTGTCCTCAGACACCCCACGCTGGAGGGCTGGTTCCTGGCCCTGGAGCGGCAGGCCCTCCCGCCGCATGCCCTCAGCCCGGTCCTCGTGAAGCTCCTGGCGGCTAGCCTCAGCTTGGGGATCCTTCCACTGCTGGTGGCCAGTGCTCCGGCCCTGCGGAGCCTTGGTCAGCTGGGCCTGCTGGCCAGGTACTCGGAGGCCGTCACCCAGAGTGTCCTTCGTGAGCTGCGCAGCCCGAGGGCCAGCTCGGCCACATTGACGCCGAAGACCCTCCTCCCTCCGCTCGAGGCCCTGCGGGAGCTGCACCCCTACATGGAGGACGCCCCGCTCCGGGAGGTCACCCTGGCCCTGCTGAGCCTGCCCGAGGCCCGCCTGGCCACCCAGCGACCCACCCAGCCCCCCCGGAAGGAGAAACCACTGACCGCCCTCGGGAGGACCCTGGTCCAGCTGCTGAGCAGCCACGCCCAGGAGAAGCCGCAGAGTGGGGAGCTCCTCTGGGCCTCCGAGTATGTGCGGGGCCTGGCGGCTCTGCTGCCCACGCTGGCCGTGGCTGAGCTGGACGCCGTGCTGCTTGGGGCTCTGCAAAGGGAGCCGGCGCTGGTCCCCGCGGTCGGGCTAACCCTGCTCGACGACTGCCTGGCGCGGCGGACGCCAGCAGCCCTGGCCACGGTGGCCCTGCTCCTGCAGCACAGCGGGCCGCACCGGCTGCGCTTCGAGCGCTGGTGCCAGCGGGCCGGCTCCAGACTCTGCCTGCGGAAGGCCCCGGACGACTTCCTCCCCGTCGTCCACGTGTACCTGCAGGGAAGGACGCAGGGGCGCTTCACACGCCCCACAGGAGGTAAAGGGGCGGCTGGGGGCAGCCGGTAGGGCCCTGTCCCTTCCTCCACGTGTGTCCACGCTTAAGCCCTGGAGCCTCATGTTCCAGGGTTCCATTTAGTTCTGTTTCCCCGCTAGTGTCTGCCCCAGCTCCCGAGTCGACTCCGAGTTACCCAGAGGAAGCTGGGGCAGTAGCTGTGGCCACTGGGGGCCAAGGATGGAGCAGCTCCGTCTGGGTCTCGCTAGGGGGAGAGGGGCTCGCCTGGGTGAGGGTCCTTTGCCCCTTTCCCCACCGTCCAGTTGGTTGAGCTTGCTGAGTGGAGCCATTCAGCCGCACCCAGCTCTCTCTCTTCCCCCACTGGTCTCAGATTTGAGGCACTTTCTGATCACCCCAGTTTAATCCCTTTCTGCCAGTATGTATGAATGGCGTTTTGCTCACTGCTCTGCCTCTGTGCCGCACGGCTTGATATCACCAATGACAAAAAAATGCTCTTACAAAGTAAGAGGCCCTCCACTCGTACAGCCTGTGGCTCTCCCTGCCCCTCTCCTATTCCCGAGTGAGTTCAGGACTTGAGTGCTCACCATCTCATCATGACCTTTGAGCTGGGGCCCACGGGGCTGAACGGTCCCTGTGAGGGTTGAGTGTTGACAGGTGGCCAGTGGCGTGCTGCTGAATGTTTCAACATCCGGCTCTCAGGGGAGACTAATGTGTAGCATTTGTCAATTTCCACGGCATCAAAATTCGCTGGGGTCCCACCTCGAGCCACTAGTGTGACCTCACCCAGGTCACAAGGTTCCTAAAGCACTGAGCTGGCTCTGGTGCTCCGTGGCGTCCGACCCTCCTCTCGTTCGTCTCCACCCCAGCTTCCTCCGCTGTCATTCCTGTCTTGAGGAAGGCTCTGTGGACGCCGCTGCAGACCAGGCTTCTCAGTGCTGACGGGCCCCCAGAGTCCGGGCTGCCACAGCAGATCCTGGCCCAGCTGGTCCCGTTTGCCAGATCCAAGGACCTGCGTGCCCTTATGGACCGCTTGCCCAGCTTGCTGCAGACTCCAGCCAGTCACACAAGGTATGAAAGCTCAGCCCTGTCTGATGGCCCTTCCTGTCTCAGCTTCCCCTTCCCTGTAGTGCTTAAGAAACCGTGAAAGTTGCCCTGTGGTTGTGTCTGCCAGTGAGGAGGCAGTTCCTTTGAGAACCCATCTTAACAGCATCCTGGCTGGAGTGAGTCCATATCCATAAGTGGATGGTTCTGAGTCCCTTAGAGCCGTGGTCCTCAATCGGGAGATTTTGACCACTCCAGGGGACAGTTGGCATTGTCTCACATTTTTTTATTGTCACGATATGGGACTGGAGAGTCTAGCTTCTGGCTTCCAGAGGATAAAGGCCAAGAGTACAGCTAAATATCCTGTAATGCATAGGACAGGCCCTTCCCCCCGAAAGAAAGCATTATCTGGCCCCGAATGTCAATAGTGCTGAGGCTGAGATAGCTTGATTAGACAGAGTCTGGACAATATATTCTTTTTCTGGTGTGTTAATAGTGTTTCTCCTCGCCATAAAGTTCTGGTACACCTTTGAAATTTGAGTAAGGGGCAGGTGAAGCCTCTGATTTCTGAGCTTGGGGAGTTAGTTGTAGGGACCAGGACTCAGGGCGTTTCTCTTCTGTGGCCTGTTGTGATGTTGGATTACACCAAAAGCCTCGAACCCTGGACTTTTGTCTCCTGCTGCAGCTGGGTCGTGGCTGACGCCGTCTCAGCCGTCCTGGAAGGGTCGGCAGAAGAGCTGCAAGCCTGGAAGAAGACTCTACTGAAGGCCTGTGTGCAGTGGCTAATTGCATCCTTCAGTGGCAGCCAGCAGGAGGATGGTCCCCAGGATCAGGAGAAGCAAATGCTGCTGAGGTTAAACGAACTGTTGGTAGGTGTTTCTTATTAGGGACCCTGGTTAGATGCATAAGGGAAGGAGGGAGATAGACAGACCGAGGTTTACAGATACATTTAAGCTGGGGGCATGAGTTCAACCTAGCAGGGAATAAGGGGCCATGTCTTAGGGGCGAAAGGCAGGTAGAGGGCAAGCTCTGAAATGATGAGCCATCTTGTGTCAGAAATGGATGTAGAGATTTGTCAAAATGCTTTTTTGTTGCACCTCCTGAGATAGTTATCTGGTTTTGTGTTAGACTGTTAATAAGCTGAATTATATTAATTGATTTTTGAACATTAAACCAACCTTGCATTCCTAGGTTAAACCTGCTCAGTCATGACATATTACTATTTTTATGTACTCTTGGATTTGATTTGCTGATATTTTATTAAGAATTTTGGTATATCTGTCCATGAAGGGTATAAGCTTAAAATTTTATTTTCTTGTAATATCCTTGTCTGGCTTTGAGATCAGGTAATAGCGGCTTGCAATGTGGGAGACCTGGGTTCAGTCCCTGGGTTGGGAAGAGCCCCTGGAGGAGGGCATGGCACCCCACCCCAGTACCCTTGCCTGGAGAATCCCATGGACAGAGGAGCCTGGCAGGCTACAGTCCATGGGATCGCAAAGAGTTGGACACGACTGAGCGACCCAGCACAATCGTGGCCTCAGAATGAGTTAGGCAGTTTTAAAGGCGTTGCTTTACTGTTTTCTGGTGTGCTTTATTTCTGACAGGAAGCCTCTCATTTTAGAAAGTTAATGATTTCTTGGCTGCACTGGATCTTGGTTGCTGCACACGGGTTTTTTCTGTAGTGGCAGGGAGTGGGAGCTGCCCTCTACTCACCGGTCACAAGCTACTCGCTGCAGGGGTTTCTCTTGTTGCAGAGCGTGGGCTCGAGGGCACGAGGGCTCAGAAGTCTCGATTTGCATGCTCAGTCGCTGTGGTGCACAGGCCTGGCAGCACATGTGTCTCCCCAGACCAGGGATCTAACCTGTGATCCCTGCAGTGGCAGGCGGATTCTTATCCACTGGACTATCAGAGACATCCAGAGATCTCGCCTTATTATCTCTATTTCACTGTACATGACAACGTTTCCCTGCAGCTTCTTCGAGGATTTTTTTTCTCTTACATGTCTTAAACAATGTGGTGACGACACGCCTTAGTGTCATATTCTTCAGGTTTTCAGTGCTTTGGGTTCAGTGAGCTCCCTGGTTTTGTGAGTTTAGAGTTTTCATAAAATTTGGAACTATTTACCTGTTTCAGGCCTTCACTCTCTGTCATTTTTAGTGTTACATTTTTGCACAGAAATAATTAACATCCCGAAGGCTAGCATGTGAGGTTTTCCTCAACCCATGGTGTAAACAAAGGTCCATCTAGTCAAAGCTATGGTTTTTCCAGTAGTCATGCATGGATGTGAGAGTTGGACTATAAAGAAAGCTGAGCACTGAAGAATTGATGCTTTTGAACTGTAGTGTTGGATAAGATTCTTGAGAATCCCTTGGACTGCAAGGAAATCCAACCAGTCCATCCTAAGGGAAATCAGTTCTGAATATTCATTGGAAGGACTGAGGCTGAAGTGAAACTCCAATACTTTGGCCACCTGATGTGAAGAACTGACTCATTGGAAAAGACCCTGATGCTGGGAAGGATTGAAGGCAGGAGGAGAAGGGGATGACAGAGGATGAGCTGGTTGGATGGTATCACCAACGCAATGGACGTGAGTTTGAGCAAGCTCCAGGAGTTGGTGATGGACAGGGAGGCCTGGCGTGCTGCAGTCCGTGGGGTCACAGAGAATCGGGCATGACTGAGCAACTGAACTGAATGGTGTAAAGTTGTGTTAAAAGTAGAGCCTTTGACTGGTGTGTCACCGCTGAACCCAAGACTTAAAAGGGAATCCTCAGGAGAAGAGCCCCAGCTGGAAGGTTTTAAGTGTGATAAATATGTTCATAGGTTATAGATCAAGCTGCAGTGCCACAGCACTTCTGTTAAAAGACTTTCAGTTCAATTCAGTTCAGTTGTGTCCAACTCTTTGCGACCCCATGGACTGCAGCACGCCAGGCCTCCAGGCCTCCTTGTCCATCACCAGCTCCCGGAGTCCACCCAAACCCATGTCCATTGAGTCGGCGATGCCATCCAACCATCTCATCCTCTGTCGTCCCCTTCTTCTCCCGCCTTCAATCTTTCCCAGCATCAGGGTCTTTTACAATGAGTTAGCTCTTCACATCAGGTGGCCAGAGTGTTGGAGTTTATAACCTGCATTTCAGACTTACTGCGTTGTGTTACAGGACTGTGAACTTATGACGCACAGGAACCCCACATAGCAGAGCTAGGGGCGAGGAGGAGCACCCCCGAGACCTGGGAGGAGCCGAGCTGGGGAGGCGGGGGTGCGGGGCTCTGCCTCTGTAGAGATTCGTGTTCTCGGGGCATGCTGCCCTCCTTCCCCAACTTTGCTGTCCCCCCTCCCTCCTTTTTAACAGACTAAAATTTTTAGAGCAGATTTAGGTTCACAGCACCATTGAGCAGGAAGTACAGAGTTCCTGGGTGCCCCCACCCCAACACATGCACAGCCACCCCGCTATCAATAGCATCCCCATTGACCTTTGCTTGTAATCGAAGTGTGACTTCCATATTGTGCAATATAGGATCATGAGTGTGTAGTGTATCGTTGGCAAGTACACACCCCTTTGCCCCCAGAGTCCTCCCCAAGGTTTTCATCATTCCAGAAAGCTCTCTCGTGCTTTTCCTGGTCTGTCCCCTCCCCACCAGAGCAGCCACTCTTGTGATGTGATGTAACGGAGCGTGTTTGGAGACTGTCTCCACGGCGGGGGCTGTGGGCCTCTGACGGGCCTGTGAGGGCGCAGTGGTCTTGCCCTGGGTGGATGTTCACTCTTGTATTTAAGCAGTCACATGTGGCTGCACCTGTGTGTGTGTGTGTGTTGCAAATCAGTCAATTCTGTTCAGAGTGGTGGACAAAGGGGAAGTTACAGGACTGTTCGAGAATTTCCTTTCGGTCACTGGTGACCAAAGGTATCTAACAAAATGACAGAAGTGCTAGTGGAAATAAGAATTTTTAAAAATCAAAGGAAGAAAGAACTGCTTGCTTTTGTGAGTTGCTTCGGTAACTGTATTCTATACTTACCGAAGGGCTGTAGTTTAAATCCCATGTCCTCTATTTTAAGTTAATTCAGATATTCTACACATATTTCTCACTCACTTTATTCCTAGAATTCACTTAAGGAAGTTGACCCTGGTGATTGGCAGAAATTTGTGAAGACCGGACTCAAGTAAGTCGAATTTGTTTTCTTGGTGCGGCTGAGTAAGGCAGTGAGTGTCTTTGCTGGGGGCGGGCTCGGAGCTGTTTTTGCATGAAGGAGGTGGTGGAGCTGGTGCCGCTCCCCTTTGGGGCGGAGGAGACGGCAGCGCTGGGGAAGGAAGCTCCCTGCCCCACGTTATGCACATGCTTCTAACGAGGGTGAGAGAAGCAGCCTTTGAACAACCAAGTATTTGTTTAAAAGCCAGAGGTGTGCAGAGAGTAATATAGTGGCACCCAGATCTAATAAAGACTGACAGCTTTCTCTGTCCTCATGGACTCTCTTCCCTCCCTCGTCCAAGTGTCATCCTTCTGAGGTTGACTCTGCCATGGACCAGTGTTTTTTGTGTTTGACATTGTACACAGATGTATCAATTTACCGTCCCTTTGGTGCACTCAGTTTTCTGGTGACCGTTGTTGAGACCCTTGTTGGTACACGGAGATGATCCCAGTCGTTCCTTCCCGCTGCCCGGGGGCATTCTGTCTTCTGACTGTGCCCCATTCATTCAGCTGGTCCCTGCTGAGGGACGGAGCCCCCCCTTTCTCCTTCCCGCCTCCCTCCCATCCTGACAGTGAATGTCTCATGGCTCCTTGTGCCCGCGTGCCGGATTTTTCTGGGCAAGGGGGCACTCACTGGCCCTTACTGTGGGCACAGCTTCAGTTTTACTAGATTTTTCCGTTTGTTCCCCAAGATTTTCTTGTCGTAACAGAGTGGAAGCTCATTTTGTCCTCGCATCCTCACCAGCAGTTCATGCGGTCAGACTTTCTTTTTGGCACTCAGGTAGTCATGAAAGTGTCTCGTTGTGGCTCTAATTTTCATTTCCCTAATTATATCCGTCGATCTGAAATGGAGAAACACTAAGAAGGAGATAAGTGAAGGCAGATCAGAGGGTAATGGTAACCGAGGCTTGCCTTCGTGACCTGGCGACATTTCTTTGAGTCTTTGGTTAATTTGTGTTTCTAGAATGCTCACGGAGTACCCAGTGCTTCTTAACAATGTTCACATATGACCGAAACCTTCTTTCCCAGAGCGTGATGCTATCATTTCCTTCACTGGCTCTGAAGGGATTTAAGATGAGAACTTCTGAGCCGTTAGAGGGGCATTCTGAGGAGCTGAAAGGAAGGAAGGAGGCTGCCCCGATAGGTGGGCTGAGGGTCGTCTTTATGCAGGCTGCCTCCTGGCATCTCAGCTAAGCAGGAAGTTCACTGGGCGTGTGCACTGTCAAGAAGGGGAGCAAGGTCCGTCCTGCCCTTGCTTTCAGAAGCGCTCCCTGTGACGCGTGCCGGCTCGGTGTGCGTGTGCGAAGGGTAGTCGGGGTGATGGTGAATGACTGTGTGCTCTAGAATTCTCACCTTTGACCTCAAAGGTGATCTCCTTTGAGGTCATCGCGGGATGATCTCCTTAATATAATGCTGAGAAAAAAAAGGTTTTCTTATTTTTTGTGACGCCGTTTCCCCTTTGGTTCTTGCCTCCTAGGTTTCGGTATCAGGACTGCGCGTTTTTGGAAGCCCTCCGTGCCGCCATGCAGCTGTTGTATCTCCCAGAAAGCCCCTCGTGCTCGCAGCTCATCCAGCTCCCGGTGGTCCACATGATGCTCACCCAGCACTCCCTGTTCCTGCCCACCCTGCTGAGGGCCGCAGAGGAGGAGCCCACAGACAGCCCCGTGAGAGGTGTCTCCTCACCCCACGCCCCACTCCAGACACACAGTTTCTTTCCGATTCCATCAAACTGACTGTGCACAGGAGCTTAGCACCCACGTGTTCCCAGAGCTGGGGAAGCGTTACCCAAGCAGTATCCGAACATCTCACGTGGGCTTCCGGGGTGGCTCAGTGATGAAAGACCCACCTGCCGATGCAGGAGACGCAGGTTCGATCCCTGGACTGGGAAGATCCCATGGAAGGCTTCCTGGGGTGGTCAGTGGTGATGAATCTGCCTGCTAGTGCATGAGGAAGATGCCCTGGAGAAGGGACTGGCAACCCACTCCAGTGTTCTTGCCTGGAAAAGCCCATGGACAGAGGATCCTGGCAGGCTACAGGCCACAAGGTCGCATAGAGTCGGACATGACTGAGCAGCTAAACAACAATGATAATCTGAGCATTTCTATCAGATTCAAGCTCTAGACTTGTTTCCTCTGGCTTCCGGTCACATAGCAAACACACACCTCTTCTTAGAGCCTATTCTGGCTTACAGGAGTCAGGTTTAAGGCCTTCTCCCATATCATGAGTGAGTGTTACAACCTGGGAGTTACGGAAAGTTAGGAGGGGGTGTCTGACTTGGCAGAAATTGTTCAGCTGTGTGAGATGTCTTAATGTGGTGACTGAAACATTGATCAAGGGCGAAGGGTTCAAAGGTCCCCGTTGCTGGGTCCCCACCAGGGCCTCCTACAGCCCCGGCTTTGGCTCCTTCCTCTCCAGTTCACTGAGTGCCTACTTTGCATGGTGAAGGCTATGGGAGACAGCAGAGGTCTGACGGGTCCTGCCCTCCGGAAGTCACACCCTGTTGTTTAGAGACAAGTTGACATGTCCTAAGTGTGAGAGATCACTGCAGAGCCAATTGTCATAAACTGCTGAATTGGAGAGAACCATTACCAAGTTCCTAGTGTAGTCAGTAGAAAAACATCAAAAGGCGCTCCCCCTTTTCCAGCAAGAGGAGAAATACTAGAGATTTTGGTAACATAATCATGGAGAACAAGGTTTGGGTTTTTTAATCTGTTGGCTCAAAGCTTGGGAGGAGACTGAGGAGAGGCTGGTACCAAAGACCCAGGGAGGGAGATGGTTGTCAAGAATCTTTTATTTAAAAAAACAAAAACGTGGGGCAGGACAAGGTGTGGTTCTCAGCCCAGTGTTGTCCAGAGAAGGGTGTCTCAAGCATCTCTGTTCCCAGAAGCACTTCCTCCTCGGCTGGGAGTCTGCGCCTGTGCAGCCCTGCACTGCTGGGCAGCTCCGTGGTGTTTTCTTCCAGAAGCGCTGGTGGAGCTGATGGCGGTGGTGGTGCAGCTGTGCCCCTCTGTCTGTGCGAGCAGCCACTTCACGGTGCTCCTTGGGGCCTACGGTGCCTCACTCAGCATCCTGGGTGAGTGTGGGGATGGGGGGTGGGGCCTGGGGGTGTGGGGCAGGGCGCTGTGGCTCAGGAGAGAGTGGGGACCAGGGGTGGGACCTGGGGGTGTTGGGGCAGGGCACTGTGACTCAGGAGAGAGTGGGGACCAGGGAGGTGGGGCCTGGGGGTGTGGGGCAGGGCGCTGTGACTCAGGAGAGAGTAGGGACCAGAGGGTGGGACCCAGGAGAGAGTAGGGACCAGAGGTGGGACCTGGTGGTGTGGGGCAGGGCACTGTGGCTCAGGAGAGTGTGGGAACAGGAGGTGGGGCCTGGGGGTGTGGGACAGGGCGCTGTGGCTCAGGAGAGAGTGGGAACAGGAGGTGGGGCCTGGGGGTGTGGGGCAGGGCGCTGTGGCTCAGGAGAGTGTGGGGACTAGGGGTGGGGCCTGGGGGTGTGGGGCAGGGTGCTGTGGCTCAGGAGAGTGTGGGAACAGGAGGTGGGGCCTGGGGGTGTGGGACAGGGCGCTGTGGCTCAGGAGAGAGTGGGAACAGGAGGTGGGGCCTGGGGGTGTGGGGCAGGGCGCTGTGGCTCAGGAGAGTGTGGGGACTAGGGGTGGGGCCTGGGGGTGTGGGGCAGGGCGCTGTGGCTCAGGAGAGTGTGGGGACTAGGGGTGGGGCCTGGGGGTGTGGGACAGGGCGCTGTGGCTCAGGAGAGAGTAGGGACCAGAGGTGGGACCTGGTGGTGTGGGGCAGGGCGCTGTGGCTCAGGAGAGTGTGGGGACTAGGGGTGGGGCCTGGGGGTGTGGGACAGGGCGCTGTGGCTCAGGAGAGAGTAGGGACCAGAGGTGGGACCTGGTGGTGTGGGGCAGGGCGCTGTGGCTCAGGAGAGTGTGGGGACTAGGGGTGGGGCCTGGGGGTGTGGGACAGGGCGCTGTGGCTCAGGAGAGAGTAGGGACCAGAGGTGGGACCTGGTGGTGTGGGGCAGGGCGCTGTGGCTCAGGAGAGTGTGGGGACTAGGGGTGGGGCCTGGGGGTGTGGGACAGGGCGCTGTGGCTCAGGAGAGAGTGGGAACAGGAGGTGGGGCCTGGGGGTGTGGGGCAGGGCGCTGTGACTCAGGAGAGAGTGGGGACCAGGGGTGGGACCTGGGGGTGTGGGGCAGGGCGCTGTGACTCAGGAGAGAGTAGGGACCAGAGGGTGGGACCCAGGAGAGAGTAGCGACCAGGGGTGGGACCTGGGGGTGTCGGGCAGGGCACTGTGACTCAGGAGAGAGTGGGGACCAGGGGTGGGACCTGGGGGTGTGGGGCAGGGCGCTGTGACTCAGGAGAGAGTAGGGACCAGAGGGTGGGACCCAGGAGAGAGTAGGGACCAGGGGTGGGACCTGGGGGTGTGGGGCAGGGCGCTGTGGCTCAGGAGAGAGTGGGAACAGGAGGTGGGGCCTGGGGGTGTGGGGCAGGGTGCTGTGATTCAGGAGAGAGTGGGGACCAGGGGTGGGACCTGGGGGTGTGGGACAGGGCGCTGTGACTCAGGAGAGAGTGGGGACCAGGGAGGTGAGGCCTGGGGGTGTGGGGCAGGGCGCTGTGGCTCAGGAGAGAGCGGGGACCAGGGGTGGGGCCTGGGAGTGTGGGACAGGGCGCTGTGACTCAGGAGAGAGTAGGGACCAGGTGGTGGGACCCAGGAGAGAGTAGGGACCAGGGGGTGGGACCTGGGGGTGTGGAACAGGGCGCTGTGACTCAGGAGAGAGTAGGGACCAGGGGGTGGGACCCAGGAGAGAGTAGGGACCAGGGGTGGGGCCTGGGGGTGTGGGGCAGGGTGCTGTGACTCAGGAGAAGGTAGGGACCAGGGGGTGGGACCCAGGAGAGAGTAGGGACCAGGGGTGGGACCTGGGGGTGTGGGACAGGGTGCTGTGACTCAGGAGAGTGTCGGGATCAAGGGGTGGGACCCAGGAATGTGGGACAGGGTGCTGTGACTCAGGAGAGTGTCGGGATCAAGGGGTGGGACCCAGGAGTGTGGGGACCAAGTGCTGTGACCTGGGGCTGCAGTGACCAGGGTGTGTGGCTTCGGGGTATGGGCACTGGCCACTGTTGCCAGAAGTATATGGGAGGCCTCGAGAGGAGCCACCAGGAAGCTTTCTAAACTGACCCTCAACTGACTTCAGACCAGAAGATCTTACTTCTCCTCCGGGCCTATGAACAGAACAACCACAGCCTCGTCAGCTTCAGGTGGGTGCCGGGCTGGCGATTTCAAGCAGCAGACCCTGAAGGCCCTGCACAGGGCGCTATACACCCGGGCAGGCCTGGGGGGGTAAACGCGTGTAGGGGACTCCTCTGCTCACTCTGCAGCGCCAGCGGGCCTGCTCTGCCCTCTGCCCATGAGGACGGCCCCTGAAGGCCGGGCCTGTGTGCGCTGGGCGCCCCCGCTGGCCGATCATGTGTGTGTGTGTCTCCCTCCCGACTTAGGGGTCGTCTAGCTGATTTTCCTGAACGCTTTTCGCTTCGTGCTGGCCTGTAGGTGGGAGGGACTTGGGTATGGGTGTGGGGAAGGAGTGGGGCGTGCTGGCTGGGTGTTTATTCCACTCTCCTCCCCGTCTGTGTGTGCACACGTGTGCGGTATCTGTCTCTTTTCTGTCAGTCTTTCTCTCTGTGTCTGTCTGTCTCTCCCAGGTTCCCAGGGGCTGCTTGCTCCTTGGCCAGCGCAGCTTTGAGCCCAGCTCCCCAGGGCCCGGGGCTGTTCGTAGGCAGCATCTGAGGTCCTCTTTCGCTGCCCTGGTCTCTTGTCTCCTTAGTTTGAGACCAGCACCCCAGCCTCTGCCCAGTACAAAGGAAGAGCTCTGTGTACTGAGACAGGAAGTTAGCTGACTGGGCCAAGAAAAATAGTTCAGGAGAACTCTTCAGGGAAGGGGGAAAATATTTCCCTTCTAGAATACTTTTTTTTTTGAAGATTAAAGATGTATTAACCACCCCCACTGCCCATCCCCCCCCCCAAAAAAGACAACAAACAGTTTAAAAAACAAACAACAACAAAAAACCCTTTTCTGCATCTTCAGAGCACCCAGGTCGTGAATCAAACATTCTCTCTCCTCCCCCCACCCCACAGCCTCACCCTCTTGCTAGCCTTGCAGTTGGTGCTATATCAGTTGTATTCTTTCTGGAATAAACAGCCCCTGGGTAGGTGAGGGAGAGGAGAGAAAACAGGAGCAGTTGCACTCATGGTGACGAGCAAGCCGTCTACCCAGCCACCCCTCAGCATCAGAAAACTCCTCTCAGGTCACAAAGTCCACAAGGGTGCCCCCGGCTGCAAATGGGTTCAGTCACTTTCCAGGAGGAAGGCAAGGTGACCTCACTGGGCAGTTTCCGTCACAACCGGTGGTGTGAAAAGTGGAGATGGGGGACCCTAGAGGTGGGGATGGCCCACAGACTATGTGAGCGCTCCTGGTCTGCTCACGGCTGTATGGGAATGGGGAAGGGTTTATATAAGTAGAGCATTATCGAACTGCCAGGATCCTGCCGCTATGTCCAACCCGGACTCTCCAGATTTGAATTCGTGCTCTGCCACTTACCAGCTGGGTAGGGGACCAGCTGGGCAGGGGACCAGCTGACCAACTTCCCAGATCTTCTATGTCTCTTTTCCCCCAATACGGATAATAGTGCCAACCTCATGGGATTCTTGGGCCCCCCTCATAGCTCAGTTGGTAAAGAGTCCACCTGCAAGGCAGGAGACCTGGTTCGATCCCTGGGTTGGGAAGACCCCCTGGAGAAGGGATATGGCTACCCACTCCAGTATTCTGGCCTGGAGAATTCCATGGACGGTATAGTCCATGGGGTTGCACAGAGTCGAACATGACTGAGCAACTGTCACTTACGGGATTCTTGTGCAGATTAAGTGGATTAATACACAGACTTAGACGAGGGCATGGCACATCGTAGCCCCTCTGCAAGCGCTGGCCTCCGTCATCCCCACCCTTATCGTCTTCAACCTCTCCATCACCCCCACTCCCCCTATGTTATGATGGGGATAGAACATCTTACACCTGGCATGTCAGCTGCCCAACAAAGCTGCCTACAGTGGTCTCCACCATCATCACCTCTGTGACCGCCGGCTCTAGGGTACTGCTGTGGGGCCCAGCGGCTGTGGAGCATCAGAAGACATGCCGGAGCCTGGGCAAGTCGCTATGGCAGCAGCCAAGCGTCGGGGACATCCTCCGCCTGCTGGATCGCGACCGCATGATGAAGACCATCCTCCACTTCCCCCAGAACCGGAGGCTGCTGCCCCCCGAGGTGCGGGGGCCCCTGGGGCGGAGCCATCCGGCTTTAGCCGCTGTAAAATATGAGTGCTGTTTTGCTTGTGATTTGTTCATTTTTTATAAGTAAAACTGGAACCATTTGCAAAGGTATAGAGACAGAACCCATACCCATCAGCCATCTTCATCAGTTGTCAGCACTGGCCACACTTAACTTCATTTATAACTTCTTTCCACAGAGCAAATATCAAAGGTATCATTTCATGTACAAGCCCTGTTTGTTTTCTATATAAGAAACATTTTTTTTAGTGCACTTGAATATTCAAAATAATTTGAACTCTAAGTGATAGTGGGCAAACATCCGCATGCTCTCACGTTTACGAGGCTGAGCTGCATGTCTCTGTCTCGGGCTGTTTCAGGACGCACAGGAGCCGATATTTAGAGACCAGAGTGCGGTGGATCTCGGGGACCTTTATGACCCCTGTTTCCTCCTTCATCTCTTCAGTGAACTGACCCGGCCAGGTAACTGCAGTCTTCCAGAGTGGGTGGAGGGATCATAATTTTTACCGTAATTACCAGTGCGTGTGTGCTTAGTCGCCCAGTCGTGCAACCCTGTCGGCTCTAACCTGCCAGGCTCCTCTGTCCGTGGGATTCCCCAGGCAAGAAGACTAGGGTGGGTTTCCATTTCCTCCTCCAGGGGATCTTCCTGATCCAGGGATTGAACCTGCGTCTCCTGTGTCTCCCTCACTGGCCGGCAAATTCTTATACTGTTGTGCCACCTGGGAATCCCGCATAATTACCAGATTAGGACCTTAATCTTGAAAATAATTCTTGAAGGATCTTCAACTGCCTTCTCACCTTTTCTTTCCAGCGATTTTCAGCAAAGTAACAGTTAATGTTTTGAATACACAGTTGTTTTTTTTTAATTATAATTTAAAAATCTGGGTCTGCCTTTGATGTTTTCCTAATTGTAATGGCAAGAGCCTTTTCTGAGTTCTCACTGAAATGAGAGATTTTGTCTTTGACGATGAGTGAGAGCCTGCTAAGGTTGGCTTTCTCTTGGTTTAAGTATATTTTTGAAACGGCCTTTGGTGTCTGCTACCCTGAGGGTGGGAATCTTCACGGGTGAATGGGTCGGGGAGAGAGAAAGAACAGAAACCTGTCCAGGTGCACACTGGTGAAGACCGGGGTCTGTTGGTGTGGGCCATTTCTCAACTGTTGGTGTGTAATGCTGTCTCAGGATGGTGTGTATTGCATTTTCCTAATAGCTAATAATGTTGAACATCTTGTGACTTACTTGCCATCTGTAATCTTTTTTGGCGAAATGTCAATTCATGTCTTTTGCCCATTTATTCTGATGGGTTTTATTTGTTTTTACTGTTGGGTTTTGAGGGTTCTTTATATATTGTAGGTATGAGTCCTTTGTTTGATATGTGGTTTGCAAATATTTTCTCCCAGTGTGTAAGCTTATCTTTTCACCTTCTTAACACCCTTCTTCAAAGAGCAGAAGTCTTCAGTTTTGATGAAGTCCAGTTTATCAGTTTTCCCTTTTATGGGTCAAGCTTTTGGTGTCAATTCTTAAGAACTCTTTTCCCATCCCTCCGTCCCAAAGGATTTCTCCCATGTTTATTTCTGAAAGTTTCATCATTGTAGCCTTTACATTTCAGTCTGTGGCCTCTTTTGAGTTAATTTCTGTGTAAGGTGTGGAGTGTAGGTCCAGCCACAGATGTTTGCGGTTTGCCTGCGGATGTTCTGATCCAGCCCCCCCTTTGTCAATCCACCATCTCTCCTCATCCCTTCTCCCACTGACCACCAGCCAGGGGAGTCCCGGCTCCCCTGCACTGACACTTCCTGGCTGGGAGGGCAGGAGTGGTCGTTACCGCTCGTCACGTGGCCCCAAGCGGAAGCCCCATCCATCTGCTGTGTTAGGCTCCCTCTGATGCATCGTGGGGACCAGTCAGTGTGCTGCCTGAGAGGGTCCCTGATATCTACCTCCTGGTTGCCATGGCCACGTAGATTAGGTGCCCTGGGAGACCAAGCCTCGCTGATCACTCTTGTGTTCTCCTTTTTTAAATTTGATATCCTTTTTCCCCCCTGCCATGCAGCTTGTGGGATCTTAGTTCCCCACCTAGGGTTTGAACCCTGGGCCCACGCAGTGAAAGCTCTGAGTCTGTAACCACTGGACCACTGGGGCTTTCTCTAAACCTGACATCTTTCTATACTCAAATGTTGCTCCTTGTGACCAGATTTGCTGATCCCCCACCGCTACCCCTCGGTTCCTCTCAGAAGAAAGAGAGGGCTGTGCTCTTAGAGCAGACCCTTGCCTTGGACACCAGGTTCTGTGGCTGAGCTGAGTCTTTTGCAAGAGAGCAAGAGCGAGTGTCAAGTGGTGATGATGGCCAGCGGTGGATTACCAGCGACTGGGGGAGCCGCGTCTACTGCCCTCTTTGATTCCCCCATGCCTTGGCTGTGCTGGCTAAGTCTGTTCCTCATCAAATACGAAAATAGATTGTCCACAGTCTAAAAATGTGATGCAACTCCAGTGAATTACCGCAAGTCATTTAGTCTGTTGCCCTGCCTTTCAATAGAGCGTTTAGGAGGCAAGGCAGAGGCTTGGAAAACACTTTAATAGAGAAGTAGTAAAATCAGGACTGTTGTTCTCAGGATCTTGAATATTGCCCTTTTGGGGCAAAGGAGGGTAGGGGAAGGACAGGATCTGAAAGGCCTTTTGTGGAGAGAGGCAACTAGTAAATGGCTTTTTCAAGTTAGGGAAATACAGCCCATTTTACATTTTATTGTTATAACATTTGCAGAGCATGTCTACCAGAAAGGATTTGCACTAGCTTAAAATACTGGTCACACTACGATCATTCACATTAAAGTAGAATATTTTAAAAACTGTAGAAATAGGCGAATAGAAATGCAAAACCAGCACACCGAGAAAAACTAGGTCATTAAGTTTTGCTTTGGGCTACTTGCTTATAATCCAGAACAACCACAACAGAAAAATGGAAGCAGAATATTTTAAATAAATTTTTATCATCTGATAAAGGGAAGCACACGAATTCATCAGGAGGGGAAAACTAGCCGTAAAGGGACAAGTTGAATAAAACAGAAGTCTGTGAACAGCATTTATAATGGCCAAAGGCTTATTGTGGTTGCATTAAGCCATCAATCTTTTTTTCATATTGTTATTTTTTTTAAGTTATTATTGCATTAACTTTTGCCCTGGTGGATAAGTGACCATGAACAATGTTTTAAATAAACTTTTATTGAAGTGTGATGTATAGAAACCCATACAGGTCATATTATATATCTGTGAGTTGGGTGAAACCCCTAGTCAGATCAAGGAACATAATCCGCAGCCCCCCAGGCCCCTTGCTGGCCAGTACCCCTTCCCCCTCAGTAAGGGCCAGTGTCCTATGCTTGAAGTTTATTCAAATGACATTAAACACTCTCTTTTCTTCTGTAGAAGCCCCATTTACCCACATTGTATTTGTGAGGCTCATCCATGCCGTGTGTGGCAGAAGTTTTTCACGCATGTTTTTGTTTCCCGAGGTGGCACCGGGGTCCTTGTAATCCTAAATCGGGTGTGTGATTGGTTTTTGGTGTCGTGGCCAGGCTTGAGAGAACCAGTCTCAGCTCTGTATGTCAACCCTTTGCTGAAAGTGGGAACCTGTTTCCTTAACCTTGCTTCTCTCCTTTGAGTCCTTGGCTGAGAAGCAGGGCCAGCCTTTTGCAATGGCAGTGACAAATGCTCGCACAGCAGATGCTTGTCCTCGGGAGAACCAGGCCGAGCCCTTCAGTCGCCGTTTCACAGAACAGAGAGGCGCCTGTGCGGTTCTCTCTAGGGCCCTGGACGGGGCCTCAGTGGACCCTCCCTGGGATGCGCCTTCCTGGCCAGGCCGCCTCTAGGAAAGGGTGTGAGAGGAGGTGTGAGGAAAGCTCCTGAGGCTCTGACAGCACCTCTGTGCTGCCACTGAACCCCTTAAAACATGAACTGCTTTGCATTTTAATCCTTGATAATTGTCCTGGTTAAGCCAGGACAAATTTGTTGTCACCAGGGGAAATTGCTATTTTTGAGGTTCTTAAACAAAACGACTGGTATTTCTGTTTTTTGATCACCTTTTATGTTTTCAGCTCTCAAGGGACAGCTCTTTTCCATACGTTTTACAAAGCCAAGACTTCCAGAGAATAGCAGATCCCACAGAACATGAAATTGACTTTTTCTCATGGACATATGAAAAATCCTTTTGTCTTTAAAGTGTCCGTGATTACTGCTAAATACTCACTATTTTTAGTGAGTAATATTAAATGTTTAGAATGTTCTCTCTCCCAAACTTATTCTATTTATGTGTTTATATTATGTATCAGTAGGTATGTAGGTGTATCTTAAATATATCTCATCTTCCCCAAAATAGTATAATTTTATCCCTCAGTTTGATGCTTTGTAAAGCTTTTGAAAATTCCTCCCCCCATCAGAAGTAGTCACTTGTTAGAAATGAGAAAAGTTAGTGTGTAAGCTGTTAGAGCAGAAGAGTCTTCTAATTTTTCTTTTTCCTTTTACTTTGTTTTCCTTCCAGTTTTACTGAGATATAATTGACATCAGCACTGTATAAATTTAAGATATTCAACATAGTGATTTGGCTTAACACACAGGATGAAATGATTACGGCAGTCAGCTGAGTGAGCATCCAACACCTCATATACAATAAAATTAAAGAAATATTAAAAATGTTTTCGTTGTGCTGAGAACTCAGCATTTACTCTCTCACCAACTTTCATAGATAGCATACAATAGTGTTAATTAAATTTATTGTGTTGTGCATTATATCCCTAGCACTTATTTATTTTATAATTGGGAGTTTGTATGTTTTGACTCCCTTCATCACTTTTCCCTCCTATCCCTTGCGTCTGGTAGCCACAAATCTGATCTCTTTTCCTCTGGGTTCGTTTGTTTGTCGTTTTTCTTTCTTTTCTTTTTTTTAAATTTATTTTACTTTACAGCACTGTATTGGTTTTGCCATACATCAGCATGAATCCGCCACGGGTGTACACGTGTTCAACTATAGTTGACCTACAGCATTATTAGCTCCTGGTGCATAACAGAATGATTTGCTGTTTCTGTACATTTCAAAATGATCGCCGCTCCCACCTTTTACTTAAAATCTGCATCTTGAGATTAAAAGTGGTTTCTGGTAGACAGCAGACACTGGGTTTTGTGTTTTCATCTAGTCTGACCATGTTACTGTTATTCCGTCTTGGTCATGTCTTTTAATTTCAAGGCTGCAGTCACCATCCACAGTGATTTGGGGACCCAAAAAAATAAAGTCTGTCACTGTTTCCATTTTTTCCCCCCATCTATTTGCCATGAAGTGATGCTTTTTAATTGGAATGTGTATACCATTTAATGTTGATTATTGATCTGATTCCAGTTTATTTATTGACTTTTAGCAGTAAGTAGTTTGTGTGCTTGTGAGTGTATGTACGTGTGTGTGTGTGTGTGTGTGTGTGTGTTGCTTTAGGGTTTATTAAATATATATTCAATGTATTGTGGTTTACCTGCAAGTGACATTATACCACTTCATGGATAGCAGAAGCACCTTAGACTAGTATCTCTGTCTCCCCTCCTAGCTTTCATGCTATAAGTATCATAAATTTTCCATCCATAAGTTAAAGATTTCACAATATGTGGTTATTTTTGCTTCAAGCTGTCAATTACCTTTTAAAGGGATTTAAATATTTTATGTTTATCCCATAGTTATCATTTCGTGTTCTCTTCATTCTTTAATTTCCATCTTCTATCATTTTCCTTCTTCCCAAAACACTGCTTTTAAGAATTCTTAAAGTTCATGGCTGTTGGTGATCCATTCTTTCAGCTTTTAAAACGTCTTAACTTCTGAAAGACTTTCATGGGGTGTAAAGTTCTAGGTTGACAGGTTTTTTCCTTATCGTATGTTAAAGATGTTGGCGCCTCGATTCTAGATTGCATTGTTTCTATCACGGGGTGTAAAGTTCTAGGTTGACAGGTTTTTTTCTTATCGTGTGTTAAAGATGTTGGCGCCTCGATTCTAGATTGCATTGTTTCTATCACGGGGTGTAAAGTTCTAGGTTGACAGGTTTTTTTCTTATCATATGTTAAAGATGTTGGTGCCTTGATTCTAGATTGCATTGTTTCTATCACGGGGTGTAAAGTTCTAGGTTGACAGGTTTTTTTCTTATCGTATGTTAAAGATGTTGGTGCCTTGATTCTAGATTGCATTGTTTCTAACAGGAGATCTGCTGCCATTCCTATCTTTGCTCCTCTCTATGTTTTGAGACCACTTTTAAGATTTTTTTAACCATTGGTTTCAAGCAATTTGATTATGATAAACTTGAGTATAATTTTATTTATTTATTTATTTTTTACTGTCTTGGCCCTGTAGGTTTGTAGTTTTTCTAATTTGGAAGAGTTTTGGCCATTATTTCTTCATTTTCAGGGACTCCACTTCCACATGTATTAGCCTGCTTGAAATTGTCCCACAAATGCTCATGTTTTTAGAATTCTTTTTTCTCTCTGTGTTTCTCTGTGGTTCAGTTTGGTTAAATTCTGTTGTGTCTTCAAGTTCACAGATCTTTTTTTCTGCAGTGTCTAATCTTCTGATCAGCTTATCTAGTACATTTTTCTTTTTTGTTTGTTTTGTTGAAGTATAGTTAATTTACAGTGTGGTGTTAGCCTCAGGTATACAGCAAAATGATTCAGTTATATAAAAATACATCTATTCTTTTCCCTTATAGGTTATTACAAAATATTGAGTATAGTTCTTTGGGCTATAAGGTAGGCCTTTTTTCCGTCTTATATAGTAGTGCATGTATGTAAATTCCATACTCCTAATTTATTTCTCCTACCTGGTCGTTTGGTAACCATAAAGAAGGTCATTTTCTTTTTTTAAAGAGTCCACGTATAGGCAATACCATATGTTATTTCTCTCTCTCAGGCTTACTTCGGTTAGTATGATAATCTCTAAATTCATCTCCGTGTTGCTGCAAGTGGCATTTTGTGCTTTTTTATGGCTAAGTAATATTCCATTGTGTAAATGTACCCCATCTTCTTTATGCATTCCACTGTTGGGGGGTATTTAGGTCGCTTCCATGTCTTAGTTACTGTGAGTAGTGCTGCAGTGAACATTAGGGTGCATGTATCTTTTCCAGTTATGGTTGTCTGCAGGTATATGCCCAGGAGTGGGATTACTGAATCATATGTTAGCTCTATTTTTAATTTTTTAAAGAAACCTCCATTCTGTTCTTAGTGCTTGCACCAGTTTACATTGTCAACAATTCATCCAGTGCATTTTTCATTTCAGAAATTTAAAATTTTTATCTCAAGAAGCTTGACTAGGATTTTCGTATCTTCCGTCTCTCTACTTAACACACCCCGTCTTTCCTGTAGCTTCTTTTTATTTATTCGTGTATTTTTAGCTGTGCTGGGTCTTCATGGCTACGCGGCCTTTTCTCTAGTTGTGGCGTGCAGGCTCAGTAGTTGTAGTTCCCGGGCTCTAGAGCATAGGCTAAGTGGTTGTGGCCCACAGACTTAGCTGCTCCAAGGCAAGTGGGATTTTCCCAGGCCAGGGCTCGAACCCGCGTCTCCTGCATCAACAGGCAGATTCTTTACCACTGAACCACCAGGGAAGTCCATCCTCTAGTTTCCTGAGCATGAAGAATTCAGTGCTGCTAACTTTATAAATGTCTTTGTCTACTAATTCTGTTATCTGTGTCATTTAGAAGCCATTTCCAAATAGTACGTTTTTCTCTTCACAATGGGCCATGTTCCTGCTTGTTTGACTGTCTGGCAATTTTTATTGGAAGCCAGAAATTGTGAGTTTTACCTTCTTTGGGGCTGGGTATTTTTGGTATTTTGGTGAAATGTTGTTCAGCTTTGTTCTAGTACACATTCAAGTTTCTTAGAAATGGTTCGATCCTTTCCAGTATTGCTCATAAGCTCTGTTAGGTGGGACCAGAGCAACATTTAGTCTGGAAGGACCTTTGCCACACAAGTGAGGTGACATGCCCTGAGCCCGGTGCCTTGTCCCTGGGTGCTGTGGGGACTTGGCCCTGGCCGGTGGGAGCCTGGGGTTGTCGCTGCTCAGCCCTCTGGGTGGTTCTTTCCCAGCCTGGGGTGGCTTGCTCATGTGCTCTTGCCGATGGGCATCCTCTCAGTGGGGCACTCCTCTCGGGCTTGGCCTCATGAACTCCGGCCACTTGGCCTCCCAGGCCCCCTCAACTCAAAGCTGCCCGGGCTCTGCCTCGGCTTGCCCTGCTGTGCACAGCCTGGGAACTCTCCAGGTGTGTAGCTGGAACAATCGGAGGGTCGCCTGGTTTCCCATCTTCAGGGATCACCGTCCTCTGTTGCTCCATGTCCAATGTCTTGAAAATCCTTAGTTCATGCCTTCAGTTGTTTTTTCAGTTGGACAGATGAGTCTCTTTCCAGTCTCTCTCCTGGCTGGAAGTGGAAATGCTGGTCCTTCTGCGATATGGTGTGAGAGCTGAGAAAGGGGAGGGGACCCGCACCTAAGCGGCTTCCAGGAGCTCTTGCTGCTTCTGAGGAGGAAGAGAGCTTGCATGATGCGCGGGTCCCCGTCCCTGGTGTGACTCAGCCCTGTCACTCCCAAGGCAAGGACTGCAGGCACACCCACAGGTCCTCCACCTTGTGGTTCCTACACTTTTGGACAGCCACCCATTTGAGGACCGTTATGTGACTATATGGCTGTTTGGACTAAGAAGTAGCTATTATCATTCTTCTTCTTGATTTATTTTTAGCTTTTTCTTTTGTTTAAACTGTGGACATTATCTTTTTAAGTCTTAAACTTTGGGGAGAGAAGAGAAAAGAATAAAGAGTTTGACTTGTAGAAAATATTATCAGTAGTGTATATCTATATATAGGTTTGTTTGTCTTTTATTGATAGTACATTCCAAGATCACTCATCTGACTGACTACGCTGGCTTTTCCTGCTGAGTCCCTTCCCCCTAACCTCAGGCTTATTCATGCTGGGACCTCAGTGGTGGGTCCTGATGTCACCTCTGACACCTCTGAACCTCTCTGATGTTCTCCGACTCCTCGGGTATTTGTGAGAAGTGATGAAGGAGACTTCGTTGGGATTTACAAGTGTCTCAGAGACTGAAGGCGTGTGATCGTTGCTGCGGGAGGGGACAGTCTTTTAGAGAGCCACAGCAGAACCTAAGGGAGCAGGAGGCGGGGGAGCTTGCATGTCTGTGTCTGGCACGCACACATGTTGCTGATGATGGTAAACTGCAAAAGGAAATGGAACTCCGTGTTGCACACGTGTCATGGAATCAGTGTGTGTGTGTGTGTGTGTGTGTGTGTGTGTGTAGTCAACGCTGTGTTTTATCTCCCTCAGAATTTGTGGTGGATTGTTGGAATCAGTGTGTGTGTGTGTGTGTGTGTGTAGTCAACGCTGTGTTTCATCTCCCTCAGAATTTGTGGTGGATTGTAGAAAATTCGTGGATTCAAATGCTCTGGGCCTGACTGTCGCGGCCCTCAGCAGCTACGACCCACACATGCGCGCCGCAGCCTACGCGGTGCTGGCGGCCTACTACTCGCAGCTGGAGGGGGCACGCTTCCGGGAGCAGCCCCAGGTGAGCGGGGCTAAGGGGGCCCGGTGAGAAAATTTCCTGAAGAACTCAGAGGCGTTGCCCAGAGACTCTGATACAGAACCAAAGTCTTGTCTCCTCCTGGCGGGGCGGGGGGAGATGCCACAGGTCATCTTGGGTCCTCAGCCTTGGGTGGTAGACAGAGGTCTCCCCTTACAAGAACTCTTCCTATGTCATGGAGGGCAGAGCAGTGCTCATTTCTGTCGACTGGTTCCTTGATCTGAGCTCAGGTTACAGCAGCTGTCACCCACGACACACAGAACCTCAGAAGCTGTGCTCTGAGGTGGTGGTGGGGGGTGTGAGCCCCTGGATGTGAGGAGCAGGCCACCCTGTAAAGCCATGGATTAGGCCGCAGGAGACAAGGCTGGTCACAACTGTTCTGCAAAATTTCCCCCAACCCTGCCCTTTTTCCTGCTTTTAAGGTGCTGTACCTGTTGGATGTGGTCCGGAACGGGATCCGAACCAAGAACATGAGACTCACCTTCACCCTGGCTCTCTTCATTGCCAAGGCAGCCTTGCAGATTTTGAAACCAGGTACCACTGCTAGAATCAGGTAGGGGCTAGGTGGAAGTTCTGAGGCTGAGCGAGCCCATTTGGTGGCGTTAATCCCACTGGCATAACCGGTCCACAGCATGTGTGTGAGGGTCACAAGTGCAAGGTGCAAGAGAGTGTGTGTGAGTATGATGCGGGACAAGTGTGTGTTCCTATCTGCCTGCAGGTGTGTAAAGCTACAGGAAAGGCAGATCACAGCTCCACCAGAGGGCCAGTTGAGGGAGTCACCGATGTGCTTGGAGGGGGCCTGACGCAGAGGCCCTGTCGGTGCTGGCAGCCGCACTCCAAGCTCGGGTGTCAGCGTCAGCACAGCTCACCAGCGGGATGACAAGCGGCCTGTGGGTCCCTGTGCCCGCGTCACCAGGGCGCAGAACATGGCTCCGCTTGGTCCTCACAGCCGCCCACTGTTGGGGTGGTCTGAGGACGAGTCAGTCTATCATGGGACCTTTTCTTTTTGTCACTAGTGAAAAGTTACAGAATGTTGATGTCGTTAGGGACCACAGGGCTCTGCAGGTAACCTGGTTGTTTTCAGACAAGGAGACAGCCTTCCAGCTGAAGGTTAACCGCAAGGTTAACTCGCTTCAGTCATGTCTGTCCCTTTGTGACCCTATGGACTGTAGCCCGCCAGGCTCCTCTGTCCATGGGATTCTCTAGGCAAGAATACTGGAGTGGGTTGCCATTTCCTCCTCCAGGACATCTTCCTGACCCAGGGATTGAACCCGCATCTCTTAGGTCTCCTGCATTGGCAGGTGGATTCTTTACCACTAGCGCCACCTGGGATCCCAAATAGTTTGTCCAAGGCCTGGCAATTAGTCTGCAGTCAAGTTACTGTTGGAATTCAGATCTGATTTTCATCTGCTCCTGTATCATTTTTATTACTTTTTTTTTTAACCTTAGAAATTATGGGAGGGAAGAAGGTAATTAGCCATTTAGATTCTAAAGAAACAGGCTCTTCAGAGAAAATATACTAGCCGAGGTCACGAGCGATAGTCTTGGCCTCCCATCCAGTCTGTGCCCCTCTGGTGAGCTGTCCCACATCAGACCTCATGTCAGTGCGGGGGCTCAGGAGAGCGGTCTTGGATGGGCTGTGAGGCTGCAGGTGCTTTGGATAAATGCGAGATGACAGTCCAAGGGTGAGACCAGGGGAGGAGGTGTCAGCCCTGTCTCATCCCAGAGCCAAGTGACCCAGGGCAGGTCTGAGCCCCCTTTGCTGTGGAAGCTCCCTCAGTGGGAGGCCGATGTGCTGGTATTCGGTGTGGTAGCCCGCACTCTGCCCACCAGCTGATTGGAGCTTCGGCTGATGCCTCGGAGGGAGTGGTACCAGCAAAGGACTGGACATCCCCAAGCAGTTCCTGAGCCGTGAGAGAAGCCCTTATGCCATGTAGACCTAAGGTGTCTTACTGTATTTTAATTCTTGAGAACTGATCACCTGGATGAGAATTAGAAAGCCCCGTGGGGGCAGGGATTTCTGTCTGATTCCCCCCCCCCCCACCAGGACCCCACTCCCCGACTCCACCTGGTCATGGAGTGTCCTTTTGGCACCATCCTGAGTGACAGACAGGCTTCCCTGGTGGCTCAGACGGTAAAGCATCTGTCTGCAATGCAGGAGACCTGGGTTTGATCCCTGGGTTGGAAAGATCCCCTGGAGAAGGAAATGGCAACCCACTCCAGTACTTTTGCTTGGAAAATCCCATGGATGGAGGAGCCTGGTAGGCTACAGTCCATGGGGTCGCAAAGAGTCGGACATGACCGAGCGACTTCACTTTTCCTTCCTTTGAGTGACAGCCTGCTTGTGTTCACAGAGGAGCGTATGTACATGAAGATCAACAGGTTCCTGCTGTCCCACGAGTACCTGAATATGAGCAAAGTTCCAGGCTTCTACCAGTTCTTCTACAGCTCGGACTTCGAGGTAGCACCCTGCCCTGAGGTCCGCGGGGCTCCCAGTCTCCTGAGTGGGATGCTCAGCCACTGCACCAACTCATCCCTGCGGAGACCTGTCGGCTGCAGAGCGCAGGCTGGGGTGGAGTGTGGGGGTCGGGTGGGGGGCAGGCGGGCCACTCTGCCCTGAGGTCTGCAGGGCTCCCAGTCTCTTGAGTGGGATGCTAAGCCACTGCACCAACTCATCCCTGCGGAGACTTGTCGGCTGCAGAGCGCAGGCTGGGGTGGAGTGTGGGGGTCGGGTGGGGGGCAGGCGGGCCTGCCTGTGAAAGTGCTTCCCAGTCCACACCGTGATTCTGGGGTGACTCCTCAGACCTCACAGACTCTAGAGGCCTCGAGTCACAGCCTCTTCACAGTTATTTTCTGGGCGAATCACAGGGTTGACTACTGATGTGCTTTTACTGAACATATGAGCACAGCTGAGGTCTTCCCTGTAACTCAAATGGTAAAGAGTTCTGCAATGCAGGAGACCAGGGTTCAATCCCTGGGCCAGGAAGATCCCCTGGAGAAGGGAATGGCAACCCACTCCAGTATTCTTGTCTGGAAAACCCCATGGACAGAGGAGACTGGCGGGCTACAGTCCACGGGGTCACAGAGAGTTGGACACGACTGAGCAACTAACACTACACTGAGCACAGTTGAGCGTGTAAACGTGACCTGGTCCTTTATTCCTGACCCAGAGAAATGGAAGCAGAGAGAAGAGAGGGAGGGTTTTTAATAACAGACCCAGAAACAGAGGGTCGGGGGCTGCCATGCTGCAGTCTTCACCACCCCTTGAAAACAGTGGTGCTGGAAGAGTTTTCAGGGAAAAGAAAAAAGCCTTCACAGGTTTAATGACGGTCTCTTGTTTGCGGGGCTTTACAGCAGAAGACGGAGCGGGAGTGGGTGTTGGGGCTCCTCCGCCAGGGAATGCGGGACATACACTGCTTCAAGCTGTGCGCCAGGCGGGGCGTCCTCCACATCGTCCTGTCCTTCTTCAGCAGCCCGCTGTGCGACGAGGCGGCCCAGGTAGGCGCCCCCAGGGGCTGAGGGCTGGGGGGCGCCTTGGCTCAGGGTTCCACCACCTGCAAGTCCCGCCCCGTGGACCCTCACCTGACCACCTGCTTCAACATTAGCTTTCTGCCTGGGCCCAGGGCCGGCGGGGAGGGAGGTGGATCGTGAGGAACCAGGAGGCTCTGGGCAGCCGAGAGCTCTGGAAACACAACTGAGGCGCTTCCAACCCGCACAAGCCACCAGTGTGTCACGTAACACAGAGAAACTGCAGGTCATCGGACCTTGGCTGGGAAAGGAGTCGGGCTTTGAAACCGCCTGCCTCACAGCTCACAGGGAGTCTGCACCTGAGTTCTGTCCCTGGAGCAAGAAATCATGTGGAGTGAAACGTTCACTAGGAAAGGCCTGTGGGGTTTTGATGAGTTTGTAGCCTGATCAGTATCTGTCTCTGGCATCACCTAAAATATCGGTAAAGAGGAGTGAGTCTGCATAAGGGGAATTTGAGTACGGTAGATTTCTACTTTTTATGGCATGTGAGAACTCTAATGCACCCAATTAGGGACTTCGGCGGTGCTCCAGTGGTTAGGACCCTGTGCCTCCACTGCAGAGGGCATGGGTTCAATCCCTGGTGGAGGAACTAAGATTCCCATATGCCATGTGGTTTGCCAAAAAAAAAGTATGGGCGGGGGCGGGGGCGGGGGTGGGTGAGGAAGCACCGTGTTAACAGTTCCAGTGAGAGTCCCATCTCTCTGTCCTCTCCACCTGGTAAAATAGAGGCGATGAAATGAGCCACCAGCAGTTCATGGGTGGACTAGCAATGTTTCTTCACTGTCCCACTCAGGCTGCCGGGATGCGGGGCCGTGCAGTTTCCGTGCCACGTCTCCCCTTGTGATGGATTAGCGGGTGGGTGTCCCCGGGCTGGCGCTCTCCCTGCGGCCGTCTGTGTCCTCTGGCTGTTACGGCGGGGCAGGTGGTCCCCCACGGCCACCATTCTCGCAGACCTGGCAGATGTCACGTGCAGCGACCACCTGGGTAGTGGGGACGCACCGTTCTGTTTTTTTAAGGCCTTCCCTGGTTTGGGTAAGTCAAGTTATTCCCACGGAAGACCAATGACTTTTTGCTTGGGTTTGACAGAACTGGATTCTGGAGATTCTGCAGAATGCCGCCCGGGATGCCAGGTCTGCCTATGAGATGCTGCGGGACTACAGCCTCCTAACGTGGGTCTTAAACATCCTGGAAAGCAAGTAAGCACCTTATGTCCTGGAAAGAGGAGTTGGGTGGGGGTAGGGTGGAGCAGCGCATGCGCACTGGGCATGGTTGGGAGCGCACATGCGTGCTGGGCGTGGGGGTGGGGAAGCGCATGCACACTGGGCATCGGGGCGAAGGGGAGAATGCGCATGCGTGCTGGGCATGGAGTGGGGCGGGGCGGGGGACCGCATGCCCCTGGGCATGGGGCGGGTATAGGCAGAACGTGTGCATGCATGCTGGGCATCAGGCAGAGGGGAGTGGGGGGAGACCGTGAGATCATGGGAGCTCCTGCAGCTCCGGTGTCCGCTAGGAGAGTCCAGGAGAATCCACACTCTCCAAAACAGCGGCCTCTACACCACCTTTCCGTCTCTCCTGCGTGGCCCAGGCTGCTCTCCGGGAGTGGGTTCTCTCCGAGGTTTCGAGGCCGCTGCCCTCCCTGAGGCAGAAACGGGGAGCCTAGGGTTTCGGGAGCGCTCACTCATGCAGTGATGTGGGTTCGGCACTCCACTCCCGCCCAGGGTTGAGGTGCCCTGCTAAGGGCCCGTACCGGAGCCGCATCAAGGGCTGGCGTGGTATCTTGTCTTGTGACCGGGGCTGCTGTCACTGGGTAGCTCAAACGACATGGATTCGTTTTCTCACCTCCCGTGGGCCGGCATGGTCGGCCTTGGTGAGAGCCCTCTTCCCAGTGTCCGCACTGCCAACCGTGTCCCAGCAGGGAGAGAGGAGAGCGTTCTGGTCTCTTCCGCTTCTTGACAGACAGTGACAGTGAAAGTCGCTCAGTCCTGTCCGACTCTGTGACCCCATGGATATACAGTGTTAGGTAAAAGGCCAAGACGCCAAAGAGTGTCTAACAGGCTTTAATGGGGGAAGCGCTCCGGGCGGGGTTCCTGGACCCGACTGAGGCAGGTCGAGGCAGTCCGCGCCGGACTGTGCTGGGGAGTGGTTTATATGCGTTTGTTGCGGGGGATGGTCAGGCTAGATCGCCCAAAAAGGTACGGTTAGTGAACGGGGGTTCGGATAGGTTGCCAGGCCGAGGCGTCACGGGCTGACAGGTCCTTCTCCGTGGCTGGGGCGGGGCGGCTTTAGCTGGCGAAGTGTGCTGTCATTGGTCCCCGGGATCTGGGAGGCTCCTTCCATTGGGAGAGAGGAGGGGCGGCCCATCATGGCCCCCGGGTCCGGCCTTACATACAGTCCATGAATTCTCCAGGCCAGAATACTGGAGTGGGTAGCCTTTCCCTTTTCCAGAGGATCTTCCCAACCCAGGGATTGAACCCAGGCCTCCTGCATCGCAGGCGAATTCTTTACCAGCTGAGCCACAAGCTTCTTACAGGGTGCTAATCTGGTCATGGGGCTCCATCCTCACGGCCTCATCTAAACCTAATGACCTCTCAAAGGCCCCACCTCCAAATACAGTCACAGCGGGGGTTGGGGCTTCTACCTGTGAATGGTGGGGCGGGGAGGAAGGGCACACAGTTCAGTCCATAACGTGATCTGTTTAGATTCTCCTACCTCTGAGGCTGTGTGAAAAGATGAAGACTCTTGGCTCTGTAGACAGCCCCTCAGTGGCAGGAATCTTTCCTTCAGACAGCTGTCTGTGATGATAATTCTGGGAATATCCAGACTCTTTGCCCTCCCCCCCCCCCCCCGCCTCTTTTTTTCTTTCTTTCTTCTTTTGTGCATTTTTTAAAAGAATTTAAAATTTTTTCTCCTAAAGAAAGTAGTATCTTCTCTCCGAAGGCGGCGCTGGCTGATTGTCTGCTCCTGGCTATTACCTCTGTGCTTTAGAGTGGGTTGTTCTCATGGGCGGGGAGGCTCTCCCTTCCAAGCCGCAGAGGCTCCAGAGTATCTCTTAGATGGGACTGAGGGGAGAAAGGAGGGTTGGTCAGAAAGTTTCTTTCACAAGAAAGTTTCTGGTGAGAAAGGAGGGTTGCAGCCTCGTCCTGGGATGGAACTGTGTTTTTTAGCAGACACCCTGTCTTGCCTTAGGTGCTATGCCTGTCGGGGGCTGCAGTGGCTGAGTGAGCGCATAAAAGGGTTGGGGGCTGGGGGAGAAGCCGGCACCTTGGGGTGGCCATCACCATCACCGTCTCCTCCCTGGTTCCTGCCCACCCCTCCAGGAGATGGGAGGAGAAGGTGTGACAGAGGGTGGGACTCTCCCCATGTTTGGCTTCAGGTTTCTGGAGACTGAGCTGCTTTCCAACCTCATCTCCCTGCTGCACACACTGTGGGTGACCACGCTGGGCAACAGAGAAGTGGAGCCCGGGGCGCAGCCTCCCTGCAAGCCTGGGTCTCAGGAGCCCCCGAAGCTGCTGGCGCTGCACCTGGTGGACGAGTTCCTCTACGTTCTCCTTGTGCTCACGAAGCACCTGAGGTGAGCCCCTCCCCTTGGTCCTGGCTCTACAGGTGGACTCTGGGCCGGGGCTGTGGTCCTTGTGGTGACCTCAGGACACCCATTTCTGCTGCTCCTCTTTAACAGTTAGACTTTTGAGGTTCCTTTCCAGACCAGGAGAACTTAACACGCTCAGAAAACCTGCAGCCTGTCACGCCAGATCATTTTTAGCAGAAAAACCACCTACCCTGATATTTGGATTCAAGCACTCAAAATGATGTTTTATATTATAGAAAGAACATGTTTTCCGTGACGTTAAACCTAAGAAAGTTAAGCTGTCCCCAAACTCACCTCCACCTGTATTAGCCTGCACAGGCTCCCTTTCAGCCATGAATTTCCTGGAAAATTTCAGTATTTTCCCCTTGGAATTTCTCGCTTGGTTTCCTCAGGAAAACTCAGTGCTTGTCAGATTCTACTGTGTTAGAGAAAATACACCATGTCCTCTATACTTCTGATGTGGGAACAGAGGTGTGCTGATTGGAACTAGATGATAGATAACAAATGTATTGTCATCTCAGAGTGAAAACCTTGATAAAGAATACGGCATTTCGTTTTCTGTTGTTCTGAAATCAGCTGTTGACTCCATGCTGGGTAGCCATGTTTCTTATTTTAAGTTCAGTTCAGTCCCTCAGTCGTGTCCGACTCTTTGCGACCCCATGGACTGCAGCACGCCAGGCTTCCCTGTCCATCACCAACTCCCATAGTTTACTCAAACTCATGTCTGTTGAGTCAGTGATGCCATCCAACCATCTCATCCTCTGTCATCCCCTTCTTCTGCCTTCAGTCTTTCACAGCATCAGGGTCTTTATTTTGGAGTTGTCCAAAGACACATGGCAGCCCACTCCAGCATTCTTGCCTGGGAAATTCCATGGACACAGGAGCCTGGCAGGCTACAGTCTGTGGGGGTCACAAAATCGGACTCGACCTTGCGACCAGACCACCACCAAAGACACACTGGTCTCTGAGAACTGGTTGTAATTCAGAATAACAACCATATCAATAAATGTGAAAACGGTTAGAGCAGACAGTTTCGAATTTTAAATTGCTTAGAACTTGGAGGGAAAAAAAAAAAAGAACTTGGAGGAATATATGTCCTTCCAGGGTCCTCTGTCAGGCTTGGCCATGGGTGGTGCTATCCCAGGGCTTTTCCTGGCCTTTAGTTCCTGAGTTGGAGAGGATCCAGTGGTCCTGGAGTTGTTAGCGGGGCGGCTGGCACCCTGACCCTCTCCCGGTTTCCAGAGAGCTTTCTGTGCCTCCAGGGTGGAGGTCAGACCCTGGTCCCCTGTCCGCCTGCCCTGGAGAGGTGCTGGGCTCTGTGCCCTGGTCTGTTGGAAAGGGCTGCCCGGCACCTCGAGTCTGTGGCCTGGCTGCTGCCTGGCTGCCTGGGTCCTGGGCTGCAGGCGACGAGGCGGCTCTCACCCAGCCTGGGATCGTGGGCTCCCCCCACAGGCCCACCTTGGCCTCCGCCCAGCTGACCGGCTTCTTCGGGGCGCTCGACTCGGTCCTGAGGTACCGGGCCACCGTGCTGCAGGCCTTCAAGGCCATGAACCGTCTGACGGTGAACGCCGCGGTGCTGTCCACCCGGGACGTACTTGTGCTCCTGCACAAGTGGAGCCTCCTCGAGAGAGACGTGCGGCTCCAGGAGGACCTGAGGGCTGCCGCGGAGAAGTGCCAAGTCCGGGAGCTGCTGAGTGAGTGTCCGCTGCGTGGTTCTGTCTCATCTCCCACTCCCCAGGTGTGCTTACTGCCCTCCCCACCCCCCAGAGCAGCCGCGTCTCCCCCCGACCTCTGAGCAGCATGTCCACAGCTGCTGAGGCATAGAGACAGGGCCTGTGTGTCTTCATAGCACTAGAGGGAGATGGGGCCCCAGCTCCTGCTCCCCTGTGCTCAGCTGTTATAATAGCGGTGATGACAGTCACAGGGAAAAACAGCCCTGCCCGAGCTCCAGGCCGGGTGTGTCCTGTGGGAACCCAGCTCTGAGCTGTGCCCTCCCCTGCGTGGATGCCCCACCCTCTGCATCTCTGTGGGTTGGAGAAGGGGGGAACAACAGTCTCATGCCTTTTCTCTTTACCTGTGTGTGCGGATAACAGAGATGCTCAAGGAGAAAAACAAGCCCGACGCCCCCGCCCGAGCCAAAGGCCTGCGGGCCCGGAAGCAGAGACCCGGCGAGGCGGAGGAGGCGGCTGACCCCAAACTGCTGGCGTCCACCCTGGAGGCGTGCCGGGGCCTCCTGAGGTCCATCCTGACCCACTGGGGGCCCGAGTTCCCCGGCGCTGACCTAGAGTGTGAAGACCCTGGCCCCGTGGGTGTCGTCACCTCCCTGGTGGCCGGCTGGGTGCTGCGCTCCGCAGCCGGGAGCACGCTTGGCCGGGCGGACACGGCGGGCCTCCTGGGCTGGCTCAAGAGCCACGTCCTGCCGCGGCCGGCAGTGGTGGCTGAGCTTCTCCGCGACAGCACCGTGATGAGCGGCCTGTTCCGCCTGTACAGCCGGTTCTGTGGCGCCGCAGAGCCGGCGGAGCTGGAGGACCGCTTGCCCGGCCTCTTCAACGCCGTCCTGCTGCGGCTGGTGGCAGCCCGGGGCGCTGCGGGGAGCCCCCTCCAGCCGGTGCTCGAGGCCGTCCACCTCTCCTCCCTGGACGCCGAGGAGGATGCAGACACACAAGGTAATGTGGGGGGCTGGGCTCGGAGGCTGCAGACCTCGCGAGGTTGGCCTGGGGCCAAGAGCACTTCCCGTTCTCACAGCCTGCGGGCGCTGTCAGTGAAGCCTTGCGGGGAGGACGGCCCTCAGCACGGGTGTGCGGAGCACGGAGAGTCAGCCCCTGGGTTCTGAGTGTGGGGGGAGAGGAAGGCCCCGCCTCTGCCTTCAGGTGAGACCTTGATCGCCGGGGAAACAGTGGAGAGGAACGCCCTCCAGCCGGCCTTGTGTACCCCTGGGGACGCTGCGTGGCTTTCTAACTTCCTACTATTAGCGTTCACGCAGAGAATTAGATTGCACCTCGTGGTCACAAGCACACACACGTGCGTATACAGGCACTCAAGTCATGGTTCATATGCGCGGCTTTTAGTGGGTGCTTGATGAAGGTGTGGGGGCTTCCCCAGTGGTGTTAGCGGGGAAGAACCTGCCTGCCAGTGCAGGAAACGTGAGACTCGCAGGTTCAATCCCTGAGTGGGGAACATCCCCCGGAGGTGGGCAGGGCAACCCGCCCCAGCATTCTCGCCTAGGGAATCCCCACAGACAGAGGAGCCCAGGGGGTGACAGTCCATGGGGTTGCAGAGTCGGACACAGCTGAGCGACCTAGCACACGATACAGGTGTGCCTGCATGGATGAGGCACCGGCAAAGGCGGTAGGAGGACAGCAGGGAGGCTGTGGGCATGCACAGGGGGCTCCTCCACTGTGCGGAGGGTTGGCCCTTCAGGGAGGGCTGGAGGGGGCGGAGACTGGGCGGGGCCACAGCCGGGCAGTGAGCTCACCGGGTTGCAGGGAGCCTTGCTGTCTCCCCTGGCCTGCAAACCTTCTTGCCTGTGCCCGTGGCTCAAGGGCAACCCTCCCAAACTTTAGTTGCGGTTCTTGGCCTGGGTGGGTCAGCACCAAGGAAGAGGTTTACATTCAACACACAGTCATCACGTGAGAAAAGAGAGAAGTTTTAAAACGAACAGGAAAGATGAACCCAGCAGTTAAGTACAGGCAGGACTGGCATATCCGCACACTCACCGCAGGTTGCCACCTGGGGCCGAGCGAGCCCCGGGTCACCGTGTGTGGGGTGGGCAGCTCATTCCCAGCTGACCGGCTTGCGTCCTAATGGCCTCCTTGTCCCTTCCTCAGCCGCTGCCGCATTCCTGGTGTCTCTGTACATTAAGGACATCTGGCTGGGGGCCCAGCAGCCAGACACCCTCCTGAGCCATGTCCAGATGGTCCTCGACGCCGTGGAGAACTCAGGAGGGGGTGATGAGGAGGCCATCGTCCGGCTCTGCAGGGACATCGCGGCCACGGTCCCCGACACCTGACCCTTGTGGCTGGCACCTCTGGCTCCAGGTTCCAGGAGTCAAGTTGAGTTGGGGATTTCCATGGAAGGCCTGTGAGACGCAGGCTGTGCGTGTCGACCTGCTGTTCTGACGGGAAGCCTTGGTTTCCTTTAGGTGACTGATACAGAAGAAGCTCAAAGGACCGTGTATGCAGAGAGGTCAGGGTTACAGGTGGCCTGGGCGGCCCTAGGCCCACGAGCCCCGGTCAGGGAGACCCTTCCTCTACGGCGCTTGCTGTTCCTCAGAGAAATGCCTCAAACTGAGGTAACCCTGAAGTTGAAATGTCTAAAAGTATATGAGACACAGGAGCCTGAAGACAGATGGGTCACGTTTCCTCTTCATAAGAAGTCGCAGCAAAGCTCTGTGTAACTTTTTGAATAAACAAGCCTTTCCAGGATTGTGTTAAAGTTATTTTACTAAATAAAAGGATGGTGTACTAAATTCTTAAAGCATAAAACTATTTTGTCTTCTGCTTGGAAAAGACAGCTTTATATTTTTAAAAATTCCTTTTGAAAGCAAGGACTTTGAATTTTATAACTTATTAATAAATGTCTATTTTTGTTAGGTTTGGTGTTTCATTTTTATTGACTGAATCACAGACTATTTTTATTCTACAGAAACCTGCATTTTAGATGTCAGGGTTTTACTTTTAAGACTCCTAGATAAATTGATATTGTAGCTGACACAAATTGAATATGAAATTTCATGAATTTCATGCCAGGTAAAATTCGGTCCTGTTCATTTGAAGCTCTGCACATACCCTCGTGCCACGTCGGCACACAGCATTCCCGGTCTGTCACCAGGGAGGTGGCTGTTTATTGACCCTTACGACATTTATCCCCTAGAGGAAGTCATGGCAACCCACTCCGGTATTCTTGCCTGGAGAATCGCCACAGACAGAGGAGCCTGGTGGGCTACAATCTATGGGGTTGCAGAGTCAGACACAACTGAGCAGCTAACCATGTGAGGTTTATAGCCCTGGGAATGGCTTGGCTCCAGCTTAAGCGTTTATACCTGTTTCCCTCCAGTGTCGTTTAGACTCTTTGCTGTTGTTTTTTTTATATATATAATGACTTAAGGTTCTTACAGAAGCAGAAGATATTAAGAAGAGGTGGCAAGAATACACAGAAGAACTGTACCAAAAAGATGTTCACGACCCAGATAATCATGATGGTGTGATCACTCACCTAGAGCCAGACATCCTGGAATGCGAAGTCAAGTGGGCCTTAGAAAGCATCACTACGAACAAAGCTAGTGGAGGTGATGGAATTCCAGTGGAGCTGTTTCAAATCCTGAAAGATGATCCTGTGAAAGTGCTGCACTCAATATGCCAGCAAATTTGGAAAACTTAGCAGTGGACACAGCACTGGAAGAGGTCAGTTTTCATTCCAATCCCAAAGAAAGGCAATGCCAAAGAATGCTCAAACTACCGCACAATTGCACTCATCTCACACACTAGTAAAGTAATGCTCAAAATTCTCCAAGCCAGGCTTCAGCAATATGTGAACTGTGAACTTCCTGATGTTCAAGCTGGTTTTAGAAAAGGCAGAGGAACCAGAGATCAAATTGCCAACATCCGCTGGATCATGGAAAAAGCAAGAGAGTTCCAGAAAAACATCTATTTCTGCTTGATTGACTATGCCAAAGCCTTTGACTGTGTGGATCACAATAAACTGTGGAAAATTCTGAAAGAGATGGGAATACCAGACCACCTGACCTGCCTCTTGAGAAACTTGTATGCAGGTCAGGAAGCAACAGTTAGAACTGGACATGGAACAACAGACTGGTTCCAACTAGGAAAAGGAGTACGTCAAGGCTGTATATTGTCACCCTGCTTATTTAACTTCTATGCAGAGTACATCATGAGAAACGCTGGACTGGAAGAAACACAAGCTGGAATCCAGATTGCCAGGAGAAATATCAATCACCTCAGATATGCAGGTGACACCACCCTTATGGCAGAAAGTGAAGAGGAACTAAAAAGCCTTTTGATGAAAGTGAAAGAGGAGAGTGAAAAAGTTGGCTTAAAGCTCAACATTCAGAAAAACGAAGATCATGGCATCTGGTCCCATTACTTCATGGGAAATAGATGGGGAAACAGTGGAAACAGTGTCAGACTTTATTTTTTTGGGCTCCAAAATCACTGCAGATGGTGACTGCAGCCATGAAATTAAAAGCTGCTTCCTCCTTGGAAGGAAAGTTATGATCAACCTAGATAGCATATTCAAAAGCAGAGACATTACTTTGCCAACAAAGGTCCGTCTAGTCAAGGCTATGGTTTTTCCAGTGGTCATGTATGGATGTGAGAGTTGGACTATAAAGAAAGCTGAGCGCAGAAGAATTGATGCTTTTGAACTGTGATATTGGAGAAGACTCTTGAGAGTCCCTTGGACTGCAAGGAGATCCAACCAGTCCATTCTGAAGGAGATCAGCCCTGGGATTTCTTTGGAAGGAATGATGTTGAAGCTGAAACTCCAGTACTTTGGCCACCTGATGCAAAGAGCTGACTCATTGGAAAAGACCCTGATCCTGGGAGGGATTAGGGGCAGGAGGAGAAGGGGATGACCGAGGATGAGATGGCTGGATGGCATCACGGACTCAATGGACATAGGTTTGGATGGACTCCGGGAGTTGGTGATGGACAGGGAGGCCTGGCGTGCTGCGATTCATGGGGTTGCAAAGAGTCGGACACAACTGAGAAACTGAACTGACTGACTGACTGAAAGTTCTTAATGAGACAGGAGTAATGCTCTGTGCATTTATCCCCTTCCTACAAGTCAGGCTGATCATCTAGAAGGCAAGGAGTGTTCACTTCTCTTATTCCCTCCCCTGCAAAATACCCACAGTGGTGTTCTTAGAATATTCTGAAGCCAGAATGCTATGTTTAGATTCAAGTTGGAAAGGCCATGTGGTCCTTTCTCCCTTTGTGCATCTCTGGAGCCCATCAGTGTCCCTTTCCCCATCTTCCCTTCTAACCCACTGCCCCTGGGTCTGGCCGGCCGAGCCTGGCCCTTACCTGGCAGAATTATTTTTCAGTCACGTGGGATGGGGTGGGGTGGGGTGGGGTTTGTGGGCTTCATGGTGTGATGCTGGCTCTGGACAATTTGCCTGGAGGAAACTCAGGCCCTAGAGAACTAGGTCCTTCGGGGGTCTCAGGTCACATGAAGTCACACCCAGCACGGGACCCTCCTGCCACTTGGGCTTAGGCCCTGCCGGCTGGACCCGGCTGCATGGAAGGTGTGGCTTGGGTCCCTTGACCACAGTCAGTGAGCCTGGCCGGGCGGGTGCTGCGGGGGCGTGGAGGGGAACCTGGCAGGCCCTTCCCAGGTGCCCTAAAAGAGGCACAGGTCAGCCAGGTGAATGAGTCAGTTATAAAAAGAATCTTGCAGAAGCAGTAGCTGAAACTAAAAGGTGTCATAGTAAAGATTAGTGAATACAGTTTCATTTCCGTTCGTATGTATTTTATTTTTCTGTCCTCAACGCAAACGTAAGTGGTGAGTGCACTAAATAGAAAGGAGCAGCATTTGTGCCTATTTCCCTCGGTTGGCTGGGCCTGGCTGTCAGCCCAGGGTAAATGCTTACACGTGCCCCCTGGTGGAGTCATTCTTGACCCACTTGCCTGTCCCGCTACATAAACAGGCTTTCAGAGGGCACGTGGGTATGGGGTGTTGGTTCTCCCATCGAGACGTTCTGTCTACAGGGGAGGCTCACTGGGCGTGTTGCTGACGTCAGCTGGTGCCCTGTAGGTCCCCACCAAGGGCCAGTTCCCAGAGGAGAGCAGGGTGGTCCTGGGGGCGCCGAGGTGGAGGGTCTCTCTCGTTGCAGCTGTTGGACAGGCCGGGATGCTCCGGCGTCTGGTTCCTCGACCGAGCTCGGTGGAGGCTGCAGGGTCCCCCGGGGGGGCCCTGGGGTGCTGGGGTTGCCTCCAGACGTAGAGCGGGAGGTTGAGGCCAAGACTCCAGGGACATGTTGGGGGCTGCTGGGTGGCGTTCCTGTGGACAGAGCAGATGGGAGAAGACATCCAAGCCTCCAAGGGAAGAGTCCTTCCTGGGAACCTCCTGCCTGGCCAAAGCCTAAGGAGGAAGTTCTCCCCAGGCCAGAGCCCCTCTGCCGAGGGAGCAGGCCCGGGGGTGGGGTGGGGGGTCAGCTTGGCTCACCGAGGTTACCTCGGTCGAGAAATAGAAGAGATGAGGAAGTGCTCCCTGGTGACCTTGACTTCGGGGCTTTCCCTGTGACCCGGTGTGTCCATTCACAGCTGGGGGGCGGGGGGACGGAGGGGTATCTGGTCAACCTTCCATCCACCCACGTGGTTGAGTGCAGCTCGTCTTGTCTGTGCCTCAAGCCAACTCGTGTCCCAGCCAGAGACACGTTCTCCCTGGATGGACCCTCCTGCCCTTGAGGTGCCGGGGCGGTGGGCAGTCCACCTGCCTTCGATTCGATCAGTGAAATGGGATGCAGTAACAACTGCCTCGTGGGATCAGCGTGAGAGGAGACCATGAATTGATGGGTGTCTGAGCTAGAGAGCTAGGCCATGTGTGGTTATAACTGTAACGTGAGGAGGGTCAGGAAGGGGAGCGCAGGGAAGCAGGGCCTCCTTCCAGAGGGACTCAAACGACGCTAGCACGATCTTTTTTGTTAAGTAGTTTTTGTTTTGCTTCAGCGTGGAAAGAATGCCTCTTTGGGAAGCAACTCAGTATTCTCTTTCTGAAATCTGACTTAGGACGCATTGGCCCTCCCTGAGTGAAGGAGGAAGCAGACAGAACAGGCTTTATCTTGAAAGCAGGACTCCCATCTTAGGCCTGACTGTGGACTTTGAGCTATATGCCCAGTATCTCTGGAAAGGACATGCCAACTGGGAAACCAGGCCTCCGGAAGGAAAAGCCCCAGGGCTCTCCATCGCCTGAAAGAGTACCCTAAGTATCTGTGTAACTGAATAGAATCATACATTTTATTATGCTTATTGGGGTATGACCACAGGCCTATTGATAAGTGTCCACTGTTAACTACCTAGGCTTAAGGCATATGAATCACGGGTTAACTTTGATAGTATCTTTCTTTTCCTTTGTTCAGACTAGTTTCAGGGAATTTGGGGAGGTGGGTTTGGGCACATACACTTAGGGTATATAAGGTTTTCACAAAAACTGCTCGGGGTCCTTGGCTAAGAGGAGACTCTGCCTTGGGCCCGCGGGTGTAATCAACTGCACTCCACTATCTGCATTGTCCTTCTGAGTGAGTTTGTTTCCGGGAACACGTGTCTACAACAGGGAGCATTCCTTGTCTGTCACGAAGTCCCTGGAGAGTGTTTTGTTTAGCAAGCCACGTGGCCGGTCAGGGGTGGGGGGCGGGGAACAGCATCCTCGTTTTGTCCTGTTGTCAAATTGTAGCTCAGGAGATGGGAGAGACCCCCACGTGCCCACTGGACCTTGGAACCCTCCGCTGGGACAGGAGCTGGTGGTCCCTAGCACAGGGCTGGCTCCAGGTCACCTCAGAAGAGTAGAAGACAGAGGCGATTTCTTGGGCTGGTCCATCAGGATGTCTCTTGAGGGTGAGAACCTGCTTAGCTTCAGTGTGAGGTCTGAAAGCTAAAGGACTAGGTCTCCTCTCTGCTCCAAAACTGGTCCCTGCCTCCCACATGCAACCGAGGGGCCCTGAAAGACCTGGTGGGTGAGACACTGTGGACGAGGTGGGGAAGGGGCTAGAAGAAATAGAGCCCCACCCCCACCCCCAAGGCAAGCCTATCCATCTTCAGATCCTCAGGGGCGCGGCTGTGAGCCCCCACCCCCACCCCCAGGCACAGGGGCTGCCCTCTGGTTCCCTCAGAGGCTTGGAGACTCCTCTTCCCTTCCTCTCAGAACAGCTCTACTCACCTCTCCCTGCCCCCAGCTTCCTGTGCCGACTCCTGATTCCCACCCCCCACGACTTGGGCCAGAATAGGGGCCCAGCCCGCCACCTCCGCCCCCGTCCCCCAGGTCTTCCTCTGGACACGTCAATGCCTCCTGAGCCCAGCTATCATCGTGCCAGGCCGCACATTTCCAAGGGCGATGGCTAACCCTCAGTCACCCTCTCTGGTTTAGTTGCCCATCCCTGGTCCCATCAGCTATGGCAAGGAGACCGGTGGTATAGAGCCCCTTGGAAGCATCGTTCTTAGGATAGCGGTGGCTGTCTTGGGTGGATTAAGCCGAGGAAAATTGAGTGTGGGAGGCCAACTGCATGAACACAGGAGTGAACGTCTAGTGAGCTCAGCTCTAATTACTGCTTGAAACGTGTGGATCGCCTCCAGTTGAACCACGGAGGTACACAGTAGGCATCTGACAACAGAAGGTGGCCGTAGATGAGGGTCTTCGCTTTCCCAGTGAACTGGTGACCTGATTGGCACAGGATCACCTTGGCTTCATTATCTGCAACAGCTTAACGGAGGTATGTTCTATACATACCCAAGCTAAAATGCAAAATCCAGCCATCTTTAGTCTGTTCCCTGAGTAGTGAGACCATTACCACGACCGTTGAAAGAAACCCCCTGCCCCTGAGCCGTCGCCTTCCTTTGCTCCTCCCCAGCCCTGGGCAACCACTAAATCTTCTGTCTCTGAGTTTGTCTCTTCTGCCACACTTCACATCCGCGGAGTCACACAGTGACTCATGTCTGCCTTCCTTCACTAGCACAGTGTTTCTGAGGTTCATCCAGGTAGCATGAATCAAAAGGCTTTATTCCTTTTCATGGCCCAAGAGTATTCTGCCTCGGACACAGTGGCCCCCTGTTTAGCCACACACCCCCGTCCTTACCTCGTCTGTGGAGAGCCTGACCAGGACATGTAGAGAAGGATGAGGAAGAGAAAAACCACGAAAGCCGCCAGGCTCACCCAGAAGGCGATGGCGATCGAGTCTGTGGGTGGAGACATACATGTCGATGTCAGTGGGATCTCCCGTGCCCCACGGTCCCCATGTGCTGCGGAACTGGGGCTCCGGGAGAGAGCCTTCTCAGTAAGTGACCCATGAGATTTTCCCGTCAATAATCACCCTGAGGGGCTCCCCTGGTGGTCTAGTGGTTAAGAATCTGCCTTCGAGTGCACCGTATGCATGCCTGTGTGCTGAGTCACTTCAGTCGTGTCCAACTCTGTGACCCCATGGACTGTGGCCCTTCTGGCTCCTCTGTCTGTGGGGATTCTCCAGGCAAGGATGCTGGAGTGGGGTGCCATGCCCTCCTCCAGGGGATCTTCCCAACCCAGGGATCGAACCCGCGTTTCATACGTCTCCTGCATTGGCGGGCAGTTCTCTACCACTAGCAACACCCAATGCAGGGTACATGGGTACAATCCCTGGTCAGGGAATTAAGATCTCACGTGCCACAGGGCAACCAAGCCTGCTCCAGAAGAAGAGAGCACTGTGCTGCAACGAAGACTCAGCACAGCCAAAATAATAATAACAATGAAATAATGATGATAACCTTGGGAAGGAAAGAGGCAGCAGGGACCTGGCTTTTTCCCAGAGCAACTAGTCACTGGGTCAGTTTAGGGTGATGACTGAGGGAAAAACCAGTAAATGAAACTGTTCCCACACCACCCCTACCCCCCAACCCGGACTTGATTTTTTGGCTGCTTCTGTTGCTCAGAGAGTGGGTTTTCCCTTCTTCCTTCCTCCCAGGAAGAAGAAAGTGCTGTGAGCAATTTTATGTGGCAGGACAGCCTCCCCTCTCCTGTGAGGACTGCAGCCCCTTCCAGGAGCCTTCTGCGATCAGCCCAGTTGGGGACCGCTTCAAAGACCCCAAGATCAGAGACTTAGAAAAACGATATGCACCAAACAATGCTGCTAACCTCCTCCGGAGAGGGCCAGACTATGGAGATGTTACCCAAGGCTGCCCCAGCCAGGCTGCTGGAGGTGAAAAGAGATGGTCCCTCTCTTTTCGGGGCACAGGGCCAGCTGGGGAGCTGTGGCAGGAGGAAAAAGCACCATTGCAGCCACCACTGTGGCTGTATCAGCGGCTGGAGGTGAAAACACACAGGAAAATCAAGAAGGATGCTTAGCCTCTTCTGGGCCCTGGTAGAACCTGGTGGAACCTGGCAGTTTGGGAGGTACCTTTATCCAGGGCTCCGGGTCAAAACATTCAGCAAGTTGCTAGGGAACTGTAGGAGTGTGTTTGTTTCTCTTGTTTGTTTCTATGGCTCTGGGCACAGAATTATTATTGTTTTAGTAGCTAAGTTGCGTCCAACTCTGTGTGACCCCATGGACTGTAACCCACCAGGCTCCTCTGTCCATGGGATTCTCCAGGCAAGAATACTGGAGTGGGTTGCCGTTTCCTTCTCCAGGGGATCTTCCTGACCCAGGGATCAAACCCACATCTCCTGCATTGAGGGCAGATTCTTTACCACTGAGCCACCAGGAAAGCATACTGGGTTCATAATTAGTCTCTGCAACTATCTTATCTCAGACACACCCTCGCCTCAGGACAAGATGCCCCAGACTGGGATATGCTAGGCACCCACGTGCACGACCCAAGGAAACCACTGAAGGATGGTAATCAACAGGCATGTGGTAAGCGCCTATGCAAGTCAGGCTTTGCTGGGAGCTGCTAAGGACCCCGAGGAGGCCAACCTCGCCCACCAGAAATCGCTGGCCCCCTTTAGGATTCTGCATCTGTCCACCAGCATCCTCCTCGACACTCTTGCTACATCACCAGCACTAGTCCTGCCCTGCCTTCTGTTGGGTTCTGTTCAAACAAAAGAGATTTCTGTGATGTATTCAAGTTAAAAAGTGCTAATAAATGGATAAATAAATGAACAAATAACTGAATGGATGAATGATTAGAGATGTGTGGGGTAAATAGTAATTATTGAGTAAAATTGTTACCTCTGCCCTCTATGACCCAAGACAGCTAGAGGGAGAAACTAAAACCTTATAAGAGTTGATTTTAAATCCTAAAAGTGTCAAAAACAGGTAATAAGGAAAAGATGCAGTATTGGCAAAAGGCCTCAGGGACTCCACCACCTTGAAATGTATCAGCAAGTTGGCACTCACACTGCAGAGAGGCAAGGACCACAGAGCCCCCCAGGCTGACTCACACCCTCTCTGCTTTCTGTCCCTGATCTGAGAAATGGCTGGCCTGCCCTGCAGCATCACACTGTTAAAGGGGATGCACGGGCTCCTGGAAAACAGGAAATGAGGTTGCTGCTGTCTGTACTAAGCTTCTTTTTTAAAAAATTTTTAAAAATCCACAATCTGGGATAAGAAATCTACAAAATGAGCCTGGAACATCTTGTCTTCCAGAAAGCAAAAAAAGCTATAAAAACCCAAACAAAGCAAGCTCCTAACATAGCCAAATATTGTGTTAGTTTCAGGTGTACAGCAAAGTGAGTCATCTCTCTCTCTCTCCTCTCTCTCTCTCTCTATATATATATATATATATATGTATATATACTTATATACATACATACATATACACATGGCTTCCCTGATGGCTCGGCTGGTAAAGAATCTGCCTGCAATGCAGGAAACCTGGGTTCAATCCCTGGGTTGGGAAGATCCCCTGGAGAAGGAAACGGCAACCCACTCCAGTATTCTTGCCTGGAGAATTCCAAGGACAGAGGAGCCTGGCAGGCTACAGTCCATGGGGTCGCAAAGAGTCAGACACGATATACACTCTTTCTTAAATTCTCTTCCTATATAGGCCGTTACAGAACATTGGGTAGATTTCCCTGTGCTAGACAGTAGGTTCTCATTAGTTTTCTATTTTATATATAGTAGTGTGTACATGTCAATCAAAAGAAGCCTCTGACTTTCGAAGTGTTCCTTGTCTGCTCACTGTGTATTAGTCCCCAGAACCTGCTTTAATTCAACTCTGTCCTAAAGAGTCACAATTTATTGTCTAACCCTCAAAGTATAAGAGTATATAGGTTCTCAGAAAATATGGTTTGGGAGTTCTAATGTTTAAGGAAGTTTCAGATTTCTGCAGACACTAACACTCTTTTTCTTTCATTTAAAAAAAAAAAAATGCAGGATTTGAGGTCTTTGGTACCTAGATAAGTTCCATCAGAGCCTCGAAGAAAACAGCATCAGAAATTGAGCAGTTCAGACGCCCTTTCCTGTCTCCCAGGCTCACTCTGTCTGTCCTAGCCCTTGGTCATTATCTCCAGATGCTGAGCAGGAAATGAGATGACACCTCTTCCAGAACACAGAGTCTTCCGAGAAGTGAAATTTTAATTTTGTCAGACCAAAAGAGCGAACAGCAGACACCAGCCGTTTCCTGCACGGCGTTCTCTTTCATCATGTGCTTTTGAAAAAGGCAGCCAAGAAAATAGGGTTTTTTCCTCTTCCTCCTGAAGGGTCAGCCTAAGTGCTTGGAAAGAACATTTTGTTACAAGGGCAAGAGCTGTCATTCTCCAGGGTGGGAAATGTTTAAACAACCCAGAGCTTGTCTTTACAACAAGGAGCGCCAGACTGGCTTGACAATAAAACTGGTTCAGTCATGGAAAACTCCCCTCCCCTTCCCTCTTCTCTAGAGTCCCAGGAGAAAGTTAACAGCAAGATTTTTCCCTTCCTGGGGGATAATAATGGGGTTGAGAGCCTAGACTCTGGAGGAGGTCGATTTTGAGTTCAAATTCTGACTTGACTATTTCCTAGCTTTTTGATCTCAAGCCGTCTGAGATTTTTACATCTCTAAATCTGTTTCCTCATCAGTTAAATGGAGATGATAGTGCGTGTTATATAGGCTGTTATGCAAATTAAATAAAATAATATGCGTAAGCAATGCCCATGGCAGGATTTCCTCATGTGATAGTTGTGAAATGATCTGTAAGTAGAATTAAAATCATTATTTCTGTTGAGGGTTTTGTGGCACGTGATGTCGCTGCTTCCTTCAAGCGCCCTAAAACGTAAGCTACGTAAATGTAAAGGTAATTGTTCTTGTCAATCCTTCACCTGCTTCCATAGTAATAGAACCCCTCCTGTAGCTAGGCACATGGCTGCCTGAGATAAAGACTGTATTTCCCAGCCTCCCTTTCAGTTAGTATGGTCATGTGACAAGGTTCTGGCCAATGAGATGTGAATGGAGCAATTGCAGGCCAGCTTCTAGGAGTCCTGTGGAGATGGCTAGATTTCTAACACATGCATCCCTTCATATTCCCTTACTCCATTTTGCTGCCCAGAACATGGATGTGATGGCTATAGCCAGGACTGGAACATGACGGTGAGGACACATCCCAGGGACCGCAGAGGTGTGAGCTGAAACAAAGCCAGTCCTTGAAGACTTCATGGAGCTGACCTACCACTCTGCCCTGCAAACTTTTACATGAGAGAGAAATCAAAGTCTGTTTTATCTGGTACTCCATTAAAGTAACCAATGTTCTGCATTGAATCTGGACAAAAATCAATAAATGACTTCTTAAATGAACATACCAAAACTGACAATTCCAAATAAATGCTGACCTTCAAAATAATCATCCCCTCTCTACTGTGGTGGTAGTGGTGGTTTGGTTGCTAAGTCGTGTCCGACTCTTTTGACACCATGGACTAGAGCCTGCCAGGCTCCTCTGTCCGTGGAATTCTCCAGGCAAGAATACTGGAGTGGGCTGCCATTTCCTTCTCCAGGGGGTCTTCTTGACCCGGGAACTGAACTCAGGTCTTCTGCACGGCAGGCAGATTCTTTACTGACTGAGCTACGAGGGAAGCCCTCTCTACTGTAGAGCCATGTAAATTTTCTAAAATACCTATGTTGATCAAACATTTATAAATTCTTCTTTTGGAATTACCTTCAAGGATACACACACACACACACACACACACACACACACACACACACACACACACACACACACACACACACCAATCTTGCCACTTTATGAGATCATATTTTTTTTTTTTGAGATCATATCTATTTTCAATTCCCAAATGGTAACAATCACTTAATTTCATTCACCTGATTGGTTTATGGGTGATTCTAAACTGTTTCGCAGAAGCAAATCCACCTTCCAAAGAAATACATAATCTATCACTGTGGATATTTCATAGAATGTGTCAGGACCACCAAAGTCAGTTCCAAAGGACGAGTACCAAGCAGGTTTTGAGGAATCACGGACTCACTCAAGTACGACAGCTCCACATGAGGCTAGCTTGATGGGAAATTTGCTCCAAGATTACATTCTCAATCTTTGTTTAAAAATCCCTTTCAGTGCTTACATCGTACCCATGGAACTGACCGTCTGCAGAAAGCTTAGACATCATAATAAAAGTTCTGGGACTTCCTCGGTGGTCCAGTGGTTAAGAATCCACCTTTCAAGGGATGTGCATTGGATCCCCGGTTGGGGAACTAAGATCCCACATACTTGCACGGCTACTAAGCCCACTGAAATTAGAGAGCCTGGGTGCTCTAGAGCCCGTGATCCTCAACAAGAGAAGCCCAGTTGCATGCTGCAACTAAGTGCCACAACGAAGACCCAGCACAACCCCAAAAAAGGAAAAGTCGTAACCTGAACTTGTTTGCTGCGACTGAAAGAGATGAATAGCATCATCGACTCGACGGACGTGAGTTTGAGGAAACTCTGGGAAATAGTGAAGGACAGGGAAACCTGGCGTGCTGAAGTCCGTGGGGTCGCAAAGAGTTGGACATGACTGAGTGACTGAACAGCCACAACAACCCGCACTTGATCGCTCTGGCCAGAAGAGAAGATTTATAGAAATCAGTCTTTACCCCAAAGTCTATTCGCTGTGTTCAGAAGAAATTGGTTAGTGATTGTTCAGAAGAGATTGGTTAGTGATGTGTTTTTGTTCTTCTCCCAGCTGTTGGAGAAGCAGATGAACAGACTGCCTTATTATTGAAGCTGCCAGAGGCAGTGCCTCAGCAGAAGTCAGTGTGGGCTATGACAAATTCTTTCTAACTGGTAATTAAAGGAAGGAGGCATACTGACCTAAGACATAAATAATACAGCAGTAAAGCCAGGCACTACCCAAGGGAAATCAATCTGCCTCGATACTCCCTGCAAGGGAGCATTCAACCAGTATTTGGAGACTCATTGTATTAACATTATCTGTATTGTCACTGTAAGATGGGAATATGAGATTGTCTTTTTTCTCTCCAGAGCTTAGCCTCTGAAAAGGGAACAGAATCAAATGTGGAATCAGTTTGTTCAGGCAGGGTCTCTGGGGACGGATTTCTGTTTTCCACCTTTTTGACAGTGTTGGGGAGATTCTTAACATTTCCATGAAACAGAAGCCATGTCTAAAAATCACAGGGGTGACAATCTTTGTGAAGTCCCTGTAACAGAATCACACACCAGATTTCAAGCCTTCCCTGAGGAAGGGCAACCCACAGCCTTCAACTCGGCGTTGAAGGCTCATAAAAATGTGTCTGCATCCCGAGATCTTTCCAATTATCCGTCCAACCATGATGGAATAAATTGCACCATCTGGGTATGAACACAAAAATCTTAAAATCCTTCCTGCTTGTTAGGTTAACACATGAACTCGGGTATTTTTTTCTTCTATTTTGTCTTTTCTCAACTTGACATAAGTTGAACCCCATCTGGCCTTCGCCATGTCAACCTGCTGCCCCAGGTGACCGTCTAGTGAGGTGGTCTGAGGGAGAGCTTTGCCTCTCTGTTTCCCTCTAAAGCATCTTTCTGTCATTCATGTGCACAGACCTGGGGCATGATGGTTTGTGATTTGTTTGACTGGGATGGAGATCCAACCCAGAGAAACTGGCAAGGAGAGAAGGTGGCATTTGTCAGCAACGGAGGTCACCTGCTTTCTGTGGCTGACCTCTGACCAAGCTCACCTGGACTCGCACCTACCTTCCTCTGCCTTCAAAGCCAAGTAACAGAGCATCCCTGAGACAGCCTGATGCTGCTTCTGCCCATCATTATAAAAAACAAAAGCGATGCAGTGATATGGGAGCACAGACTTTGGATGAGGGAGATTTCTGGTTTTGCATTTTTAGGCTCTTCTAAATTTGTTTATTTGTGTCTGTGCTGGGTCTTTGCTGCTGGGTGTGGGATTTCTCTAGTCGCGGCAAGCAAGGGGCTACTCTAGTTGGGATGCTCAGGCCTCTCACTGCGGTGGCTGCTCTTGTTGCAAAGCACAGGCTCAGTAGTTGTGGCACACGGGCTTAGTTGCCCCAGGGCATGTGGCATCTTCCCGGACCAGAGATCAAACCTGTGTCCTCTGCATTGTCAGGAGGAGTCTCAACCCCCGGACCACAAGGGAAGTTCCTGGCTTTTTCTTTCTTTCTTTTTTCAAATAAACTTATTTGAATTCAAGTACTGAGGACAAAAGTAGGCAAGACTTCTTCGCTTAACACACAGCAGTGGAAGAAGTCCTCTCCCTGGGGCCATTGCTTATAAGACCAAAATCCTGGAAGCGTTCTATAAGTTCAAAGACACCAATTTCTAGAACAATAGGCAGCTACTTACAAGGTTCTTGTGAAAGAATATTTCACAACATGGGGAAACAAAAGATAGTGAGGTCAGTAAGAGCAAGGTACAAAATAGCATATACAGCCAGCTCTTATTTGAAATATATCTAGGAAACAGAATGTGTGTGGTGAATTGTCTCTATCTGCTTCAGCTGATGGCTAAGACAAAGGTACCACCATAGACTGAATGGTCGTGTCCCTACCACCCCAACATGTGGAAGCCCTAATCTCCAGGGTGATAGTACTTGCAGGTGTGGCCTTGAGAGCTAATTAGGTTTAGAAGAGGTCATGAGGGTGGGGCCCTCATGATGGGATTAGTGCCTTTATAAGAAGAGAAAGAGACCTCTTTCTCCATTTACACCAAGAGCCCTTCGAGCACATGACAAGAAGGTGGCCATGTACAAGCCAAGAAGAAATCCTCACCAAGTGTGTGTGCCTGCTGGGTGCTCAGCACTATTCTGAACTGTGGGAAGACAGACAGACAGACAGGTGGACAAAGTTTTCTGCTCTGCTGGATCCCACATCCTGGTGAGAACCTGCCCTCTAATCATGACAAGTGTCCTGGGAAGAGTCCTGAGGCATGGCAGCTGGAATTGAGGTCCGGGATCTGTAACTATCCAGCTGGGTGACATTGAGTTATCAGCTTCCATGAGTCCCACATACGTCTATTTCCATATGGTATTCTATAATACCGGGGCACTCTTATTCATGTATGCAACTGTTCCTGCCTAGACTGTCAACACCTAAGGGTAGAGATCTTATCTTAAAAAAAACCATTTATTTTTTAAAAAATATGCATTTATTTGGGTGCACCAGGTCTTAATTGTGGCATATGGGACCTAGTTCCCTGACCAGGAATCAAACTCAGAGCATGGAGTCTTAGTCACTGGACAGCTAGGGAAGTCCCAAGGACCTTTTCAACTTTATGCCTCCAGCCTCAGCGCATGGCCATTTCCTGCCCACATGTGACCACTACCCTACCAACCCTCACATGTATATCCACCAAAGCCATATTTTTAGCAAGCAAAGCGCACTTTGTCTTTTCCCTGCTTACTGTTTTACATGATTTCCCACAGCTTATGGGGATCCTCCGAGGCTGGCCTGCAAGAACTTGTCCCCTGGAGGGTCTATTCTTCTTCCCAAAACACCTCTGGGAAGCACCTCTTTTATATACAGGAATGTAACTGTTCTCTATCCTGCGCCAGTTCTGTTTCCCCTCAGCAGCTCCAGGCAGGAGTTATTACAAACAGCACACAGAATAGGAGTCCAGTTGCATGCGGCTGAATAGGTATGTTTGTGTATGTGCTTCAACGCATGTGTGTGCATGCCTGGGTGCATATGAGGACACAGACACAGAACCACCCTAGTTGGCTAGGCACTGATATTCTTCTGAGTAGTTGCTGTTGTTCAGTTGATCAGTCGCGTCTGACTCTGCGACCCCATGGACTGCAGCCTGCCAGCCTCCTCTGTCCTCCACTGAGAGGTAGCGTGAAGTCATCTACTGAGGGGCATATCCAACTTTAGAAAAGGCATTTTAGCATCTTGCAAGGTTGTCCGGTGGTTGGGACTCCAATCTTCCACTGCAGGGGGCCCAGGTTCAATCCCTACTTGGGGAACTAAGATCCCACATGTTGCGTGATGAGGCCAAAAAAAAAAAAAAGAAGAAGAAGAAAGTAAAAGAAATAAGACGGATAAAAAGCTGGAAACAAATAAAAATATATTTTCTACGTATTTTTAAATGTGGTTGTAATAACACATTCAGGTAAAGAATCTGCTTGCAAATTGACCTTGCTGATTGAAATATTGGGATGAATGAATCATATGTGTAAACATTACATTTTCTTTCTTGTGTAATAAAATGTCCCCATAAAGTGACGCTCTAAGCTATTAAGTATAAAATAAATTATTCAAAAGATTAGAGAACAATGAAAAGAAGAACGTCTCCTGCAGGAGACACAGGAGACTTAGGTTTGATCACTTGGTTGGGAAGATCCCCTGGAGGAGGAAATGGCAACCCACTCCAGAATTCTCGCCTGAAAAATCCCGTGGACAGAGGAACCTGGCAGGCTATAGTACACGGGGTCACAAGAGTCAGACATAACTGAGTGACCAAGCATGCCTGTAGTAACACAACCATCATTCATTTATCCCATCTCCTGTTGATGGATATTAGGCCATTTCCACTTTCTGACTGTCAGACAGTGCTGCGGTGAACACTGAGATACCTGCATCCTGGTGGACACCGGAAAGGGGACTCTGCGTGATGCCTTGTGAACATCTGTAACTTTTTTTGGTTCTTGCCAAGCTGCTATCCCAAATGGTGAACTCAAGTTTCATCCTATCAGCTGCATTTAACGGTACTAATTTCTGTCCTTCCTACCCCAACACTTCAAATATCAGCCTTTTAACTCTCACTGATTGAGTGGTTGTGAAATGGTACCTACTTGTTCTTTCCCAGTGCATTTCCCTGATGACACTGAGCATTTTCTCCTGTTCCTTGGCCCTTTGAGCTTCTTCTGTTACTGTCTTTTCATATCAATTGCTCATATTTCTTGGAGAAGGCAATGCAACACACTCTAGTACTCTTGCCTGGAAAATCCCATGGACGGAGGAGCCTGGTAGGCTGCAGTCCGTGGGGTCGCTAGGAGTCAGACACGACTGAGCGAACTCACTTTCACTTTTCACTTTCATGCTTTGGAGAAGGAAATGGCAACCCACTCCAGTGTTCTTGCGTGGAGAATCCCAGGGACTGGGCAGGGGGGTGTGGCGGGGTGCTGGTGGGCTGCTGTCTGTGGGGTCGCACACAGTCGGACACGACTGAAGCGACTTAGCAGCAGCAGCAGCAGCAGCTCGTATTTCTATTTTTTTTTTCCTGTTGATGGATGGGTTGTGTTGACTTATGAAATAATAAAGTGGTTTCCATTTTAAGAGAAAAAGATAGTTTGCAAAAGTAGCTCCCCAAAATATAAGGAATAGCCACTGCGGTCTCTTTGTCATTCCTGGAATATACCAGGCACTCCTCTGCTTCAGAGCCTTGGCCCTTGGTGTTCCTAAAAGGTTCCTTCCCAAGACATCGTCAAGACTTAATTCTCACCTCTTCACAGGCCACAGGTGAGGCCTTCACCAGCCGTCTTCCACCCTTGGGTCCCTGCTCTCCTAGCCACGTTTCCCATTTGACTTTTCTCTGGAGCACATCTTGTCATCTGCCATATTTCTCTTGTTTACAGTGAACTAAAAAGACTGCCTCCAGTTTTTTGTTTTGCTTATTTTTGGCTGTGCCACACGGCATGCAGGATCTGAGTTCCCCAGGGAGTGAACCCCTGCCCCCAGCCCTGGAAGCACAAGGTCAGAACCACTGGGCCTCCAGGGAGGTCCTCTGCCTCCAATTTTTAACCCTTCTTGCACTAGAACCCATCTAACTCCCTCCTCCTGAATCTGGCCTGGCCTCGCTAACTTACTTACCCAAGACACAGAGCTAGTAAGCGGCACAGTTCAGATGAGAATTACAGCCAACTGGCTTAGAGTCCATGTACCTAGACTCGACAGAGTCACTGGTCCATGGCTGGTCACCCAGAAAAAAGCAACAAAAACAAGACAATTAACCTATTCAAGGTGCAAACACCCCAGCAGGGGAGGAATTTTGCCTAGCCCCAAATTTCTTTCTCAGAGACAATAGAAATTAAAATCAGGGCATGAAGCCTGGGATATGTGAGACACAAACAGGAATAAAGGAGCCCAGAGAAAGCACCTCTCTCTGTGGATGTTAAAGATTCCTGATATCTAGGACTTGGGTATAAAATGGTATTTGGCAGCCTTTGTGATAAATTTAGAATTAACTTTCTAAGACACTTTTGTGATACACTGTATCTTTCTAAGATACTTTTGAGACAGAATATTCTTTTAAGATGGATTTCCTTTTTTCTTAATAAATGAGACTCAAAACTTTATTTATTTGTTTGTTTGCTTATTTTTGGCCATATCACATGGCTTGTGGGATCTTATATCCCTGACCAGGAATTGAACCCTGGACCCCGGCCAGTGAAAGCACCCAGTTCCAACCACTAGACCACCAGGGAATTCCCTTAGAATGTATTTCTTAATAGAATTTAACGTATTTGTTTGGAGTTCCAGTGAGCTGGGTGGGTTTCTTCAAATTGTAGATATCATGTTTTCTATAGTCTGTATGCAGATATGGGAGAGTTATTTAGCCAATCCCCTAAGGTGTATAACTTGAATACTTTCTGTAAAAATACCAGTGGATACTTACTTTTCATAGGAGGGACACAGAGCCTGGCTTCTCCCTGTGAGTGTCAAAAGTCCTCAACATCTAGGTTGTCCAGGGTGGGGACAGTGACTGGTCTCTCTGGCAAGATTCTTTACTGAAATAATTGCTATTGGGTTTGGGAATTTGAGGAAGAACTTATTTGATCTCATATCTAGCTCCCCAGGTTGTAAATGTCCGACTCTAGTTCAAAGTGAAAAAAAAAAAAAAAAAAAAGAACATCTCAAACCTCACACACAATTTAGAGAAAACCAGCCTTTTCCCCAAGAAATGTAAGTTACCTGTGGGTAACAGATGGGGGCAGAGATTGAGATCATGTGTTCTAAGCTCCTAAAGTTGCAAACAGCCGCCCAACACAAAGCAGCGAGGACCAACTTTAGAGCCCAGGTGATAAGTGAGACGTCAGAAGCTGAGCTAGAATTTTATTTAATTTGTGTTCGTTTTAAAAAGTCCTTCCTAAATGCACATCTGTATGTTGTCCAGGGCAGCATGGATCTTGAAGTTCTGAACTTCTGATAATATCTGAGTGGGCTTTTATTTCAAATCTGCCACTTTCTCCCTGTTACTCTATGTCTTCCATATTGTGAGTTGCATGTGAAAAAACTCTGCATTTTCATTTCATGGGTTTATAGCTTGTATCAGAAAACACACCAAATCTATCGTCCCCCCCAAAAGTTTTGCTACAGTGTCAGGAATACAGGAAGTCCTCAGCAAACATGAAACAGAAGTCCTTCACTTCTGGAAGGTGGATAAGACATAGGAAAGGGAACACTTCCCAACCAGACATTCTACAGGACTTTCCCCAAGGACCCTGCCAGGGCTCTGCCTCCTTTTATTAAATAATACCAGTGAAGTGAATTTCAGTTTTGAGCTGGTTTGTAACAGACTATGTTTTTTTTCATATGGGAAGCATTGTGTTCTTTCTAAGGACACATTTATTTTTGACAGACATAGTGTGTGATTGTAGTGAAGTCCCTGAAACCTGGGGGACTTCAGGATAGGCAGAAAGGATGGGTTCCTGGAACTTTGTTTTTGTTTTGTTTTTTATGCTCATTTCCTCATCTGACTTGTTATCTGGTCTGAGTAACTGGAATAATCAGAGAAGATTATTGAGAAGCTACCAAGTTACTTCAAGATAAAGACTGGGCAGGTTAAGATGAAAAAAAGGCTGTTAACTTGTCTGGTGGTCCTTCATGAGACCATGAAGATGAAGCGTCGCTCGGTATTTTTAATAAGAATCAGTCACACATCTTAGAAGTGAACACCGTAGCTCTCTCCCACATCTACATGGAGACAATGGGAAAACTCGAAATCTATACAGTTTGGAGAAACTCATCTAGTTATTGGACCCCTAGACAAATATAACTCTATTGAGAAATCTGTCTTACCAGTGTAGCCTGCTCCCAAAGTGTCTTAGTTTCTCAAGAGTCTAGTTTCCAACTTAGTACAGAAGACAATAGATACACCCTCCATTCCCTTCTATCTACGAGTTCAGAGTCCCATTCTGGCTTTCCCTTGATATCCTGGGATTCATAAGTGAATGGAGAAAAGCCATCTGTGCCAACCCCCAGCCTCCGATCGGCCAGCTTCCCCAGTTCAGGACTCACGTTTGTTGGCACTTAGCTTCTTCTCATCCACGGGCATGAGGTCCAAGTAGTCCAGGTAGTATTCGTAGCTGTAGTATGGGGCAGAGGTGTTGGTTCTGTTGGCCATGCCTGCGTTGCTGGCTGGTGGCCCTTCCGGAGCTGCTCTGAGCTCGCCCAGGAGATGGCCCTGCTGATTTGTGTAAAATCATTCAAGTATGTCTGTGGGTCTCCGGACTCAAGGCCTACTCACTTATCAGAGCCGTGGGGCTGGGAGGAAGGTCGGGGGGTGTGCCTGACATCTTTAGAGTTCAAGTAGAGCGATCCATCCTGCCTGGCTTGATGCAGCTCCAAAACAAACAGAGTACGAGGCGGGAGCCTGAGGTCCCTGCGCAAGTGCTGGTTGGCCCTCAGCATCTGGACAAGAAAACAGATTCCCCCCAGGACCCTCGAAAGATAAGATGTGGACTAGGACTGGAAAGGACAACCACTTTGGGCCCTGAATAATTAATTGAACCAAATCAAGAGCCTGGCACTGCCAGGCTTGACTTGCATTAAGGCAGCTCTTGGTGCTGTTAAGCAACCAGCAAATCACTGGCCTAGATTCCTTATCTGAGGGTGGACTTGAACTTGCAACCTCTCTCATGGACACATCACCACTTCATTAAACCCAGAGAACACGCTGCTCCAACAGAATGCACGTCCCAGCTTTCATGTGCGCTCCCAAGAACCAAGCAGTCAGCTGCCTTTGTTCAGACTGGGAGGCTGTTTTCCAGGTCAAGAACCCGCACGAATTGTGTTCTTAGGAAACAGGGCCCCAGGGTTCACCAGTCCTTGGCTGATGATAGACGTGACAAGGATTCATCTGGTCAGGGCCTGACTCCAAGTTGTACACTCACTTTTCTAAGAGCAGAGATACAAGGAAGAGGAACATTCCAAGTGCTGGAAATGAGCAGGACTAAATGTGAAGAGCTCCTTAAAATTTAGCTTTTGAGAATTAGTGATGAAGTCAAAACACACACCGTCACGGGGACTTTCCCTCCAAGATCCTGACTTTCTAGTCTTCTCGACTCAGGTCTACACTGCCAGAGGAAAGCTGGGCATTGATAGTGTAGGCAGTGAACCCAGATAAATTCAGGCTGCCTGCAAAGGTCCATCTAGTCAAAGCTATGGTTTTTCCAGGTAGTCATTTACCGATGTGAGAGTTGGACTATAAAGAAAGCTGAGCACCAAAGAATTAATGCTTTTGAACTGTGTGTTGGAGAAGACTCTTGAGAGTCTCTTGGACTGCAAGGAGATCAAGCCAGTCCATCCTAAGGAAATCAGTTCTGAATATTCATTGGAAGGACTGATGCTGAAGCTGAAACTCCAATAATTTGGCCACCTGATGGGAAGAACTGGCTCATTTGAAAAGACCCTGATTCTGGGAAAGATTGAAGGCAGGAGGAGAAGGGGACAACAGAGGATGAGATGGTTGGATGGCATCACTGACTTGATGGACATGAGTTTGAGTAAGCTCCAGGAGTTGGTGATGGGCAGGGAGGCCTGGTGTGCAACAGTCCATGGGGTCTCAGAGTTGGACACGACTGAGCGACTGAACTGAACTGAATTAAAGGATAATTGCTTTACAGTATTGTGATGGTTTTTGCCATACATCAACGTGGAAAACTCTCACAGACAAACCCATAGACATTGTTTAATGAGATATCTGGGCTTCTGGTGATGTGGTCACGTTGACGCATAGCAGCATCAGCCCTCCCTCCTTCCCTGCCCTCTCCCCCTCCCCCTTCCCCCTCTTTCTCCTTCTTCCTTCCCTCCCTCCCTCCCTCCCTTGATACATTTTCCAATTGAACACACTTTAATTTCATCAGCTTGAAATTTTCACTTCAGACAAAACACCGATTGTTCAAATGAATTCATTGATTGCTCTGGTAATAATCTTGACTTTTTAAAACCCCATGGAATTTCCCTGCTAGGAAAACAGATTAAAAACGTGTTTTCCCCTTTGACATAAGTAAGAACTAATACTCCCATCAAGGTCAGCTCTCTGAGATAACCATGACATGCTCATATTAACAAAGACCTCCAAGACCTTGACAGTTGGCCTTGCTTTTCCTCTCACTTTAATTTATAAACCCGAACTCAAAGGTGAAGTTGTCTTTCCTTCCACGTTTTCTTTTACAGGAGATGCACACACTTGTTAGCTAGCCTTGTGGCCATCCACCGCGTACAGGGGAGAAGGCGAAGAGAAGAAAGGGGAGAGCAGACACTGGCTGAGCAGTGCCTGAGCTGGCTGCTCTGCTCTGTGTTTCCTGCGATTCTCACAATACTCTGCTCGGGGGTCGGAAGCCTCTTTTAGGGGGATAACAGCCAGGTAGGACAGCCTCCATGCTCTGCCCAGGACACCTTGAACTTGCAGGCTGGTATGCAGTCATGTTATGTGGTTGCCATGACAAATTACCACAGACTTAGTGGCTTAAAATAACATAGGTTTACTATCTTACAGTCCTGGAAGTCAGAAATTTAAAGTGAGTTCTGGGGCTGAACTGTGGGGTTGGAGAAGACTCTTGAGAGTCCCTTGGAGTGCAAGGAGATCCAGCCAGTCCATCCTAAAGGAAATCAGTCCTGGGTGTTCATTGGAAAGACTGATGCTGAAGCTGAAACTCCAATACTTTGGCCATCTCATGCGAAGAGTTGACTCATTGGAAAAGACCCTGATGCTGGGAGGGATTGAAGGTGCGAGGAGAAGGGGACGACAGAGGATGAGATGGTTGGATGGCGTCACCGACTCGATGGACATGAGTTTGAGCAAACTCGGGGAGATAGTGAAGGACAGGGGAGCCTGGCATGCTGCAGTCCATGGGGTCCCAGAGTCAAGCATGACTTAGCGATTGAACAATAATAACAATTATCTTACACTCCTGGAAGTCAGAAATTCAAAATGAGTTCTGGGGCTAAAATCAAGATGTACCCAAGACTGTTTCCTTCTGGTAACCCTGTGGAGAAATCTGTGTCCTTGCCTTTTCCAGCTTCTGGAGGCTGTCCTCTTTCCTTTAAAAAAAAAAAAAAAAATATATATATATATATATAATATCTATTTATTTGGCTGTGCCAGGTCTTAGCCACAGCATCCTGTGGAGTGCCTGTTAGGTGCGGCATGTGGGGTCGGACCTGGCCCCCTGCACTGGGAGTGTGGAAACTTAGCTTCTGGACCACCTGAGAAGTCCCTGTCCTCATCCCTTGACATGTGTTTCCGTTAGACCTTTCTCCTCTTGATTCCGTTGTCACTTCACCTTCTTTCTCTGCATCAACTCTCTCTCTTCCTACCTATGAAGGTACCCACTCCATTTTGACCACCCAGACCATCCAGGAAATCTCTCCATCCAGAATCCGTAGTTCAGTTATATCTGCAAAGTCTCTTTTTGCCATATGAAGTCATATTCACGGGTTCCAGGGATTAGATGTAGATATCTGGAGGCGGGGGACTATTATTCAGCCTGCCACATGGGGCAAACAGTGTTGTGGGTATACAAATCCTTAAAAACAGAGCCTCTCTCTGAGGTATCTGTTGTTGTCAAAGATTTTTGGTAAAAACTCACTTTTTAATATTGAACAAGCATGGGTATATAATAGAGAAAATTCAAAATTTTCATGACTTAAATTTTTTTTATCATAGGCAATTTCAAACTTTTTGCAAAAGCAGCAAGAATAGTATTTTAAAACTCCATGGAATTCATCACAACTTCAACAACCATCAAGTCCTAAGTAACTTAGCATCTGTAGCTCCATTCACTTCCCTCATTCTGGACTATTGTGTAGCAAATTCTAATACATCATTTCATCTGTAAATATTTCAGTACATATCTCTAAAGGAAAAAAATTTTTAAAGTAAAACCGTGGTACTCTTATCCCACCTAAAAATAGTTAATTGTATCAAACATCCAGTCAATACTCTAATTTTTCCAGTTTGCCTCATAATTTCTTTTACAGTTGATTTGTTCAAATCAGGAGGAAATGAGTTGCATGCATTGCAGTTGGTTGAAACGACTCTCAAGTCTTGTTAAATTTGTAGGCTCTGTCTTCCTCCTACTTTTTAAAAAAATTTGGAATTTCTTTGTTGGGGAAAAGAGTTATCGACTCTGAAGAGTCTGCCAGTTAGATCCCACATTGTGTTAGTCATGTTCCCCATTCCCTTTATTTCCTGGAAAGTGAAGTTAGACCTAGAGGCTGGATCAGATTTAGGTTCAATTTTTTATTGACAAGAATACCTCATTGGTGTTGTGCTGTCTTACCCTCAGGAGACACATAATGTCTGGCTGTGTCTTTTCTGTGCAATATTATCAACCAGTTGAGATCCATTGAAAAGTGAAAGTGAAGTTGCTCAGTCGCATCCGACTCTTTGCGACCCCATGGGACTGTAGCCTACCAGGTTCCTCGGTCCATGGGATTTTTCCAGGCAAGAATACTGGAGTGGGTTGCATTTCCTTCTCCAGGAGATCTTCCCGACCCAGCGATTGAACCCAGATCTCCCGCATTGTAGGCAGATGCTTTGCCGTCTAAGCCACCAGGGAAGATCCATTAAATATCGTAAAAATGATGATTTCTTTTCTTTTTTTTTTTGCCCACAAGGCTTACAAGATTTTAGTTCCCCAACCAGGGATCGAGCCTATGTCCTCTGAAAAATAAAAATCGTAATTTCCTTATTCCATCATTTCTTTTTCACTTATTAGCTACCATCCTTCTAAATAAACAAACCAAAAAAGGAAAAATATCTTTGTTTATGAACTATCTGGTTACCTCAGATACAGTTCAGATCAAGATGGGATAAATGTTTGATTTACTTCTTTTTGCCAGTTTTCAAAATAATAGTTGGATTTCCTAGCATCTTTCAGCAGTGAACAGTGAGAGGGTTTTTGTTTGTTTGTTTGTTTGTTTTGAGCTTGTGCAATGAAACCTTCTTATGTGTCCCATCCATTACAGCTACTGTCTTTACCAATGTACAGTTTACCTCATATTTGGAGAGTGAGAGCCTCCTCATGTTGGTTATATTGGAAGTTTGCTTTATTTGGTTTTTATAGCTGTGTTGCTTTCTGGAAGACAAGATGTTCCAGGCTCATTTTGTAGATTTCTTATCCCAGATGGAGGATTCAGCCGTTTCTCCAAGGACTACGGGTATTTTAGTGGGAAATATTCAGCTATCATAATCTGGATGTTAAAGGTGCTAATTGCTGCTGAGTTGGTTACAGTGTTCAGGCCTATTCAACCTAGAGAGCTAGGAAATGTCTATTCTTTAAAGCAAAAAAAAAAAAAAAAATCATGAGTTCATACTGATACATTTTTTTTTCCTATTTTAAATTTTTTCCCCTTTTTCTCACATGTGCGAAGTCACTTTAGTTGTGTCAGACTCTTTGTGACCGTATGGACCATAGCCTGCCAGGTTCCTCTGTCCCTAGGCTTCTCCAGGAAAGAATACTGAAGTGAGGTGCCATTCCCTCTTCCAGGGGATCTTCCCAGCCCAGGGATCAAACCTGCATTTCTTGTGGCTCCTGCGTTGACAGGTGGGTTCTTTACCCCAGGGCCACCTGGGAAGCCCTTTGCTCGCACTGATACTGTTAAATTAAAAATCATCACCACAGAGGCTTTCCTTAAGCTTAACTTCCATGGCTGCATCTCTTTTCCCCAAAACTTCAAATCCTATTCTCCCCAAGTAATACTTACTCAATGTAAGTATTGGACAGAATACTTACTCAATGTAAGCACTGGACACAATGCATGCACAGTCTCAGAATAATGTGTGCTTAGTGGCTCAGGCATGTCTGACTCCCACGACCCCGTGGACTGCAGCCCGCCAGGCTCCTCTGTCCATGGGGTTCTCCAGGCAAGAATACTGGACTGAGGGGCCATTTCCTTCTCCAGGGAATCTTCTGGATCCAGGAATCCAACCGGGGTCTCCTGCATTGCAGGCAGACTCTTTACCAACTGAACTATGAGGGAAGCCCTCAGAATAATAATATCAATATCAATAAGAACATGATTACTGAAAACAGTTTAAGGTCTTTTGTGAGGAGGCAGGGATTTTTTGTTTGTTTGTTTTTGCTCCTTGTTTTGGGTTTTTTTTTTTTTTTTTTGTCCTTAGAGTATCTCCAACAAAGTATATATAGTCAAATTTATTTATTTATTTATTTATTTTGGTCATACAGAGTGGCTTTTGGGATTTCAGTTCCCCAAACAGAGATCAAGCCAGGGGCCCCAGCATGAAAGTGCCAAGTCCTGACCACCGGGTCATCAGGGAATTCCCTCAACTTCATGTTTTAAAGTCACTTAAAATAGTTCTATCTATGAAGTTATGCCACCATTAAATATATTAGATATTTCAATATGTAGAGATCACTTTTTAAATATTTATTTTGTTTTATGGTTATGTAATATTTATGCCTTCTCCTATTATTATTATATTTACGTGATTCCAAAATAAAATATTACAAACTAAGGTATATTTGTAGATAAATTCCTTTCTACAGAGCTTGTAAAGTCTGTATTCTTACTGGGCAGGAAACCGCCTGCTTTCCTGCACGATAGTCTGGGCTACAGATTATGGTGTCGAAACTTTTGAATTTTATCAATCTGATAGCTGAGTTATTTGTTTTCAGTGCAGTCAAAAAATGAGTGTGGTAGAGAATATATTAAAAATATTGAATATTTGCCTTTCTCTAACTGTGACTATGCATGCCACATTCCTTGTTGCAGCACATATTTGAATAAGAAAGGAAATGTTCAAGACACATTGTAAAAGTTCAGTTGGACTTCCTTGGTGGTGCAGTGGGTAAGAATCCACCTGGCAGTGCAGGGTTCCATCCCTGGTCCAGGAAGATCCCACATGACATGGCGCAACTAAACCCCTGTGCCGCTACTCCTGAGTCCGCGCTCTAGAGCCTGCGAGCCGCCGCTTCTGAAGCCCGCTCACTCGAGAGCTTCTGCTCAGCAGTAAGAGAACCCATTGCAGTGAGAAGACCACGCATTGCGAGGAAGAGTAGTTCACACTCGCAGAAACTAGAGAAAGTCCATGCAAAGTAGCAAAGACCCAGTGCAGCCAAAAATAGAAAATAAGTAAAGAGAAATTACTAAAAGATAAAAAAGTGCAGTTATGTCTAAAAATGTCCACTATACATGGATCAAGATTAGAGTGGATAATCTAATTCCAACCTGAAATTACTTGCCCTCTAAATTTTGAAATTTTCTAGCTTCTGAAATTGAGCTGTTGAGGAGTCTAAAGCCACTCTGATTCTTGCACCTTTTTCTTTTCTTTGAAACTTTGGCATCTTTTCTGAAGGTTGAAGTTCAGATATTTTACAATGCTAAGTCATAGTGTGAGATTATTTCATTTTTTGGCTGGGCAGTTGGTCTATCCTTTCCATCTAAAGAGTCATATGTTTAGCTGAGAAATTGTATTATTATGTATGAGTGTGTGTTAAGTCTTGTCCAACTGTGACCCTATGAACTGTAGCCCACCAGGCTCCTCTGTCAGTGGGATTCTCCTGGCAAGAATCCTGGAGTGGGTTGCCATGCCCTCTATTCCTTTGATCATTTGTTCTCCGTCATTTGGTCTCTCCTGTCTGTCTAGTCAGATATTGGGTCTCTTGCACTGATTGCTTATGCCTCTTATTCTTTCCTCACCTTTTATATTTCTTCGTTGTTTTACTGCATTTTCTTCACTGTGAATTTTCTTTAATGTTCCCTTCCAGTCCTTCTACCGTAGATGCAGCATTGCCTCAAATCTCTTGAAAGATACATAAGCCATACTGTGATACTGGGTAACAGGCAGGAAGGCCAGGGGTCTCCAAACGGAGGAAATAGCCTGCAAGTGTCAGACATTTTTCTCTCTCTTAAGCGGCAGGAGGAAACCAACTAGCAATATATTTTCCTTCTCTATACAAATTTAAAAGGAGGTGTCTCTTAAAATTCTGTGTTGCCAGAATGACACCTGGTTTCTCCTGAAGTTAACTATTCTCAAACCTAGAGATAACCAATGCCTTTTCTTATGGAAATGTTTATCTTAAGCTATGCTAATATACTATGTATTTACCTCAAACTCTGTCTTCAAGCTTTTGGCTCAGAACCTACTTGACAAACCAGTATGTTATACTCGATATCGTTCCTCTAATCTATGTAAATGGAACTATTTGTATGGTGATCTGCCCTTCTTCAAGATTCGAGTTTATCATTTTATGGCCCAGGATGAACCATTTAGTGCCAAGATTATCCCAAAAAGCATCTTATGGGTGAGGGGCCTGGTGCCATTCTGAGTTTTAAGACATTCTTTTCTTTCAGTTACAGACTGCTAGTGACTATATAACATCCAGCTGAAGACTAGCAGAGGGGTACTCTTTCTGCCCCCTTCTGATGCCTATGTGAGAAGCTTTCTCTATCTCCTTTATACTTTAATAAAACTTTATTACACAAAAGCTCTGAGCGATCAAGCCTTGTCTCTGGCCCCGGATTGAATTCTTCTCCTTCGGGGCCAAGAATCCCGGCGTCGTGATTCAACAACAACCTTTCAATACTTTAGGTCTCTGCCGTATTATTCCAGATCCAGGAGTCACAGTCTTCACTTTGGATCAATCTGTGTTGCGTTTAGAGGTTTGGTATGTTTGATGCAGTTTATAATAAAAACTATTCCCCTAGACTTTCCTCTGGTTATATACACACACAAAACAAATAATGAAAAGAACTGGGGCAAACACAGGAGTGCTTGGAAAGAAAGCAAGAGACTGGCTTTAGAATTGCAAACTGGAGATATATTCTCCCTTATACTGCCATTCTCCAGAGTTAGCCCCCTTGAGAGATTATAGTTGGAATGCCTCAAGGCATTGTCAAATGTGAAAAGTGAAAAGAAAGTGAGAGTCACTCAGTCATGTCCGACTCTTTGCGACCCCAGGGACTGTACAGTCCATGGAATTCTCCAGGCTAGAATACTGGAGTGGGGAGACTGTATCAAATGTATGGCGTTATAGTTCAACAATTTGGTACAGTGGTATGACCACTGTATTTAGGAGCAAGAAACTGAGGTTTTAGATTAGAATCTGTGTTTTAGGACCCTTGGGAGTTAGTGACAGACAGCTGATTCTAACTAGCTTAAACACCAGCAGGGTTTACTGGGAGCACGTTGAGAGGGGTGCCCACAGGACTGGGAAGGGGGTAACTGAGGTCCCGCTGTTACTCTCGGTCTCTGCCTCACATCTTGCTTCTCCCTGAGGATCAGAGTCACGCACACTGTTCCACAGAGCTGGATACCCGACTGATGACAGTTCTGGGCTCATGATTCAAGAGGAAGGGGTGAGCAGATTCTCTCCCAAGCTTTGGCCTGAAACATTCCAGGGATGGACTTGGACAGGCCCTCCTTCGGACACCAGGCTCACCTCGAACCAGTCTGTGGCCAAGAAGGTGGTGGCTAAGACTGATGTGAGGCCACCTCTGGGATAGGTCAGGAGTGGGGCGGGACCTTCAAGATGAGGAGCCCCACTGCAGCCACACTGTTGGAGTTGGGGAGGGGAAACAGCTTTAAAAGGGGAACAACGCTGGACCTGTCATAGCCCGATGTCCACCAATCTCTTCCACTAACCTGAGCCGTGACTTCTGATCCAAACTGAATCTCAGCTCATCTATTTGAAGAGTAAGACGTGCGGATGAAGCATCTCTGTGGTTCTTTTCCAGCTCAAACACATGCTTTTGCTGAAAAATCACATGTCCGTCTCATTCTTTTTTAACTTGCATGAGAATTAAACATCTCTGTTAAAGACCGGGAAATCGTGATTCCACACATTAACTAGGAGAGGGAAACAGAACTATTTAAAGAATGTCTTTCCTCCGAGGACTTTTTAGAAGGTGCGGCATATCCCTGCAGTTACTGTTTCACCCCCAGAACACAGATATAAATATCTACCGACCCTTTTCCCACGGCGTATTTTATCTCCCTAAGGAGGCTCTGATTGTGGCAGAAGGTCCCTGGGGGCTGAGTGGGGAGCATGGCTTTCTCTCAGTGACAGCTGGTCGGGGAGGGCAATGCAACTGACATTTGGTCCCAGACATCTCTCCACTGGTAGCAGTTGGACCAAACACCCTTGAAATGCAGCTGCAACCAGCTCTCTATATACTCAAGGGGCCAGCTGGCTGACTCCAACGACCTCTAATCACTCCTTATTGTCACTCTATGTGTAAGGAAGTGCACGCAGTTAACATCTAGTCCCTGATTGTAAGTGGACGCCATTAATTTCTGATTTTCCCAATTGCTAGAGTCATAAATTTTTTCCATCAAAACTATCAGGGTCTAGATAGGAGGAAGAGGAGGAAAAAAAGGAAAACAAAACAAAGCAAATCAAAACAAAACTATCAAGATTTCATGCATGTCTTCTCCCATTTCCCCTGGCCCTTTTTTCCCTGAGTTATGCTGTCTCTCTTTCCCTAGTGTGAGCCACAGATATTCAATTAGACTAGTATTTTTTCTGTTAATCACACCAAGACTTTTGAACTCAGCCATAAATGAGGGTTGAATCAGATAGTCCCAAGTAACCAATATGTGGAGAAAGGTGGATTTCAGGATAGAATCAAGAGGAAACCTTATTGGAATTTCCCTGGTGGTCCAATGGTTAAGACTCCGTGCTTCCAATACAGGGGGCATAGGTTTGATCCCTGGCCAGGGAACTGGGAAACTAAGCTGCCCTCCCTTCCACCACACACACACAGAATAGAACCTTATTTTGAATTTTGCTTCCTACTTTGCCCTTAGAACCTCTTTGGTGAGGATGGCCCTCCCAAGACGCTAGGCAGGGACAAAGGTGGTCTGTGGGTGAGCTTCTTTCCCTTTGTCCCTCCAGATCCACTCTCCATCCTGATGTGGATGGATCACCTCAATATGCTTTGCACTCTCTCTATTCCAGGTGGACCTGGGCAATGGGGAGCTCCAGCAGGGGACTGGAGGGAAGGATGAGAACACGGTCAAGGAGTTTAAACTGCAGCCTCCCTCTGTGGGAGGTCAGCTCCACTGGCTGCCTCCCTTGATGGGTGGGTGACCCTCTCAAGGTGGTCTCTTCTTCCCACCTCTGCTTTCTCTCCTGGATCCTTGTGGGCTGAGGGAGAGGTGGTGTCAGTTCCGAGGCTATTAACCTGGTTCCTTCTACCTCTTGAGGTTTTCTCCTGTGTGCACTCTCCATCTTTGTTATCTGTCCCTTTATAAAGAAACCCTCCCCATATTTTTGGAATTTGACTGCCGCTCCCTTAGGGAGTAGACAATTTTGCAGCCAACTTTAGCTGAAAAAGCATCTCAATGCTGAACCGACAGTATTCAGTCCAATATATTAACCTGCACTGCAATTTTCACTCCAGGATGAGTCACCCTCCTCCCCCAAGGGGGAATGTGCAGGGGGTCCTGCCTCTAGTGGGGAAAGGGCATGGGACCAACTCCTCTCTCTTACGCCTCGTCCACAGCCTGTTGACTCCATTCCTAGACTGAAATGGGGGACAGAGAGGACAGGCCAGTCTCACCTGAACTGATTCTGTCATAACCGGGTTCTGCACCCTCTGGCCCGGCATGGTTAGAACCCATTCTCTCTCCTGGCCCCTCAAGACTGCCAGCACCCTAGTCCCCAGCTACACAACCCCTGATTGGGACGGTCTCCCCTCTGGCTGGTGCTCCCCTCAGTCCTGGTTCTCCAGGGGGCCTTTCACATGTGGCTGCCCCCTCCTCTCATCCTTTCAGGTTATCTTCCTGGGCAGCACTGAAATTCTGGGTGACCCTCCCGTCGGTAAAATTTGTGTCTAGTTGGCAGTCTGATCTGGCTCACTTTGTTATGCTACTTCAAACAGCTCAATGGCTGGATCGTCCTGCCAGCCACTGTGTCTGCAAACCCATAGGGGACCCACAGGCTCTGGGAATGGTTCCCTGAAGTCTCCTCTCAACAAACTGAAACAAGTGGAGAGATACCCTCCACCTCCTCTGTTGGGGGAGAGGACTGGAACTCACAACCCAGCCAGTCTCCAAAGAAACGCCCGTGGAGTCATGTCTGTTGCCACTTTCTCCAGCCTCTGATATTCCCCGGATGCGGGAGGAGGTTTAAGGGAGGGAGGGAAATTAGTTCTCCAATAGCCTCTCTGCAGATGCCTCTGGAGTGAGGGGTGGCGGTGGGGCGTGGGGGTGAGAGAAGCAATTGGTCTCATACACTCAGGCAGGCCATCTTTACCTCATCTTGGAGGATCAGTTTTAACAGACTGTAATGGACTGTTACACATGCTCTTGTTGTTTCGTCGCAAAGTTGTATCCAACTCTTTTGCAAACCCATGGGCTGTAGCTCGCCAGCCTCCTCTGTCCACGGGGATTCTCCAGGCAAGAAGACTGGAGGGGGTTGCCATTCCCCTCTCCAGGAGAGCTTCCATACCCAGGGATCGAACCCAGGTTTCCTGCATTGCAGGAAGATTCTTTAGCACTGAGCCACCTGGGAATGTAAGTTTTGAACTGCTAATAAAAAGAAACAAAACAAAACAGTTCAAATTGGCTTCCATAATAAAGATAATTTATTGGTTTGCATAACTGAAAAAGTCCAGAAATCAAGTGCTCTGTTTCTCTGTAATTCTCTCAGCTCTGTCCATCTCAGTATTTCTAAGGTGGCTGCCCTACAGCCCTGGCGTATGCTTCCTTGTTCATATCCAGGGAACAAAGAGGATCTCTCTTCCCTCAACTGCTGAACAAGTCTTGAGATTCACTCTGATTGGACGAAATTTGACTACATAGCCTAAGTTCTTATCCCAAGTCAATCCTACCACTGGGTGAGTATGACGCGCTGATTGGCTTAAGTCTGGGCTAGAAGCCATCCCAGCTCAATCTCTGTGGGAGAGAGATGGGCCATCCTGATTGGGTGAAACCTCTGGGGACCCATTCCTGGAGTTGGCGATGAAGGTAGTGGAGGTGATGACTCTTAGACTCAGCCTTACCCACATGTCCTCGTTGTGTAACTAAGAGAAGGGTGGGAAGGGTTATTCAGGAAGCAACTACACCCAGCCAGTCCAAGGTCAGTTTACTCAAGCAACTCTTTTGTCCCAAGGTCATCCTGCTCAAGTATCTCTTTGGTCCCTGCATAAAATATGATTTTGTGGGTATCTAAATATTTTATATTCATAATACAAACATACCCGTGACTTTAAAAGGCATTCATTCTGCTTTTCCCTGGAGAAGGGATGGCTACCCACTCCAGTGTTTTTGCTGGCGAATCCCATGGACAGATGAGCCTAGAGTGGGCTATAGTCAATGGGGTTGCAAAGAGTTGGATAAGACTGAGCAACTAACACTTTTGCTTTGGAATGACTTTGCCACTAGACATGGTCCATTATATTTTTAATGCCCTACAAAAATGTTTTAAACTTTTAAGTCAAAGAAAATACTTTAAAATATATTTCTATGTGTATTTTTATAGCAATACAGTTGTAAAATATTATTATTGTTATTTACTTTTTAAAAGTTTTGGAAAATTTAAATGGAGGCATGGGCCCAGCAAGGCACATGGACTGGTGTCCCTAGGATGAGGAACAAGGTAGACAAGTTCCTAGGACCCGTCAAAGTCATTAGGCAGCCCTGCTCGGCATTCCTTCTTTACTGTGCTATCCCACCACAGTATTTAGTGTTGCTAATAGGAATTGCAGGCATGAAATTAAAAGACGCTTGCCCCTTGGAAGAAAAGCTATGACAAACCTAGACAACACATTAAAAAGCAGAGGTAATACTTTGCCGATAAAGGTCTGTCTAGTCAAAGCTATGGTTTTTCCAGTAGTCATGTATGGATGTGAGAGTTGGACTATAAAGAAAGCTGACCACTAAGAATTGATGCTTTTGAACTGCAGTGTTGGAGAAGACGCTTGAGAATCCCTTGGACTGCAAGGAGGTCAAACCAGTCCATCCTAAAGGAAATCAGTTCTGAATATTCATTGGAAGGACTGATACTGAAGCTGAAACTCTAATACTTTGGCCACCTGATGGGAAGAACTGATTCACTGGAAAAGACCCTGATGCTGGGAAAGATTGAAGGCAGGAGGAGAAGGTGACAACAGAGGATGAGATGGTTGGATGGCATCATCGACTCAATGGACATGAGTCTGAGTAAACTCTGGGAGTTCGTGATGGACATGGAAGCCTGGCATGCTGCAGTCCATGGGGTCTCAAAGAGTTGGACACGACTGAGTGATTGAACTGAACTGAACAGGAACTTAAAGTCTGAATCAAAGAGATTATCCTTTGAACTCCAAGGTTACTACCCACTTACTTGTACCAGAGATACCGAGCTTGAAAATAGTAGTCCTGGGAAATCAAGCCTGCCTCCACAAAAGAAGCAGCGGAGGGGAGGCAGTTCATTCTATGGGTGAAATAAAAACCTAAAATATTCAAAGCATTTTCTTCTACTTGGAGGCTAATGAACATGGGCACAGTCTGCTAACATATTTTCATGCATATTATGTCATGATCCCCATAACAACCTAACTCACTTAATCCACAAAGAATTCGATTCAGGGAAGGCAAGTATAACCTTCCAGTTTCCTACGTAATTATACCTCCAGGAAGGGTAGGTCAGCTCAAGGCTTTTGACTCCAAAGCTTTTGCCTTACTGCTAGTGCCCAGAGGCAATAAAATTGGAAGTCAATTTTTTTTTGAAAAATAGTTTATCTGACCATGCAAAGTGGGCAGTGACTTAGGGGACACCCAAAGAGTTCTAAGAGCAGACCAGGGCCTTGGGGGTAACTTTCTTCCCAGACATGCTGCAAGGTTGTCCATAATGCAGGTCCATACCCCACCAGGTTTTCCCGTCCTAATCTGTGGTGCTTTAAGGTCAGAGGCCGGCTTCGGTCAGAGGAAGGCTAACCACCAACAAGGGAGGCTTGCTTGATGCATGGGGCCACTGGCTCCCAGATCCAGACAGCAGAGGCACTTCCATGCTTTTTAGCATCACCGCTGCTGCCCACACCGCCTCTCCAGCCTGTCCTTGCAGTGCTAGTCTGAGTGATCTGGGGCCCTCTCCAGGGTATTAGAGCAATAACAATCCACAAACGAAACACGCATTGGGGTGCTTCCCCAGCAACCCCTGCTTTCTCCACTTCCAGGAAATTAGGCAGACAAACTAAACCCCTGCAAAAGGGGAGGTGTCTCTACTGACAGCATCTGCATCACCCAGGAACTTGTTAAGCAAATTCTCAGGCCCATCCTCACCTACTGATTGAGAATCTGTGAAGGTGGTGTGAACAAAGAGTGTTGCCTGCCAGTATCAGGAAACAAAGGATGTTTTGACCATCAAGCCATCAATGGCTCCCCTGAGTTCAATAAGCCCATTGAAAAAGCACTAAATTCATTAACTTGAGATGTCTACGCGTGAGCTAAATCCCCTCAGTCGTGTCACACTCTTTGCCATCCTATGTGCTGTAGGCCACCAGGCTCTTCTGTCCATGGGATTCTCTAGGCAAGAATACTGGAGTGTGTTGCCATGCCCTCCTCCAGGGGATCTTCCCCACCCATTGAATCCGTGTCTCTTACATCTACTGCACTGGCAAGCAGGTTCTTTACCACTAGAGCCACCTGAGAAGCCGTGGTTTTCTTTACTTAATGCTAACTGTGAAGGGCTGTAGCCTCTCGGGAGGGAAGGAGGCCTTCGAAAGGAGGGCTATGCCCCAGCTCCCCAATCTCTGGGTGGTGTATGGGCTGCATAGTCTTTAGCAACCATTGCCAAGGTTGCTCTAGTTCAGTTCAGTTGCTCAGTCGTGTCCAACTCTTTGCGACCCCATGGACTGTAGCCCACCAGGCTCCTCTCTCCAGGGCATTCTCCAGGCCTGTCAGGCCACCAACTCCTGAAGTTTACTCAAACTCATGTCCATTGAGTCAGTGATGCCATCCAACCATCTCATCCTCTGTCGTCCCCTTCTCTGAAGGGGAAGGGCTGAAGAATTGATATTGGAGAAGACTCTTCAGAGTCCCTTGGACTGCAAGAAGATCCAACTAGTCCATCCTAAGAGAAATCAGTCCTGAATATTCATTTGAAGGACTGATGTTGAAGCTAAAACTCCAATCCTTTGGTCACCTAATGCGAAGAACTGACTCATCTGAAAATACCCTGATGCTGGGAAAGGCTGAAGGCGGGAGAAGGTTGCTCTAAGGGGTCTGTAATTGTTTGGAGGGCAAAACTTTCTCAAACACGTCCCTACCCTCCTTTGTAAGAGGCTGATTTACAGCCTTTCCATTTCTTGAAGGCGTAAACCCGACCCAGGTGCCTAGACACCGCAGCTAGTCCCTGCCTCCACTGCGAGCATGCGCGCTATCAGGCTGCCCTCCGACCCCGCCTCCCTCAGGCCCCGCCCTTTTGGTCCTCCACCGCCTCGCCCCGCCCCGCGCACGCCCAGGGCCGGTTTTTTTCCTCCCGTGATGCTCCGCGGCGCGGGCGATTTGTAGCTAATGGAGGGCTCTTTGTCCCCGGAAGGATGTTCCTCTACAAGCTGTACGTTTGGCCACAGGGGCGAAAGGGAAGACTCCTCTCTGTTAGGCAGGCGGCTCTCGGAAGACTCGAGCCGCCACCAGCTGCTGCAGGAGTGGGCGAACATGTGGAGCTCCATGAGCGGAGACGCCTCGGTGGCCTGCTCTGAAAGGACGCGGCGCGAGGAGGCTGCGGAGCCGGCGGAGGGGCACAGGCCGCTGGTGTTTCTGTGCTCGCGCTGCCGGCGACCGCTGGGAGACTCGCTGAGCTGGGTGGCGAACCAGGAAGACACCAACTGCATCTTGCTGCGCTGTCAGTTCGGGCTGGGTCGGGTGGCGGGACTTAGGACTAAGGGTTGCCTTCTTCCTGGTGTGCGGCACCTGGGCGGCCCCGGAAGAGGCGGGGTGTTTTGGAGCAACTCAGGATCTTTAAAAGCAGAAAAATCTGAGAGGCTGAGCTGTTCCAGAAAAGGGGTAGGAGGAGAGTCATCCCTGCATCTTGGGCTTACGCGTGGAAGTCCTTTTCTGGGGTCCCCCATCCCAGAAGAGCAATGGATGAATCAACAACGTCGTGGGCATGACTTAGGGGGAAAAAAAAGTCAACCAACCAGGTTGTAAGCATTTAAGGTGTAGCTACTCTGTATTATTCCTCATAGAAATTAGTGGGCTCTGTTAATCGGTAGGTAATATTGTTAATTGTTTATTTAGGAAATTAAGCTTTTCAGCGGCCTGCTTCCTGCAGGGGATGTCAGGATTGATTTTTCAGATCATAATGCTGTTATAAAAATTGAAGGAGGCTTGCAATAAAAGCACTAACAACCCTCACAAAATTGGAGAGGAAAGAGGATGTGGTAAAAGGGTGAAGAAGGTCAGAGTTGTGGCTTTTAATACTGATTCTACCAGTTACCTGTATGTTTCCCCAGTTTCTTTGTTTTGCTGTTTTCATAGCACTTATTTAGGGAGGTGGTTCACTGAGTTATCACTAAGTTTTCTGAGTTACCACTGAGTGGTTTTCTGAGTTAATGTAAAAATGACTGTTCTTTTTGAACTTGTGGTTTTCAAGATTAAATTTCTGCTATATTTGAATTCTGTAAATATTTTTAATGGCAGAAATCCACCACCAATTTATTGACATTTGTGGAAAGTTTTCCTTCCTGGGATGTGTTGGGAAGAAAGAAGGAGAGCAGTGTCCACCTGTTACCTGAAACTTTTTGAAGTCTGTTTTCCTTAAGGATGCACTTAACAATAATTGCTGAATCCTTTTCAGTTGTTAAACATAAGCCTAAGAACATACATTTCCCATAGTAATTCATTGAGATTAATCTTTCACATCTATTAAAATCAAACAATGCAGAAGGGTGTAAAAGTAAAAAGGACTTGTCCCCAAATCTTATCCCCGATCCTGACACTCTCAAGGCCCCAGAGTTCAACATGCTTTATTCTCATTCATAAGTCCAGATACTCTCCATGCGTATATGAGCATGTTTAAACATACATTTTTTTGGAATTCCCTAACCATATAAATTTTCAAAAACACCCTTGGGATAATGTTTATACTGTTAAGCATCCTTACCTTTTTATTCTACATCTATATTCTGAGTATTTTTCCATGTTAGTGCATATAGGCATGCTGCTGCTGCTGCTAAGTCACTTCAGTCGTGTCCGACTCTGTGCGACCCCATAGACGGCAGCCCATCAGGCTCCGCCATCCCTGGGATTCTCCAGGCAAGAACACTGGAGTGGGTTGCCATTTCCTTCTCCATGCATGAAAGTGAAAAGTGAAAGTGAAGTTACTGAGTCGGGCATAATTCACAGTTTTGGCAGCTGCCTCTTGTACCTCACCTGTGTAGGTGATGGCCCTCAACTGCGTGGGTTTGAATCCTGGTCTTGCACTTACTAGCTGTGTCTTGGGGCAAGCTACGTAGCCTCTCTCTGCTTCAGTTTTCTCCTCTGTAGACTTAAGTATAATACTTACATGCGGTTATTAGGAGGACTAAGCGAGTTAGTGTGTGTCCTGTGCTAAGAAGAAATAGGAAGTGCCACTAAAGTGGCATCCTTAACGGAGATGCTGTTCATCCTCCCAGTCTGCCCCTGTTGATAGAGGTCTAGGTTTTTTCCCAGGGTCGCTGCTTTAGAACCACATGTATGTATCTGGGTTGAGATTTTGCTACAGTCCGAGGGCCTTTGTAGGCTGTCATAATTGAGAATCTTAATCTTTATTCTAAAAATGAAAACGAGAATCTGTTTTAGTGAATGCGGCGTTTAAGCTGGGGAGTGATAGGACTCAGGTTTTCCTTTGGAGGATGCACTGGAGAGAAGAATAAGCACGGAAGTGGGGAGGTCAGTCCGGGGCCAGCTCAGCTGCTCAGGGAGGGGAGGTGGCGGTGGTGTGGGGCTGGGCTGAGGGTCATGAGGTAGAACGGACAGGACTTCTCAGAGGAGTGTCTGAAGGGGAGCAGGGTAATGAGATGAGGAGTGTAGGGTGACACCGATTTCTGATCTGAGCGGTGGGCAGATGGGAGTGGGGTTTACTGAGTTAAGGTAGACTGTAGAGGAGGTGAACTCAAGAGTCTGTTCTGATGTCCTCCTTCATATCCCTCCACTTTTGCTATGTCCTGAATTTGGATGCTCTGGGAATATTTCCTGTTGCTTCTAGGGTTCAGCTGTGACCCCTGTTCAAGTTGTGGGCTAAAAGATTTGGGGCTGGGTTCCTGTGGACCCTCTCTGCTGCTGCTAAGTCGCTTCAGTCATGTCTGACTCTGTGAGACCCCATAGACGGCAGCCCACCAGGCTCCGCCGTCCCTGGGATTCTCCAGGCAAGAACACTGGAGTGGGTTGCCATTTCCTTTTCCAATGTATGAAAGTGAAAAGGGAAAGTGAAGTCACTCAGTCGTGTCTGACTCTTCGCTACCCCACGGACTGCAGCCTACCAGGCTCTTCCGACCTTGGGATTTTCCAGGCAAGAGTACTGGAGTAGGTTGCCATTGCCTTCTCTCTGCTGCTTATAGGGAAATGAGCTCTGTATTTGAGACTTGGAAATGTATGCCCAGACTTGTGGCCTGCTGGAGAAGGAAATGGCAGCCCACTCCAGTACTCTTGCCTGGAACATCCCATGGATGGCGGAGCCTGGTAGGCTGCCATCCATGGGGTCGGAAAGAGTCGGACACGACTGAGCAACCTCACTCACTCACTCTGGGTTAATCCCTGTTTCACTGTGTTTGGCGGGTATACTTGATAGTCTGTGATGTGAGGTTCTGATTGTTCCAAGTTTCACCGTCAATTGAAATTTTTCTTCCCTGATTGTTCTAAGTTTTACCATCAATTGAATTTTTTTCTTCCTAATTTTATTCATTTTGTTAATTTCAGTGTTTTCTGGGAAGGGAAGGAAATAACTCTTATTCTGCTATGTTTTTCCAGAAGACCCTGTACCCTTAGTTTTAAACCACTGTGTGTGTGTGACTTTTGGGCCTTTGTTTTTTTTCTGGCTTTCTGAGTTCTAAAATTAAAGTTGAATTAGAAGCTCTCTAAATACCTGCATGTGTCTTATATCAAACCACATTAATACTTTGTTGTTACGTCTTTCCAGGTGTTACCTGTAATGTTTCTGTGAATGAGGAACAGATGCTATCCAAACGTGAACATGATAATTGTTGGTGAGTAAAGCTATATCTATATGAGTATGTATGTTTTCATTTTTTTAAATAAAAATATTTGAAAAGATCATCAGCAGTAAAATTTGGGATAAAACTTTTTTCATGGTGTGTGTGTGTGTGCTTAGTTGCTCAGTCATGTCTGACTCTTTGCAACCCCAAGGACTGTAGCCCTCCAGGCTCCTCTGGAGGAGGATTCCGTGGGGGTTCTCCAGGCAACAGGACTGGAGTGGGTTGCCGTGCCCTCCTTCAGAGGAGCTTCCCAAGCCAGGAATCGAACCCAGGTCTCCTGCATTTCAGGTGGATTCTTCACAGTCTGAGCCACTAGGGAAGCCCTTTTTCATGGTGATATCAAATCAGTCATTGTGCATGCTTAGTTACTTCAGTTGTGTCTGACTCTTTGCAGGCCTGTGGACTGTAGCCCGCCAGGCTCCTCTGTCCATGGGATCCTCCAGGCAGGGATACTGCTGTGGGTTACCGTGTCCTCCTCCAGGGGATCTTGCTGAACCAGGGATCGAGCCCACGTCTCTTACATCTGCTGCATTGGCAGGTGGTTTCCTGAGTGACAGTGGGCACCTTTAGATTTAAGAAGATGGAAGAGTTTCTAAACTTCTCAAGGCCTGTTCCAGCACTTCCATTTTGGGTGTTTGGCTTGGACCTGAAGGTCATTGAAACTAAAAACAGGAAAAGAAAGTATCTTTATCGTGGACTCTCTGAGCCACAGAACGCTCTAGAGAAATGCTCGCTACTTTCCGTGCCGTAGCTCCCATAGACAATGCCACATACAGACATGTGGCCCACTGCGGTAAAGACAGGCGGCACACCCGGCGGCACAGGGGCTCCAGCTGCCCCAGGCCCTGTTTTATCTCTCCACGTGTTGAAGGGGTCACTATCCTGCGCTACCTGCCACCATCTACTGCAAGCAGCATCCTCAGCACACTAAATGGGAACCTCTGCTTTGAAGAATTGTTGCCCAAAAGTTGTCTTACTGATGCATGTGAATAAGTGGTACACAAGCAATTCAGCAGAAATGAATAATCATATATTAAAATTTTATTTTTTTTATTTATTTTAATATTTATCTATTTGGCCCCACAGGGTCTTCATGGTGGCTCTTGGGATCTTTGCTCTTTGGTTGTGGACTCTTTAGTGTGCAAACTCTTAGTTGTGGCACGTGGGATCTAGTTCCCTCATCCCCAAGGGTCAAACCTGGGCCCCCTGCACTGGGGAGCTCAGAGTCTCAGCTGCTGGACCACCAGGGAAGTCCCTATTTTTTTTTTTTTAAATTTTAAAACATTGGTTTTTCATTTCTAGTAATGTTAGAGTGTCCTACTCAAATAAAGTATAGTTTCATTTAAAGAATTACTCTCTTTAAGGAGAATTTAAAGTCATAATAGGACAGGGGGGTGCGAATGTAACAGAAATTGTACTGCTGGCATGCTGGTAGTAGCAATTTGGAAAACCCAGCCTTGGATCATTTCTCCCTTTATTGATGAAGAAAATGAGGCCTGGGGAGGTTTACAGCCTCACCAAGGACATAGGCCGATAGCAGGAGCTAATGATGGTACTTTGCTGTCCCTTTGCTTCCTGCAGAGTGTCCTCTACTTCCCAGTTGCAGTCATTCTGATGTCAGCTTACAGCTTTGCTGTCGCGCACTTGATATTTTTCATTACATTGACTCTGAGTTTTTATTTGTTTATTTTAAAAGGAATGTGTATGACTGCCGTGAATGTATCAATTGCTGTTGAGTGAGTGAGTGAAGTCGCTTAGTCGTGTCCGACTCTTTGCGACCCCATGGATGGTAGCCTACCAGGCTCCACCATCCGTGGGATTTTCCAGGCAAGACTGCTGGAGTGGGCTGCCATTTCCTTCTCCAGCGGATCTTCCCAAACCAGGGATTGACCCCGGGTCTTCGGCATTGCAGACAGATGCTTTACCGTCTGAGCCACAAGTCTGCACATGTCGAAAGTAACTGGGACGATAATTACAGTAGAAACAAATGTTATTAAATTCTAGCTGAGATAGCCCTGGCTGGCTGGTTCTGAGCCTGAGGTCTGTCCTCTTACAGTTAAAAGATTTGCAGCTGTGACATACACATTAAAGACCTCTAGCACCAGGCTGAGACTTTTCTGTCCTTCATAATCAAGATTTCTAGAGAACTGAAAAGGGAATTGACTCTTGCTCTGAACCAGTGTTGTGAGTTCTGCTCACTTGTATCACCTGAACCCCATCCTTTATGCCAAACAGCGCCTGTTTTTATCAACATGTTTTTATTGGAGCACAGGTCATTCAGTTATGTGGTGGCTTCCATGCTACAGTGGTAGAGACAAGTAGTTGCAGTAGACTCCACATGGCCTGCAAGCCTGAAATATTTGTTCTCTGACTCATCACAGAAAAAAATGTGCCTGTCCCTGCCCCAGAGCATTAATGATCCTTGGTGGACAATGTGACATTTAAAGAACATGTACGATCTTTTTGCCTTATTTCAGAATTTTAGTTAATTTTTAATACCAGATTGGGGCGTTTACATTCTAGAAAAGCAGCATCTTCTTAGTATAGTCTCATCTTTTTTGTTTTTCTGAATTTTTATTTATTTTTGTCTGTGCTCCATCTTCATTGCTGTGCATGGGCTTTCTCTAGTTCTGGCGAGCTGGGACTGCTCTCTAGCTGGCGGTGTTCGAGCTCATTGCGGTGGCTTGTTGTGGAGCATGGGCCCTAGGAGCTCGGGCTTCAGCAGTTGTGGTGCACAGGCTTAGTTACTCCACGGCATGTGGAATCTTCCTGGGCTAGGGATCGAACCCTTGTCCCCTGCATTGGCAGGTGGGTTCTTATCCATTGTACCACCAAGGAAATCCAGCATACTCTCTGCTTTGTCTGTCACTTGTGTGCATGCTGTCTGTCACTGGATACTGAAGGTAGTGTGACCTGGAGGTGCTTTCAAATGTAAGCATCTTAATATCTTTTTTTTTTCCTTTTTATACATAGGACCTAGTAGGGTCAGGATAACATACTTCAGCAACTTAAACGTTTAAGTGTTTACAGATCTCAACAACGGGGTTTTTGTGGTAACCAGTCACTAAAGGGCGACGTTTCTTGTTGCAGCATCCTGCAGACTTTGTACTGCACAGGTTGTTCGCTCAGCCTCGGCTACCTGTACAGGTGCACACCCAAGGATCTAGACTGCAAGAGGGACATGTTCTGCCTTAGTGTTGAAGCCATTGAAAGGTATGTTTGAGGCATACATGAATAGCTCATCACTGAATTCTCAGAAAGTTGTTTGCAGACAAATTGGTATGAAAACTTGGAGACTAAACATTGTTTAGTTAAAATATGTTTTTAAATAATAATTTCTGACCCTAAAGCAAGTGATTTTTGTTGTTGTTTGGACCTGATTTATTTGCTATTGGAAAAGTCTGTCATGCTAAATTGTAGAAGAAAGCCCTGTGAGAACATTTTGCAGAGTAAAAATTTGCTGTTTTTCTCAATTAAATTTAGTAGGATTTTTTTTTAAAGCAATTGTGTGTATCAATATATTTTGTCCATTTTATTTTTTCCTCTAGTTTTTAGTCTAGTATAATAACTTGAAGAAATAGGAATTTCAGAAATGGTCGGGAAAGAAGTCCCTTTGTTCTGGAAAAGTAGAAATGCAAAGTGCAGCTATTTCCTAGAGGACTGTAAATAACTGCCTGCTGTTTTGAGAGATGCAAGGAAGTACCTTCATTTTGCAAGACTTCTAAAAGGTGTTTGGAGACAACGTGAATTAGGGTCTGATGACATATATCTTACTGACCCTTTAGTTCATAACCTTTTAAAATTGGAAACAAAATTAATTGACCCCAATGTCTTTTCACTTATCCTGGAAATGATGTAACTCTCAAGACTTTAGAGATTGTTGTTTAGTAGCTCAGTCGTGTCCGACTCTTTATTACCCCATAAACTGTAGCCCTCCAGGCTCTTTTGTCCATGAGATTCTCCAAGCAAGAATACTGGAGTGGGTTGCTGTTTCCTTCTCCAGGGGATCTTCCTGACCCAGGGATCGAACCCGTATCTCCTGCATTGGTGGGTGGGTTCTTACCGCTGAGCCACCAGTTAGAGAGGTTTTCTTAGAGATGCCTAGGAAACCTTAAATATCAAGAAAGAAGAACAAAAGTGCCTACACTTTCATTACTTGAAGTATGTTGTCACTTTGTTGAATTTCTTAGATTTTCTCTTTAAAAAAATTTAGAATAGTATTCTTTTTATTATAATTTTTCATTTAATTATTTTTTGATTACTACAGTTTTACCACCATCTTTGTAACTAGACAAGTTTGGATCAAAATTGTGAAATCTGCAAACTTTTTACAGCCTTTGACACAAGAGAATAATGTAGCAAGTACTGCTCGTTGATGTAAAGCATGCAGGCCCACCTGGGGAGAGATCAGATCTGATTTGGTTTTAATATGTAAATAGAAGACTCATGCCCAAACAACTGCTCCCTTAATCTCCATGGGAATTTTACCAAGACTTGTGAAAATTATGTGGGGGAGAGGACAAGTATGAACGACATAAAATCTTAAACAAGTATGGTTGGTACAGAACTTTAAAAACGATCCATATCTCTATTTCTGCACAGAGGATCCTAGTATCGAAGCTGTTCTTTCCCCAATAGTTGAATTTAAGGAAAAGTTACCTCATAGGGCAGAATTTAAATGACAGGGAACCAGGTGTGTTTTAGAAATGGATGCCCTCCGTAATGTTTATTTACAGCATTATAAATTAATCAGTGCCATTTAATTTTCCCCATCTCATTTTTCTTTTCTAAATAAGATATTAACTGCCTTCTGTAATTTTTCCTTTGATGACATTTTTTTAGAAATTTAATCAATTAATCTTGGGTTTCCAATAGAAGACTGTTTATATTTAACAGAAGTGACATACTGAAGTTGTTACACGTGGTGAAAGACTTCTAAAGAAATACAAACGAATGAAGGTTTTTATTTTATTTTATTTTTTTTTTGAGAAATAACAGCACCTTCTCCACTGTTTAGATTTATTTGGTTGCCAGAGCTGGGCTTGTTTTCTTCCATTGCTAGGCCAGTTGTATTTTCAAATTGTAGCATGTCATCCGGAGAAGGCGATGGCACCCCACTCCAGGACTCTTGCCTGGAAAATCCCATGGATGGAGGAGCCTGGTGGGCTGCAGTCCATGGGGTTGCTAAGAGCTGGACACGACTTCACTTTCATTTTCACTTTCATGCATTGGAGAAGGAAATGGCAACCCACTCCAGTGTTCTTGCCTGGAGAATCCCAGGGACGGGGGAGCGTGGTGGGCTGCCGCCTATGGGGTTGCACAGAGTTGGACACGACTGAAGCGACTTAGCAGCAGCAGCAGCATGTCATCACCTCAGAGAGCAGAGCAAAACATGAGTTATAAAATAACTGTTGAAGTTGCCGAAATCTAGGTAATCAACAATTGATGCTACAGATTACATACTAAAAGTCAAAACTTGAAAATGCACAAAAACTTGAAAATGCACAAAAACTTGAAAATGCACATGTTCTTGAAAAGTTATATAAAACAGTGGCTTCTTCAGGATCTTTTAAAACTTCAAAATGTTACTGTTGTACCACCCAGCTTACTAAAGAGCCAATTTTATTCCCAATAATGAAATATAGCATTGAGAAATATGTAGAGCTCTTGGACAAAGCTGTTATGGAGAATAACATGGTTTCATGTAGTTCAGCTTCCTGTGTAGGTTTCTATTAACAAAAGTAATTGTTTTATGTGTTTACTCGGTACTAATATATACTTCAATATACTTTGAGTTTTAATGTTATCAATATAAACTTTATATTTACTCCCTTCTCATATTTTAACTTTGTATTGTACTGTACTTCAGTTATGTTTTAGGGTCATCTGAAAAGCAAATTGTGTCAGAAGACAAAGAGCTTTTTAATCTTGAAAGTAGAGTTGAAATAGAAAAATCTCTAAAGGAGGTAATTTTGTTCTGCACTTTTTGTATCTTTGTATAAACAACTTCCAGTCAATGACCAAGTGCTGCTCCATGAATAATTCTTAATTGTGTCTTCTCTTTTGATCTTAGCATTCATGGTGAGAGTGCTTATTTTATTTCAGTTGTTAGTAAAGTTGATTTACTGGGAACCAAACTACAAATTAAGCCAAAACTTTATGGAAAAAATTATAAAGACATTCCATGCTAAATCAAAGCAGTATGTATTCTAAAACTATTAAAATAGAAATATATCTTTAAATCAGTATTTGACTTGATTTGATTTTCATGGTGAAAACAGCCTTGTTTTTGAATGTTAACATCCTGTCACAGGCAAGATAGTGGTGAATAAATGTAAAAGCTATGGATCAGAGGTTGAGAGCTACTATTAACAGGCTTATGTCTTATTTAAATAGAATTCCATTAAATAAACACAGATATGTATAATGTATAACATAGCAGAAATTATATTAATGATCAACATTTAAATCATATTTAACCATGTATGATTTTAATCATATGTATTTTTTTCTATTTTTTCCATTTGATAGATGGAAGAAGTTTTGAAAGCCTTGCAAACAAAGCTTTGGGAGGTCGAATCAAAGCTGTCCTTTACCAGTTGTAAAAGCTGAATTGGTTCCAAGGCCCACATTCTGCAGTCCTCTGCTGATGGAGAGTTCTTTCATATCTAGCAATTCTTGTTATAATATACTTCACTTAGAACTGAAAGAGTTGGAAATAGTCATGTACATTGTATCCTCTTGTACTGATCAGCTGGTCACATGAGAAGAACTGGAGAACTTTTCTGGCTGTGTTTGATGGTAAAGAGGTGATTGTTTCCTAAACTCCAGTTTTAAAGTCATGATAATTGCTGGAATTTAAGAGTTGTTGTTTTGATAACAAACTGCTATAATTTTTTGAATGGTTTTCTCCTCTGTACCAGATTCGTTATTTTTTATTTCCTATTTTTTAACTATTTTTCACTTTTAATAGTTTGGGCATTGTTTAATATTGAGTGCTTAGAAAATCTTAGAGGTGTTTCCATCTACTGTGTGGTTGAATCTTCTTTGAAAACTAATGAATACAGCTTTCTGGAGAAACTGGTCAGTTGAATTATTTGTCAAAACTCTGAAACCTTGCACAAGAGTAGATTAGCTTGTATTCTGTTCGTGGTTGGATTCCGTCTGGTCCTGTTTATTTACTCCTGTGTGCTTGCTTAGCCGCTCAGTCGTGTCGGACTTTGCAGCCCTGTGGATGGTAGCCCTCCAGGCTGCTCTGTCCATGGGGTTTTACAGGCAAGATTGCTGGAGTAGGGTGCCATTTCCTTCTCCAGGAATCAAACCTGTGTCTGCTGCATTGCAGGGGGATGCTTTACCTGCTGAGCCGTCAGGGAAGCCCTTGTTAACTACTGTATGCCCCGTAATCTGGCAGCATAGTCACCAAGGAGAGCAGTAATCATTCCCAAGGGTGGGATTCTGGGAGAACTTCCAGTTTTCATAATGTAAGACTTCTAGTAAGCGCTTGTTATTTTTATAATGAGGGGGAAAATAAAGATGAAAGCAAAGTGCTTTACAATTGATGTTTATGAAACAGTTGTTTAAATGAGCTCAGAAATCCTGCTGTCATTAAATACCACACATTTACTGGGCATGGCAGTGTAAGGGGTCCTGGTCAGGACTCTAAAGGTAACCCCAAATTTCCCCAGCTCCTACTCTGTTTTTGAGTATAAATGAGGCCACCTAACATTAGTATTCAGCGTGTTTGAGTAACTTAACTCAATTTCTGCTCAGAACCTCCCTAATTGTTTCTGAGAATACCTCAAGTTGTCATGGCAAAAGGTCCTAAGTCAGATTGACTTGATCATTGATCATTCACAATTACTAAGTTCTTTTTGAGAGACTGTCCGCAGCCTCTAATCGTCTGAAGTTAGTGAGCTGTCCAGGTCTCTTCTCAACACCTGCTGGCAATAGTCACCCTGCCTCAGTAAGCTTGATGCGGTCCCCAGGGTCTGTCATTGTAGGTGTTTCAGTGGCGCTTGTGTGAAAGTTCATTTAGAACAGATGGGAGAGTTATTTTAACCGAGAGATTCAGCTGACTTTCTAGTCGGCACGGGTGACTGTTCTCCACTCACTTTCAGGGCCATTCCAGTTTGGCTCCTTAATTCCTTTTACCCTGTTCATCCTGGGCTACAATTTATAGCCAATCCGTACACCTTGAAAATGACTCATTTCTCCAATGCAAAGTAATTTCTAATATCCAGCAGTGCTAACCAAGCCTCTCTTGTGGTTCAGGAAATAAACAGCCCAAGTGCCTTTGTGGCAGTTTGGGCCTTTGGTTAGCATTTCCCTGTACACTCTGTGTGTTTGGAGTTTTATTTCCAGTGAGGGTCCTTCAGACGAAGTTAGCTTAAACCATGTGGGTGGAGAGCTCACACACAGTTATCACACAGTCTTTGTTGAAGCATCTGAAAGCAAATCCCAGGAAACAGTCGTGTCTCCGTGTAAGGCACAGTCTGTGTCTCTGGCCTCTGTGATGTTGCTGAAAGAGTGTGCTTACTATCACCGTGGGGAAGAGAGCTCTGAGGCTCCCACACTGCCTTCTCGACGGGTCCATGTGGGACAGCCTCATCCTCCGCAGGCTGCCCTGTGGCGCTTTGGAGGAGGGCCCGTCCTCACACTCTGGGTCAGCCTCTGCTGAAACCAACCACCCATTTCTCTGAAGCCTAGTGACTTCAGGCTTAGCGACTTTTTAGGCTCTGCCTGAGGGCTCATTGGTGTGCTGTTTGTTTGACTTGCCCTATGTAGCCACATACTAAAATTGACAATCAGGCCTGGTTCCTACTCCTTGTGACTGTGTGCTATTGTTTCTGGTTACCATTGCCCATGAGCAGGAGTGAGGATCCTGGAGCAAGAAGCATTCCAGCCTGAACTGTACAGGACCCCCAACAAAGAGACTTCAGATAGGATCTAACCAGAATTTGTTTCTTCAGCCAATCCTCGTGAAACGGTGCTCCCCAGTTCTTTAGGGAGAACCTCTGGAAACTAGTATAGAGCCTATTTATAGACTGTTGTGAATGCATGTGCACAGAACGTGGTCTTCATCCCAGAGTGTGGGTTCTGCTCTTCTCCGCAAGCTCTCCTGTGATGGTCACAAGTTTCCAATCTTACGCGGCTGCGACGGCTATTGCTTGTGTAGGATCGAGGTCTAGACGGAGTATGTCCCACCCGGGTGATTCTAGTCAGGCTTGGGGCGGTAAAAGGGGGCAAAATGAGAGTGCCTCCTTGCAGAGTTGGGTCTCGGTGTTCAGGAAGAAGTACTTGAGAGGAGCCGTGATGAGCAGCGTGATGAGCTTTTGAGGGGATCTTGGGGGTGGTCAACCCCTGGCCAGAGTCCCCCGCTGCAACTGCCCTATTAGCCTTGTGACCTGGGGCAAGTCTTTTATCCATTTTGAGCCTCTGTTTTCTTATCTGTAGAATGAGCTATGATAACCTGCTTTTCTTGCGTCACAGATAAAGTAATGCTTAGGATGGCACTTTGAAAGCAGTAAAGCATCACAGAAATAAATGACAAAGGTGTAGCCTTGATTAATTTGATCTGATTCAGTGTTCTCGTCAGTCTTACTTCTAGTCGGATTGTTTGGATGTCCTGGTGCCTCAGAGGCAAAGAATCTGCCTGCAGTGCAGGAGATCCGCGTTTGACCCCTGGGTCGGGAAGATCCCCTGGAGAAGGGAGTGTCCACCCACTCCAGTATTCATGCCTGGAGAATTCCACAGACAGAGGAGCCTGGTGGGCTACAGCCCATGGGGATCGGAAAGAGTCAGACGCAACTGAGCAACTAATTCAAAAGAAAAAAAAATCTGAACCACCATATTTAAAATAAATACAGTGACACTGGATTAAGTTCATCCTCTAATTACGAACACACGAACACTGTAGAAAAGTGAACGAAGCACAAAGAGCAAAATAAAACCCACACGCAGTTTCACCACTGCTTTGTGGAGCTGCATTCCTGTTGTCATTTTATGTACAAATTTAGAATTGTTCAGGACATACTGTTTTTACTAAAAATATTTCATAAACATTTCTGCGTCATTAAACGTTCTTTTGTAACCCGATTTTTAATGACTACCTCGGATGAAGCATCTATTTTCAAACTTGTTTAAATGTGATCCTTTGGTGTGAAATTCGTACTTTGAACTCTGGGAGATGGTGATGAACAGGGAGGCCTGGCATGCTGCGATTCATGGGGTCGCAAAGAGTCGGACACGACTGAGCGACGGAACTGAACTGAACACCTTAGTTTACTTGTCAAATAGGAGAGAGGCATGAAGGAAGTCTTCATCCAGCCGTCTCTTTGTCTAACTGCAGGGTGCACAGGAGCAGCCAGCCAATGGTTAAAATTTCAGGAATTTGTGAACTGGCTGTTCAATCCTTGGCAATTTCAAACTGGCCAGGATTAGGAGCACAGATGCAAGCAAGAGGAACACTCCCAAGTATTGGGAATGAGCAGGACCAAAGGTGACAAGATCCCTAAAATTTAGTCTTTTGAGAATTAGCAATGAAATCAAAACACACACCGTCGTGGGGACTCTCCCTCCAAGATCCTGACTTCCTGGTCTTCTTGACTCAGGTCTACACTGCCAGAGGAAAGCAGGGTGTGGACAGTGAGCCCAGATAAATTCTGGCCCCTGGCAGGTTCTGATTCCATGCACCCAGGTGGCACTAGTTGTAAAGAGCCCTCCTGCCAGTGGAAGAGATGTTAGAGAGGTGGGTTCAGCCCCTGGGTGGGGAAGATCCCCTGGAGAAGGAAATGGCCATCCACTCCAGTATTCTTTCCTGGAGAAGCCACGGAGAGAGGAGCTTGGCAGGCCACAGTCCATGGGGTCACAAAGACTCAGATAATATTGCATGTAGGGGTATTTATACCAGAGAAATCTGCAATTGCTAAAAGGCAGGATTGTTTCCAGAGAGCTGCTTTCCCGAAATATTACTGTATATTTTGAACCTCCCTCTCTACTGTTTGACTTGAAGTTTGAGAAGAGAATTGACTTATGTATTCAGCACTTGGAAGACCAAATCCTGAGAGCTCTTCATCTAATAAATATTAAATGAAACACTATCTTTTGGACTTTAGTGATTGGACTGTCAATCCCTCTTCTGAGGAAAAAAGCAAAATACCTTAAGTGACTTCAGATGACATATAAATGGTGACTGTTACACACATCTGTTTTTGTTCTTCCTGAATTAAGATAAATAACTGGACAGTTGCTTGCCTGTGAACAAGCAGAGATAGTTCATCTGCAATCACTTTTGAACTGAGGGACATTTACTGTTTAGCCCAGACGTGTTCTGGATACCGATGGTTAATTTTGTTTAGTGAGAACTAAGTTCCGTCTAGAGGATGTTTTATTATCCAGGCCTCTGTTCACGATGGTCCAAGTGCAGTCAAGGCCAGTCTGCATAACTGTAGTCTCTTTGGAGTGTTTACACTTGCCTAAAACCTTGTTCTACTAATCTGGGAGGCAGTGTGGAGTGAGGGGATCTGAGGAAGTGATGTACTGGAGTCTGGAGTTTTATTGGCCCTAATGTGATTTCAAAGAGAACTGGCCTCATTTCATTCAGAATTAGCTCCTACTGACCTCTGCGAGCTTGACAGAATTAAATTAACTCTGTAACTTTTTCCCCCTAAACAATTACTACCATGGTTTCTAGATCCTCTATTTAATTTTATGGCAGAGAGATGGACAAAGGAATCTCTCAAGGGTCCTTTCAACGTTATAACTCATGTAAGCTGAAAGGAAATCAGAAATAAACGAGAGAAATGAGAATCCAGGAGCTGACTTGGAAGACTTGAGGGTAATTTTGTTCTTTTTAACACTTTCACCTTCCTGTCTTGGGAGCTGCAAGCTTCTAATTTTGAAGACTTGAGAATCAGAATTTGCGGAAAAGTAAATGGGGTTCCCTGGTGGCTCAGCAGTAAAGAACCCACCTGCCAATGCAGGAGATGAGGGTTTGATCCCTGGGTCAGGAAGATCCCCTGGAGAAGGGCATGGCAACCCACTCCAGTCTTCTTGCCTGGAGAATCCCATGGACAGAGGAGCCTGGTGGGCTACGGTTCATGGGGTTGCAAAGAGTCAGACACGACTGAGCGACTGAACAACCACAAGATGTGTGTTTGATTGAATAACATTTTCCAAAGCAAATGCAAGAGTGTTGTGATTTTGAAGAGAAAACTTATGAAGCCATCAAAGGGTATTCCCTGAAGGGAATAGCTTACTTTTGATAGGCACATTGGTCTCGCAGGGGCTGGGTAACCTTTTTGTTCTTAGCATTAAGTAATCATTTACTGTGTAATCATTTGCCGTGCTTGGAGCTCCACCTAGCTTGTCTCACTCCATCCTCAGAAAACCATCTCTCATGGAAAGCCTTCTTCCCCTTTTACAGATGCAGAAGCTGAGACTCACGGAAGTTAAATGGATTCACCTGCTCAGCTGGTGAACGGAGCCAAGGGTTTTCCTTCTGTGCACTGCTGTCTCCTTTCTACCCTGAGTGCATTTGGCGGGGTGGGGGGCTGGGGGTGCTTCCTTGCTTCTTAGCAGAAAAACACGTGAAAGGAGGCTGTGAAGTCCGAGTGTCCAGAGGTGTTGAGGAGTCATGAGCTTCTCCGGACTTGCCTGGTGGTCCAGTGATTAGGACTCCGCCCTTCAATGCAGGAGACACAGGTTTGATCCCTGGCCGCGGGACTAGATCCCACATGCTGCTCAGTGCAGCCAAATAAATAAGTTTTTAAAAAGTCATGAGCTCCCCACCCCCAATTTTTTTTTTTTCTATAATTAAAGCGGATTGAGCCCCCTTGACATGAGTTCCCTTCCCTTTCTTCATCCCTGTTTTGAGATGCTCTGGCTGCCGTATCTCCCGGCCTCTTCCCTCCTCAGCCCAGAGCTGCCGGCTGGCCTGTTTCAAGCTCTCAGCTCTCCAGGTAATTCTGAGTCTCCCTTGCAACCACCTCCCGTGTGCCGTTGATTCTACTTTACTGCACTTAGCACCATGAACATACTTTACCCTTGTGTGTTTAATGGCTGCCTCTCCATGGGAGTGTTAGCCCCACGAGGGCAGCAGTTTTATCCATCTTTCCGCTTGTGCTGCAGAAATGCAGACTCATGGAAAATGCTCATTCGACAGGTCAGTGGAGTGAGTGAATGTCGCGGCATCACATGGCTATTTCCCCACATCTTCAGCCTTGGCTCTCCCTCTCGAGCGTGCTTAGGTCTCTTCTTGGTGACAGTTGTCCCTGGGCCTGACCTACCTGGAACTGTATCCACTCCGCCTGCTGTGCTCTTCCACTCTGGGCATTACTGAATCCGCTCTCTTGAAGGCCACCGAGGAGTTGCAACGAAGTGGCACTGTCTGAAACCCCTAAGGCTTCCAATAATTTAAAACTGTCCTCCCCTTTAAAGTTCTCTTTCCAACTGATGAAAGAGGCAGGGATGCGATGCCATGAGGGATTTGCTGTAAAATATTTCAGTAAGGTAACTATACAGCAAGAGGGCACGTGGGCATAGCTTGGTCACTGGTCACCTTTAAATGGTGATTAGTGTGTGATCAGTCGTTCAGTCGCAACCAATACTTTGCAACACTATGGGCCGTAGCCCACCAGGCTTCTCTGTCCATGGGATTCTCCAGGCAAGAAGACTGGAGTGGGTTGCCATGCCCTCCTCCAGGGGATCTTCCCAGCCTGGGTCTCCCGCATTGCAGGCAGATTCTTTACCAGCTGAGCCACCAGGAAATATGTGCATTGAGTGGGTATTGGGCTTCATTATGTCTTTATTTGGGGGTGTGTGTGTGTGGATGTTTTTGTCAGACCAAAAGCCAAACCCACATCCTTAATGGCATCTGGCCCTCCTCCCTGCTGCCCTTCCTGGCGGCTCTCATTCCTCCCGCCTCCCCTCCTCCTGCCCGTGACCTTGCTCCTTTCTCCCGCCTCTCTCGGATGCTTCCCGGCCTGCCACGACTTCAGTGACTGGCGCTGGGCCTCTGACTCACTCCTGCAGTCCTAAGCCGTCTCCCCAGACGCACCCAGTTCTGAATTCCCGAGCACCTGCAGCCCTATGGCCCCCGCTTATGTCCTCTAGGCGCATGCCGAGTGTCTCCTCTAATGGATGCAGATGGTTTCCTCTCAAGGCACCCCTGCACACCCCTGATCCCTGCCTCTGCCTCCTGAGTTCTCAGTGACGTTGTCCTTCTTGTGTCTTGGCCGCAAAACGCCAGAGGCCCGTGACCTCTTCCCCGTTCTTTGCCTCACCTCCAATCGTCAGGTCCCCTGTCTTCCTTCCCAAAGCCTCTTCTTTCCTTTCCCTGCCCATTTCTTCCTTGCCAGTTATCCTTGTTCAGGCTTCCTTGTTTCTTGCCCGAGTTATTGCTTAGTTGGTCTTCCTACTTTAATTTTCACCCCTCGATCCAGTGAACACAACATTGTCAAATGAATCTTCTCCTGTTCTGCATTTCCCCAAAGCACAAGCGGAACACAGCTCTCTCTCTCTTTTTTGGTTCTTTTTATTTTATATTTCAGTTCATTTCAGTTCAGTCGCTCAGTCGTGTCCGACTCTTTGCGACCCCATGAATCGCAGCATGCCAGGCCTCCCTGTCCATCACCATCTCCCAGAGTTCACTCAGACTCACGTCCATCGAGTCCGTGATGCCATCCAGCCATCTCATCCTCTGTCGTCCCCTCCTCCTGCCCCCAATCCCTCCCAGCATCAGAGTCTTTTCCAATGAGTCAACTCTTTGCATGAGGTGGCCAAAGTACTGGAGCTTCAGCTTTAGCATCATTCCTTCCAAAGAAATCCCAGGGCTCATCTCCTTCAGAATGGACTGGTTGGATCTCCTTGCAGTCCAAGGGACCCTCAAGAGTCTTCTCCAACACCACAGTTCAAGAGCATCAATTCTTCAGTGCTCAGCTTTCTTCACAGTCCAACTCTCACATCCATACATGACCACAGGAAAAACCATAGCCTTGACTAGACGGACCTTAGTTGGCAAAGTTATCTCTCTGGTTTTGAATATGCTATCTAGATTGGTCGTAACTTTTCTTCCAAGGAGTAAGCGTCTTTTAATTTCGTGGCTGCAGTCACCATCTGCAGTGATTTTGGAGCCCAAAAAAATAAAGTCTGACACTGTTTCCACTGTTTCCCCATCTATTTCCCATGAAGTAATGGGACCAGATGCCATGATCTTCGTTTTCTGAATGTTGAGCTTTAGGCCAACTTTTTCTCTCTCCTCTTTCACTTTCATCAAGAGGCTTTTTAGCTCTTCTTCACTTTCTGCTTTAAGGGTGGTGTCATCTGCATATCTGAGGTTATTGATAGTTCTTCTGGCAATCTTGATTCCAGCTTGTGCTTCTTCCAGTCCAGCGTTTCTCATGATGTTCTCTGCATATAAGTTAAATAAGCAGGGTGACAGTATGCAGCCTTGACGTACTCCTTTTCCTATTTGGAACCAGTCTGTTGTTCCATGTCCAGTTCTAACTGTTGCTTCCTGACCTGCATACAGATTTCTCAAGAGGCAGGTAAGGTGGTCTGGTATTCCCATCTCTTTCAGAATTTTCCACAGTTTATTGTGATCCACACAGTCAAAGGCTTTGGCATAGTCAATAAAGCAGAAATAGATGTTTTTCTGGAACTCTCTTGCTTTTTTGATGGTCCAGTGGATGTTGGCAATTTGATCGCTGGTTCCTCTGCCTTTTCTAAAACCGGCTTGAACATCAGGAAGTTCACGGTTCACGTATTGCTGAAGCCTGGCTTGGAGAATTTTGAGCATTACTTTACTAGCATGTGAGATGAGTGCAATTGTGCAGTAGTTTGAGCATTCTTTGGCATTGCCCTTCTTTGGAATTGCAATGACCTTTTTCAGTCCTGTAGCCACTGCTGAGTTTTCCAAATTTGCTGGCATATTGAGTGCAGCACTTTCACAGCATCATCTTTCAGGATTTGAAACAGCTCAACTGGAATTCCATCACCTCCACTAGCTTTGTTCGTAGTGATGCTTTCTAAGGCCCACTTGACTTCACATTCCAAGATGTCTGGCTCTAGATGAGTGATCACACCATCATGATTATCTTGGTCGTGAAGATCTTTTTTGTACAGTTCTTCCATGTATTCTTGCCACCTCTTCTTAATATCTTCTGCTTCTGTTAGGTCCATATCATTTCTGTCCTTTATCGAGCCCATCTTTGCATGAAACGTTCCCTTGGTAACTCTAATTTTCTTGAAGAGATCTCTAGTCTTTCCCATTCTGTTGTTTTCCTCTATTTCTTTGCATTGATCACTGAAGAAGGCATTCTTATCTCTTCTTGCCATTCTTTGGAACTCTGCATTCAGATGCTTATATCTTTCCTTTTCTCCTTTGCTTTTTGCCTCTCTTCTTTTCACAGCTATTTGTAAGGCCTCCCCAGACAGCCATTTTGCTTTTTTGCATTTCTTTTCCATGGGGATGGTCTTGATCCCTGTCTCCTGTACAGTGTCAGGAACCTCCATCCATAGTTCATCAGGCACTCTATCTATCAGATCTAGACCCTTAAATCAATTTCTCACTTCCACTGTATAATCATAAGGGATTTGATTTAGGTCATACCTGAATGGTCTAGCGGTTTTCCCTACTTTCTTCAATTTAAGTCTGAATTTGGTAATAAGGAGTTCATGATCTGAGCCACAGTCAGCTCCCGGTCTTGTTTTGTTGACTGTATAGAGCTTCTCCATCTTTGGGTCCAGAGAATATAATCAATCTGATTTTGGTGTTGACCATCTGGTGATGTCCATGTGTAGAGTCTTCTCTTGTGTTGTTGGAAGAGGGTGTTTGCTATGACCAGTGCATTTTCTTGGCAAAACTCTATTAGTCTTTGCCCTGCTTCATTCTGCATTCCAAGGCCAAATTTGCCTGTTACTCCAGGTGTTTCTTGACTTCCTACTTTTGCATTCCAGTCCCCTATAATGAAAAGGACATCTTTTTTGAGTGTGAGTTCTAAAAGGTCTTGTAGGTCTTCATAAAACCATTCAACTTCAGTTTCTTCAGCGTTACTGGTTGGGGCATAGACTTGGATTACTGTGGTATTGAATGGTTTGCTTTGGAAACAAACAGAGATCATTCTGTCATTTTTGAGATTGCATCCAAGTACTGCATTTCAGACTCTTTTGTTGACCATGATGGCTACTCCATTTCTTCTGAGGGATTCCTGCCCGCAGTAGTAGATATAATGGTCATCTGAGTTAAATTCACCCATTCCAGTCCATTTTAGTTTGCTGATTCCTAGAGTGTCGACATTCACCCTTGTCATCTCTTGTTTGACCACTTCCAATTTGCCTTGATTCATGGACCTGACATTCCAGGTTCCTATGCAGTATTGCTCTTTACAGCATCAGATCTTGCTTCTATCACCAGTCACATCCACAGCTGGGTATTGTTTTTGCTTTGGCTCCATACTTTCATTCTTTCTGGAGTTATTTCTCCACTGATCTCCAGTAGCATATTGGGCACCTAATGACCTGGGGAGGTCCTCTTTTGGTATCCTATCATTTTGCCTGTTCATACTGTTTATGGGGTTCTCAAGGCAAGAATTCTGAAGTGGCTTGCCATTCCCTTCTCCAGTGGACCACATTCTGTCAGACCTCTCCACCATGACCCGCCCGTCTTGGGTTGCCCCGCGGGCATGGCTTGGTTTCATTGAGTTAGACAAGGCTGTGGTCCTAGTGTGATTAGATTGACTATTTTTATTATTTTATTATATTATTATTTTTTTACTTTACAATATTGTATTGGTTTTGGCATACATCAACATGAATCTGCCACGGGTGTACACGGAAACACAGCTCTCTTAATCTGAGACTCCACGTCCCCTGATCTGGCCCCAGATGACTTCCCAGCTCTAGTTTCCACGTCTCCTACCCAAGACTCTGAGCTTTTGTCAACACTCTGTGTCTCACCCCAGGCCTTTTCTATATATACAGTTCTCACTGTCTTTCAAGGTCCTGCTCAATTGCCACTTCTTCCAGGAAAACCTTGCTGATTTCTCAGCCAGAGGTAACTGCTTCCAGTTCATCATTCTCAAATTACTTCAGGATGTTCTTGCCTCATTTCATGTAATTTTGTAGGAACCTTTCCTGCAAAACTAGAGTTCCCCCCACCCGCTGCCAAAGACTCAACGTGTTGTGAGACCTTATATGCTGGAGGTAATTAATACTTGTCAAATAAGGTCAGAATTTTAATCTGTCATTTTAATCTCCTCTACTTCGTATAATTACGATGATAAATGGAAAAGCGTGAAAAACGTCTAAGCTAGAGAAAAGTTTATACCCAAGCATTCTAAACTGCTTTTAATATTTCAGAATTGACATATAAGACTAAAAAGAAACTATCCCAAAATGCAGTGGTGGGGTAGGGTTAGAATTCAATGTTAACCAATGTAAATAGGAATTCAAGGGAGAATTACCAAACCGAACTCATTTACATGTGTAATTACCCACCTGTGATCATTCTACTGTCTTATCTATTCCATTTTCCCCCTCCTACCTCAAGTTAAAAATACATCTTTTTTTCTTTCTAACCAAATACAATGAATTCTTGAAATTGGGAGTGGGATGTGGATGCAACTCTACCACCTGAAGCAAGATGAAAATGGGCCACACGTGTGCAGTCGGTGTGTGTGTGTGTGGGGGGGGGAGCCGAGCAGATAAACTTATAAGCCATGCTCAAATATGCAAGAGGATGTGTGGAAATAAACAGCATTGGAAACATCTTGCTGCTTCCAGCCATCGGGAAAGCCGTGAAAGAAAACCACGAAGCACAGGCCTATGGCAACCTGAGATTGCTGCTTCCTTTGACAAGAAGGTATTTGATAGTAGGAAGGTGTCAGTGGCTTTGCCTTCTTAAGAAACTCTTTTTTGGGGGGAGGAAAGGATCTCTCAGAGCTTGAGGAGAGAGGCTCTTGAGCTTGAAGAAGCTAAAGGAAAGTGGTTTTTCCTTAGTGTTTGGAGGGGGAAGGCCCCAGGGTGCCTGTGGGCCCTGCAGTGCAGGGCTCTGATGGAACCTCCCTGGCTTACCCAGAGGGCAGGGGCCTTCCCACGAGACCCTGGCACTCACACCATGGGCGTTACCTCCTAGATCCTGCCAGGTCTGCTCTGAATTTAACAAGGCCCAGGTGATCTGCTGGCATGTTCACATTGGAGCTGTGCTGCTTAGAGGGCGGGGTTAGTGAACACCCCTTTCATGCGCTCCTCTGTTTGATCACGATCAGGGTCATCATTAATGATCCCGAACACCACCGTCGTGTTCTCAGCATCTCCTTTAACACTTGTAAAGTGGGTAGGTTAGTAGTACTCCTCTCCTGCCTTTGAGTTGGATTTTTCTTAATCAGACCACAAGGGGACGCATTTCACCGTGTAAATACTCCCCACATCCAGCCTGGTCACAACCAGAGTCAAGAGCTGCGGCAGAAGCCCCCTCCCAGACATAGGCTGCTCCATCTCAACTTGGAGTCTCCCCTCTCCGTGCTTGTAACCAAGCTCTTTAATTAAAATAAGATCAAAGTCTCTCCCCACCAGCCCCCGCCCCGGACCAGTGCCAAGGGCTTGGGTTACTCAGCCTTCATTCTGAAACCGTCTACACCTACACGCCCACAAGCCTTCCCCAAGAGATTTACATTTTCACACAGGGAAGTTAATTATGTTTTCTCTTGCAGTCATTTCTGATGTTTCCATGACTCAGGTTCATTACTAAGTCCCCTCCCCCAGTCCTTAAGGCAGTGCTTGCCAGCTCCCTTTAAACTTGCCAAGAGGGGCATCAGCCTCCCCCGAGGAAGCACGTTTCCCATCACCTGGCTTGAGTGTCTGAGTCACAGGGCTTCCCCGGAATCCTTGCCTGGATCACTGCCGTTTATTCCTTGGGAAATACTAAGGAACACTGTTATACTCCCTGGTGGCTCAGACGGCAAAGCTTCCCCCTGGCAGTGCAGGAAATGCGATTTGATCCCCGGGTCGGGAAGATCCTCCGGAGGAGGATATGGAGACCACTCTAGTATTCTTGCCTGGGGAAATCCCATGGACAGAGGAGCCTGGTGGGCCACAGTCCACTGAGTGGAAAAGAGTCGGACTTGACTTAAAGACCTGGCATCACCGGCTCAATGGACATGAGTTTGAGTAAACTGTGAGAGTTGGTAATGGACAGGGAGGCCTGGTGTGCTGCAGTCCATGGGGTCACAAAGAGTCAGACACGACTGAGCAACTGAACTGGACTGACTTGGTGACTAAACAAGAAGTTATTTCTTTATAGAAGGAGGCATCAAAAGCATTTTATTCAGGTTAAAACAGTTTCCAGAGTCTTAAATTTAGATAATCCCATTTTATGTCAGAATTTCATTTGTTGAAGCAGAATTTTTTTTTTTTAAATACTCGTGCATTAAATTATTTTGTTCAGTGGAAAGTAACTGAGGCCAAGAAATAGTGCTGTGGGGTTGGGCCAGTCTGGGAAGCCTGGAGCCTTGGAGTCTGGGTCCTGCTGTGCCTCTATCTAACAGCAGTTTGCATCTTCGGCTTCCTATCTCTCAGCTTTGTTTTCCTCATCTATATAATAAGGAGGCTGTACTAGAATGATCTATAGTGAAAGTTTTGGTTGCTCAGTCGTGCCTGACTCTTTGTGACCCCGTGGACTATAGCCCACCAGGCTCCTCTGTCCATGGAATTCTGCAGGCAAGAATACTGGAGTGAGTTGCCATTTTCTTCTCCAGAGGAATCTTCCCAACCCAGGGATTTATCCTGGGTCTCCCACATTGCAGGCAGATTCTCTACCAACTGAGCTACCAGGGAAGCCTGATCTACACTGCAGAAGAATGATCTATAAGTTTCTTCCTTTAATGAATCTAGTAAAAGCAATCAGGAGTCGTGTTGTTTTAATTAAGCATTGACTCGAAATGGAAAATTGGATCAATAGCTGATATAGGATTGTACAAATCATCTATGATCTGATGGACACTGACGACATCCTGCCGTTTAGAGATCCAGGACCACAAAAGAGACTGAAGGGAAGTGCAGCCCGCATTGGCGGCTGCTGCTGAACAGTTGTCGGTGGCTGGCAGGTGGCACGTCTTGAAGATATTCTTGAATCGGCTCTCGGAATCCTAAATAGAATTAACACGTGGGGATGTGAACACGTAACCGCATCTCTGGTCACCAACATTTGATCGAGAATCTTAGTTATGAAAACATATCACTGATTTCTTTTGTCACTACTTCAGTTGCATTCAATGAAAAAAAAGATATATGTCCTGCTATCATCATTTCACTTTGGCTTGTCCTGTTCACTTTCCCCTATCACTGTGTTCCCTTGGCAAAGCCTTTAGCCAGCCAGAACTTAAATTAATCAGGGTTGCATGTCAGACGCAGAGTAAGGCGAACGAAATCCCATGATGCCAGCTCACCGGGCAGCGTTTCCAAGGCAACCGCTGTTGTCTGTGTCTTCACTCTGAAGGGAAACCTGGGCGAATCTGGTCCTGACGTCGCTCTGAAAAGAACCAGCATGGGGTGAAACGATCTGTGAATGAGGGACTTTCGTTCCGGCCTGGTGTTTGTTTTATTGCTGTAAGGAAAGGTTGTATTCACATTGATTTTCTCTAGCTCTGAAATAAGGGTTTGAATTGAACTACTGGTGGATGGGCAATTAAAAGCATATTTGAAATATACACGGACTACAGTTCTGAGAATCACTGATCTTCCAATGATAAAGAAGGGACAGTCAGAATTCTCACAGGAAAAAGAAATTTTACCCTTAAATGAGAGTAGGATTAGCATGGGCCAAGATGCAGAAAAGAAAAGGGCAGGGAACAGTCCCCAACCAGAACACCTTTAAGCTCCCACCTTCAAGTTTTCCTCCTTGTTAATGAGACTATAACATTTATTTTCCAAACCAAGGCACATGAGAGGGTGAAAGGGGGAGATTCAATAATTAAAGCTTGGGTCAGGATAACAGACATAATAAACCTTCCCAGGCAAGCCCGTGTGTATATCACCTGCCTTTTGTGCTGTATGGTAAGAAGGCTTTGAAACAAAGATCCCCTCAGCTAATGCAGTTTGAAAACTGCTAGGCTCAAGTGGTGAAGATTCTGGTTCATCTGATGAGATCTGTTCGAGTGGGAGTGGAAGAGAAAGATGGAGAAGCATGGGAGGGTTTGAAGAGCCACTCAGGGAGACGTGACAGGGAATCAAACAGAAACGAACAGAAAAGGCCTGGAAGTCTTGGTTGTTGCTAAGGGAGCACCACTTTGGGTGACCGCGGTCATCAGATTTGTGACGTAATCCAGTGAAGACTATAGTAATTATGAGTTACCTTTGAGAGGGTTTCTGGGGGAGAAAATCCCAACACAATAAGCATGAAAACAGTTTGTGGTTATGATTAATCCTATTTTCCATAAAGAAATTCACTCAAAATGGACATCAGTAAGCTTATGGAAAATGGTTATTGCTATTCTCAGAGAAATAAACTTTGCCATATATTGTGAGCTAATGATAAGATAAACTGAAAAGGCTGCAGTCCTTTTATAGTGTTAAATATATTTAGCTCAGGTGTAAACATATGTTTGTTCTTTATTCAGATGAGGTTTCCTGATGGAGTAATCTTTTTTTTTTTAATGGTTATTTATTTTATTTTTTTGGCTACACTGGGTCTTTGTTGCTGCACGGCCTTTTCCCTGGTTGTGATGAGCGGCTGGAGCTATTCTCTAACTGTGGTGGGCAGGCTTCCCATTGAGGTGGCTGCTCTTGTAGCCAGGGGGGTCTACTCTTGTAGCCAGGGGTCTAGGGTGTGCAGGCCTCAGTGCTTGTGGCTCCCAGGCTCTGGAGCACAGGCTCAGTAGTTGTGGTGAATGGGCTTAGTTGCTCTGAGACATGTGGAATCTTCCCAGATCAGGGGTTGAATCCAAGTCCCCTACATTGGCAGGCATATTCTTTACCACTGAGCTAGCAGGAAAGTCCTGGATGAACTAATCTTAAAAGTTTAAAAAAGTATGTCTTAATTTGAGCTGCTATAACAAAATACCACAAACTGCATGGCTTATAAACAACAGAAATCTATTTCTCACAGCTCTGGAGGTTGGAAGTCTAAGATCAGAGGGGCAGCCCTCTGGGTTCTGGTGAGAACCCTCTACCAGGTTGCAGACAGCTGTTTTCTTGTTGTTTCCTCACATGGCAGAGAGAGAGTCAGAGAACTCTCCAGGGTCTCTTATAAGGGCACTAATTTCATTTGCTGCACTAATTTTTATTACTCTGGCAGCAAAGGTCCATATAGTCAAGCCTATGGTCTTCCCAGTGGCTGTGTAGTGTTGTGACAGCTGGATAAAGAAGGCAGAGCTCAGAAGAATTGATGCCTTCTAACTATGGTGCTGGAGAATTCCGGAAAGTCCCTTGAATAGCAAAGAGATCAGTCAATATTAAGGGAAATCAACCCTGAATACTTATATTGGAAGACTGATGCTGAAGTTGAAACTCTGGTATTTTGGTCACCTGATGCCAACAACTGACTCATTGCAAAAGTCCCTGATACTGGGAAAGACTGAGGGCAGAAGGAGAAGAGGGCATCAGAGTATGAGATGGCTGCATATCATCACCGATGCGATGGACATGAACTTGGACAAACTTTGGGAGATGGGGAGAGGCAGAGAGCCCTGGAGTGCTGCAGTCCATGAGGCTGCAAAGAGTCGACTGGGGGACTGAACAACAATTTCATTTGCATGGGCTCCACCCTCATGATGTAATAGGCCTTGCCTCCTAATACCATCACCCTGGGAGTTAAGATTTCAACATATGAATCTGGGGAAGGGGTGGGGAACAGACATTCAGATCATTGAAAAGTAATCAAGAAATGTACTTTTGTTGTAGAAAAATTAGAAAATACAGGTAACTGAAATGAAGGCAATCTGTAACTCTAAACACTATCATATGTTAGTGTATATCTTTCCACACTATCTCCCATGCATTTTATTTATATGTATAATTAAGAAAGAGAATGATGTTTGGTTGCTGACAGGATGCTGATGTGAGATCAACGTAACATGGAGCTGAAAAGAGCGCTGACTTTTTTTTTTATCAATTTTGGAGGATCTGAATTGCTTGTGTGTGTTTGCTCAGTTGCATCTGACTCTGTGTCACGCCACGGGCTGCAGCCCGCCAGGCTCCTCTATCCACGGGGGTTCTCCAGGCAAGAACACTGGAGTGGGTTGCCATTTCCTCCTCCAGGGGATCTTCCCAACTCAGGGACGGAACCCAAGTCTCTTTACTCCCCTGCACTGGCTGGCAGACTCTTTACCACTGTGCCACCTCAGAAGCCCCAATAAAATGCACAGGAAATATTATGTTTTCCGTGTTAACACATATATATGTACAGTATTGTTTTAATGACTGTATAATAGTCCATGTATTGATTAATTCATTTAACTGAACTCCTGACATTAGGGCTTCTCTTGTCGGTCAGCTGGTAAAGAATCTGCCTGGAATGCCGGAGGCCTGGGTTCCATCCCTGGATTGAGAAGGTCCCCTGGAGAAGGGAGAGGCTACCCACTCCCGTATTCTGGCCTGGAGAATTCCACGGACTGAGTGACTTTCACTTTCTTTCCTGACATCAGATAGGAGGTGGTTTCCAGGCCTTTTGTATTGTAGACAATGTGGTATTGCACACCTTTTAGTGAAATCTTTGTGCACAAAGAGTGAATGGAGCTAGAGTGTGTTACACGGTGGTGGGTCTGAGGGCTGAGATCTGCCAGCTGTGGGTTCTGTTCGTGAATCACCTGTGGAATGAACACACGATAAGAACGGAAGAGGAGATGGGGGCTCCAGTTCCCACCTGAGCATACAGTCCTGAGTGTGTCACTCAACCATACCACAGTTTAGTTTTCTTATTCGTGGCAACATCACAGAAAGTAGAGATAATGGATGGACCTGATCCCTTGAACGGGGCAACTGTGAGGACCAGATAGGGTAACACAGTGTGAAAAAACCAAAGTTGTGAAGCAGTGTACTGTATAGGGATGTTTTCTTTTGTTTTAAAGATGCTATTTTGCAATTTTTTTTTTCAGTGACATAAACATGAAACATTTATTTCACATGGTTCTGGAGGGTGGAAAGTCCAAGATCAGGCTGGCAACAGATTCTGTGTAAGAACCCCTTCCTGGTTTGCAGACTACCATCTTGTCCTGTGTCCTTGTGTGGCTTTTCCTTGGTAAGAACATGTGAGGGAAGGGTGAAGAAAGAGAGAGATCTTATGTCCTTTCTTCTCTGTATAAGGTATTAATCCCATCTTTTTTTTTTTTTTTTCTGAGTCACAGGTAGTTTGTTTTATGAAGATTTCATCTTAACCTTCAAGTGGATGAATGCAAAAGTCTTCATGACCTTAAGCCCACTGGAGCTGGACAACTGTTAGCCTAAGAAGTAGAAGACTAAAAAGTAAGTTGAAGTTCTGCATGAATTTACTGTAACTGTCAGTGAAGCTGCGCAACATGAAGTCATCTAGAACTGTCTCCAGTCTTTAAGACTATGTATCTGGTTGTGCTGGATGTTGGCTGCTGCATGCAGGCTCTCTCTAGCTGCAGTGAGCAGGGCTTCCTCTCTAGTTGCAGTGCATGGGATTCTCACTGTGGCGGCTTCTATACTTCAGGGCACCGGCTCTGGGCTGTGAGGCTCTCCAGTAGTTTTGGCTCCTGAGCTCGAGAGCACAGGCTCAATAGTTGTGTCGTACGGGGCTTCGTTGCCCCATGGTATGTGGGATCTTCCGTTACCAGGGATCGAACCTGTGTCTCCCGCATTGGCTGTTGATTCTTTACCCCTGAGCCACCAGGGAAGTCCTCATTTCCACCAATTTTTGACATTCTTCAGGAAAAATGGTTTTTTATGAGCCAATCCACAGGGTTTGAGTAATGTGGTGCCTGAATGGGCACTTTTGGGCAGAAGCTACTAGAAACTTTCAGGCTGATCAGACAGCCTGGCTGCCTCCCGGATGACTACAAACCGAAGGCAGAGGGAGCTTGCGGCTCACAGAGGCAGGACCCTTGCTGTGTGATCCTGGGGGTGGTGGAGGGGGCGTCATTCCCTCCCCGGCCCCTCACCCACCCTCCTGCCCCCATCAGTCAGGAGGCTGCTCTGAGGCTGGCGAGTGTGATTTGGACCTGATCCTGTCCAGCCCAAGAGAGACAGAGGCCAGCCTGCTGTCAGAGATAACAACGGCTATTGGAAGGGAAGTCTGGGGGAAATATCTGAAAAAAGAATCCTGGGAATTCCAGCTCCAGTCGGGCAAGGGCCCCAATGAGGGCAGGTCAGGAGCATGAATGGAAATTTGCAGCCTGAATTAACCCCAAAGGGGCAAGCCTACAGCTGGCAACTGCATGCCTCCCACATAGCCGTCATTCATCCATAGGTGGGAAAGCAGAAAGTGCAGTTCTGTTCATCAGACACCAAGGGGTGTTGGGCTCCCTTCTCTCTGACCCTTGTCCATGGGGTGCCCTGCCCTGTGGCGGGGGCACCACTCACATGGTGTTCTCTGAGATACTGTGTCTTGGCCGTTTAGGGTCTGTATTAGGACACTGCCCCTTGCCGTCTCCCCTGCTCTCGGAGATGGGGCGCACACAGTAGATGCCCTGCGGTTGCTGGAGGACGGCGTCACCAGTGCAGGGCACAGAGGGGAGAGGCTGAGACCTCCCGCCTGCCAGCCTGCCAGCGATGCAGCCTACAGCGCCTGCACGGTGTTCTCAGGCTCCTACAGAAAACAACTTTCTATTCCCACCCCCACAGGAAGATGTCTTGGGTCAGAAAGAAGGACAAATGCAAAATTATAAAGACAACAATTCTGAGTTCCCTGATAAGTGCGTTATGAAGCTTGCATACTTTCCATCCCTGGAGAGGTCCAGAAACTGGAACTCGGTGTGGCCGGGGGCCGGCTGAGTCAAGGAAGGGAGGGAGCCCAGGCTGTTTCTGGTTACAGGCTGGAACGGGCTGACCAGAGCCCAGTCGTTTCACTAGAGCAGGGACAGACAAGTGCTGGGCTTTTAAAAGTCCTTTCTTTGTTGTAGATCCGCCTGTCGCAATTATTTTAAGTTCTCCCAGCTATTTAAGTATGATACATGCGTGCTCAGTCGCTCAGTCACGTCCGACTCTTTGCGACATGTGGACTGTAGCCCACCGGGCTCCTCTGCCCATGGGATTCTCCAGGCAAGAAGACTGGAGGGGGGTGCCATGCCCTCCTCCAGGGAATCTTCCCCACCCAGGGATGGAAGCTGTGTCTCTTATGTCTCCTGCTTGGCAGGCAGGTTCTTTCCCTCTTTACCCAGGAAACCCAAGTATGATATATAGTGCTGACCAATTAAACATCCCAGTACATTTCCCTACTTCTTTTAAACTATTAACATTCGATGATGCTGTGGAAGAAGGGGAGCCCTGTTAGTAAAACTGACCTTTAGTTTATTTGCTATTTGTAAAGAAAGACTTATCGTACCTGATAAATATAAGAAGGAATGTCCTAATATAGGCCATGAACAGTGACAGGAATGCTTCTGAGAGTCCAGGAGCAATTGACCCCTGGTGCACATAGAGACAGTCTCCCGCCTACAGGAAACAGAGTCTGGAAGAGGGCATTTGTTTGAGGTAGATAGCTAACTTTGGGGACTGCCTTCAAATAGCAAGTTTCCATTTTTGTTTGATGACTGCATTTTTTCGGTTGCTGATAAATCATAAGCAGAGGGACAGACTGATATGGGTTTATCCTCTTAAACGTTAAAAGTTCATGAAGAGATGCACGAAAGCTCCAATTGAGGGCTAAGAGGTTAAAGGTTATGTCTCTGTTTTGAGCTTTCCAGATCCCAGAATAAAGTGCTTAAGGGGAATCATTTTTGTTTTCCTAATTTGAAGCATAGCTAATTTATAATGCTGTCTTAGTTTCTAGTGTACAGCAAAGTGATTCAGTTTTGCATACATACGTATGCATTCTTTTTCATGTTCTTTTCCACTGTAGTTTATTATCAGATACTGGATACAGTTCCCTGTGCTATGCAACAGGACCTTGTTGTTTGTAGATTTTATATATGTTGCTTCCTATCTGCCAGTCCTGAGCTCCTAATTTATGTCTCCCACCTTTTCCCTTTGGTAACCATGAATTTGTTTTCCGTGTCTGTGTTTCTCTTTCGTAAAGAAGTTCATTTGTCTCACTTGTTTAGTTTCCACATTTAAGTGATAGCATATTATATTGGTCTTTGTGAGTCTGACTGACTTTACCAAGTGTGATCATCTCTAGGTCTGCCCGTGTCGCCGCGAAAGGCACTATTCCATTCTTTGTTGTGGCTGAGTAGAATTCCACTGTACGTACGTGCCATGCCTTCTTTATCGGTTCCTCTGTTGGTGGGCATTTAGGGGTTTCTCTGTCCTGGCTATTGTAAACAGGGCTGCAGTGAACACTGGAGTATATGTATCCATTCCAATTGCTGTTCTCCATAGTGGCTGCATCCGTTTTCCTAAGGGGAGTCCTTTCTTAAGGGGAAGTCACGGTTAGTGACCTAAGAATTGGAGGTTAGACAGCTTGAAGAGAGGGAGTGTGGGAGAAGAGGAGAAATAACAAGAAAGACACAGACAGATGCTGTGAGTTGAACTGGTACTTTTAGGAACCACAGAAATCATCCAGGAACATCCTTTCCTCAAGGCTGTTCACCCCAGTGAGAGAAGGAAGACTCAGGGATACTTCGTAACCTCTTAAGAGGAAATTTCCTTTTGGAGGAAATCGGTTAGAAAGCCTTCCTCCTTCCTTCCTTCCTTCCTTCCTTTTTTTTTCTTCAGTAGCTGTGGCTCCTGGGCTCTGGAGCTCAGGCATAGCAGGAGCGGTGCACAGGCTTAGTTGCTCTGAGGCGTGTGGGATTTTCACGCACCAGGGATCGAACCCGTGTCCCCTGCACTGGCAGGCGGACTCTCACAGCTGGGCCCCCAGGGGAAGTTCCCTTCTTTGCCACTCCAGGGCTCACAATTCTATTGGACTTTCGGGCTGAGAAAGCGGGGAGAGGGGTGAGTAATAGCAGATGATCCTGTCAGGGAGTCCGGATGGTTAAAGAGGAATTAGATTTTAGACCTGTGCAGTCAACTTATGGACAGCAAGGCTCCTTCTGGAAGCCATGAGATTGCCTCTGGACCCCAGCCGGGGTTGCCAGCTTTGGAGAGGAAAGACAGGGGACTGCCTGTGAGCCCCCTGGGGGACAGAAGAGGCGGCTTGTGGAGTCCCAGCAGTCTGGACATCAGAGCAGGGTGGCCTGATCCAGAGCCAGTCAGTCAATATGGGAGATGCTCAGCATGCCAATTACACATACCTGCCTCTCCGAAGGCACTGGCACCCCACTCCAGTACTCTTGCCTGGAAAATCCCATGGATGGAGGAGCCTGGTAGGCTGCAGTCCATGGGGTTGCAAAGAGTCGGACACGACTGAGTAACTTCAATTTCACGCATTGGAAAAGGAAATGGCAACCCACTCCAGTGTTCTTGCCTGGAGAATCCCAGGGATGGGGGAGCCTGGTGGGCTGCCGTCTATGGGGTTGCACAGAGTCGGACACGACTGAAGTGACTTAGCAGCAGCAGCAGCCTCTCCGAAGATAACTGGCTGTCTTTAGGGATTTGTTATGGAAAGAGAGAGAGGCTTGGTTGGTATAGAACATCTGTATTGTTAAAAATTTTTTTTGTTAGTGTGTATTTTAGAAGTAAGGGGTGGGAGGGAACCTAGTATAGATATTTTCATTTTGCGAAAAAAATATCTGGGGTGTGAATCAAGGCTCAGTTAGGTTCAATGTTGGGGGCTGGTGAGCTGTTAGTTGGCTCATGGGCTGGGGCTAACGCCAGGGAAAGAGTATCCAGTCTGAAGTTTCTGCCTTCTTGTCAGGACTCAGCCATCTTCTGAGCCTCAGTGTTTTCCTCTGTGAAATGGGGTGGTTGAGAGGCTGAGATGAAAACTCCACATAAACATTGTAAGTTCTCACCAACAAGTTGGGGTGTTTTTCCCTAGCTGAGGGTGGAAGCTCCTTGGGGTCTCCCCTTCATCTTCGTCTCTAAGATGGAGTCAGTTATGGCTGCCGTATGAGAGAAACACAAACGACGTCAATGAGCGCCTGCTCAGGGTTTTTAATCGCCCTTATGCTGAGTTTTTCTTCATCCCTCCGAGCCATTTTTGGGGAGATGAGGAGATACAGCAGATCTCTGTACGTACAAAGTACTGAATGGAACTGGAGAAAAAAAGACCCCCGTGCTCAGCCTCCCTCCTCAGGCAGAGAATGGCAGAGAAGAACGAGTGGCCCCCGCATTGCTCTGTGAGGCCGGAGTAGGCGGCCAGGGTCCCCACCCAGACTTCAGGCGGCCATGTTGAAATGCAAGATGGCGGGGGCCCTAACAAACCATCCTCCTCTCTGCCAGCAGACTCTGGAGTCTCGCTCAGCCTGGGAAGTTTAATCACAGCTAAGCAAATGATCTTGGATTTATTTTGAGGGCCTTCCAAAGCCAGAGGGGAAAAGTAATTTTATTTTTATAAAGAAGAAGAAGAAAAAAAACAACCCAGAAACCCTTTGCCAGCTGAGCTCTTTCTTCATCTCTCTCTCTTTTTTTTTTTTTTTTTTAGTTTCTTGACTTCTGTAACTTCCTAAGCCTGGTGGGAGGCGAGTTCACTGTCTTGAACAAAGGGTGGTTTATATCCTTTGCTAGAAGACAAATGAGGGGAGGAGGAGGAGGAGGGAGTGTGAGAGACTCAGAGTCCAGATTTTTATTTCTAGAGAATATGAAATTCTTCTGGTGAAGTAGTTGCCCTGGTCCATAGGTTAAATAAACATCGCACATATGGGAAGCGTTAGAGAGGACTTACAGAGTCATGGGGCCAAAACTGTGTCTTATTGTTACTGAGGGAACCAGAGAATTCCATTGAGAGCCTAGGTTAAGATATTTGACCCCATTAGGTCTGAATGAAGAAGAAGGGCAGAAAGATGAATGAATTTCTGATGCTAGTTTTATTTCCCTTGGGCTCCAACTGTGTGAACATGCTGTGTATTTGTCTGCATTCTGGTCTACAAATGAGACCTAAGTCCACGTGTTCAGTTTAAGGTAACAAGATTTTATTGTGCACCTACGATCTACCATAAAGAAAGCTGAGTGCCAAAGAATTGATGCTTTTGAACTGTGGTGTTGGAGAAGACTCTTGAGAGTCTCTTGGACTGCGAGGAGATCCAACCAGTCCTTCCTAAAGGAGATCAGCCCTGAATATTCTTTGGAAGGACTGATGCTGAAGCACCAATACTTTGGCCACCTGATGGGGAGAGCCGTCTCCTGCCTGGAAGGGAAGGGGGCAACAGAGGATGAGAGGGTTGGATGACATCACTGACTCCGTGGACATGAATTTGAGCAAACTCTGGGAGATAGTAAAGGACAGGGAAGCCTGGTGTGCTTCAGTCCGTGGGGTTGCCAAGAGTCGGACGTGACTTAGTGACTAAACAATAACAAAGTGGGCAGGGCCTGGTCTAGAAGCACGGGAGGGGTAGGGAATGGCTGCCATAACAAAGCGCCACAGACAGGGCCAGGAATGGTGGGTCTTAAACCACAGCGGTGCACTTCCTCACCGTCCTGGAAGCTGGGAGTCTGAGGTCGAGGTGTCTGCAGGTGTGGTTTCTTCTGAGGCCCCCTCCTTGGCCAGCAGAGGCAGGTCTTCTCGCCATGGAGGGTCTCGGTCCTCATCGCCTCTGGCTTCCTGGCTGCCCTGGGCCTCTGTCACTGTGCACAGGCGTTTCCCTAGTTGTGGTGAGCAGGCCCTAAGGGCTCGAGGGCTTCCGCAGTTGCAGCATGCAAGCTCAGAAGTTGTGGCACACAGGCTTTGTTGCTCCATGGCCTGTGGGATCTTCCCGGACCAGGGATCAAACCCGTGTCCTCTGCATTGGCAGGCAGATTCTTAAGCACCGGCCCATTAGGAAGCCCTTTATGACCTCTTTAAAGATCCTATATTTAAACACAGTTGCATTCTGAGGACCTGGGGATTAGAATGTCCAGCATGAACTTTTTGTGGTGCACAAGTTTAGCCCAGACTACTTAATGCCCTCCAGCAAAGAGCCTTGCAGGGGGGTGGGGGGTGGCTGGGAGACGTGCCCACAGCTGTCCGTTCTAGTGGCAGCCTGAGGTCAGGGCTGGGAACAGAGAAGCCTCTTTTCAAATGTGGGTCCTCTCCCCTTCTCCCTGCAAAGCTGTAGGTCTCTGTCATCAAGGAGCTGGGAGTGCGTCCTCCTCCGAGGGAGATGGTGCCTGGAACCATGAAGCAACCTGGGGAGGGTGCAGGCATGAGACTCAGGAGCTGGGGTCTGGGTGGTGCAGCTGCTCCCCGAGGGGGTAAGAGATGTCACCTTTCGAGTCTGTTTCTCATGCGTGAAGTGGGGTGGGTAGGTGGAGGTGAGTGGGCGCAATGACCCAAGGATTCCATGATTCCAAGCCATGTGTTGTTTAAGGGCAGAGTGCCAAAGTAAGGGGTAAGTAATCGGTGTTGGCTCCAGTCAGTGGAGAAGGTTGTGTGCTTGCTTAGCGTGGGGTGTTTCCCATCGTCTTGGCTTGGGCTGGAGCCAGCCACCCTCCTCATGCCTGACTGACTTTTTTTTGTTCAAAAGCAAGCCATCTCTTTTTCCTTCTGCAAAACAAAAACAAAAGCCCAACACACAAAAATACAAAAAACCCCACAACCCTCCCCAAACAAACAAATAAAACCCAAACAAGGAAGCTTCTGCCCTTCAAAGCCGAAGCAGCCTGTGCTTTGGGGGGCAGTCTTAGAGAAAGGCACTGCCTGCTTTTCTCTGTGGGTTATTGCCCCGTCTCCCTGGCTCAGCCCTGGCTGACTCTGTTGGGGTCCCCCCGCACAGCTCCAGATTCTGCCCTGGAAATCTCGAAGGCTGCCTACTGAGAGAGAAGGCTCTAGAAGGAGTCTGCCAGGTACCCTGGTGACAAAGCAAATGACTTAGAATGAGAGTCAGACAATCCTAGAGAAGGAAGATTTCCTCAGTGAGCCTGCTGTTGGTTGATGGTTCACTTGAATGACAAATGGGGCTTTTACTTTACTCAGAAACTTCTTGTTGGGGTTTGGGGGCTCAATAAGCCACACCCTCTCCTCCTTGCCTGAATCCTGCAGTATCTGATGATCAGAAAAAAAAGAGGAGGGTGAGCCCCTGGGGCAGTCACATTTCCTAACAGAAACCATAGAGTTAGAGCCAGGCCTGTAAAACCGATGGTAAGAAGAGACCACACGGTGTGTGTCCCAGATATAAACACCGTGGGCCGAGTGATGCTGCCTGCTGATTCTTTCCGTCAAACGACACGAGAGTCACTGAGGGTCTTTCCAGAGAGAGGCTGAGTGTTATGCCAACAGAGGTTCTGCCTCAGGAAAGGAGGGGCTTCCCCGGTGGCTTAGCTGGTAAAGAATACGGCCGCAACGCAGGAATCACAGAAGACGCGGGTTCGATCCCTGAGTGTGGAAGATTCCCTGGAGAAGGGCATGGCAACCCACTCCCGTATTCTTGCCTGGAGAATCCCATGGACAGAGGAGCTGGGAAGGCTACAGTCCAGGGGTCACAAAGAGTTGGGCACGGCTGAGCTATTGAGCTATTAAGCACTTCTGCTCAGGAAGGGAATGGTACAAACAGGGAAGAAAAGCTTCTCCTCCCCACTCCTGTTTCCCCAAGACACTCACCCAAGACATTCAAGTGTGAGAACTTTAACGTGACAGAGGGGGCATTCACACTGCAAGACCCCGGCAGCTTGACACCGAACATCAGCTGAACTTAACAACTGAACGTCAGCAGCTGGTGCTCCTTGCCTTTGGAAGTCCTATGGCGAGACCTCTGACAGGGATCCCTCTCTGGTCTCTTCCTTCCCAAGACACAGCGTCCTCTTGTGTTGCAGGACGCTGTGCAACTTGAAGTGTGTGTGTGTGTTGAGTTCTTTCCGTTGTGTCTGACTCTTTGCAACCCTGTGGGCTGTAGCCCATCAGGCTCCTCTGTCCATGGAATTCTCCAGGCAAGAACACTGGAGTGGGTTGCTGTGCCCTCCTCCAGGGCATCTTCCCGACCTGGGGATCGAACCCTCATCTTTTACATTTCCTGCATTGGCAGGTAGGTTCTTTACTAGTAGCACCACCTGGGAAGCCCTTGAAGGGACTTTTGCAAAATTTTCATTTGTTCATTAAAAAAAATTTTTTTTAAATTTTTTTATTTCTGTGTGTCCCGGGTCTTTGTTGCTGCCCAAAGGCCTTCCCTAGCTGCAGTGAGCAGGGGGCTACTCTCTCGTTGTGCAGCGTGGGCTTCTTGTTGCAGTAGCCCCTTGTGTTGTGGTATACGGCCTTAGTTGCCCTGCGGCATGTGGGATCTTAGTCCCCCGACCAGGGATCGAACCTGCGTCCCCTGCAGTGGAAGGCAGTGACTCTTAATCACCGGACCAGCGGGAAAGTCCTCCCTTTGTTCATTTAAAGTTCACCCCCTGCTCTGTACACCCAAGGAACACTGTGTCTCTGCTAAAATCTACTTTGGCTTTCGCCCATCAGCATCTCAGAAGAGCCAGTGGGCACTTTGCTCTTTCTCTCTCCTTTGTCTGTGTAGGTGGAAGGGAACAATTTACATATTTCCTTTCCCACTGTGATGAAAGACGCCACCTTCCATTAGAAGGCAGAAGTGACTACAGTCAGTGTCTGGGAGAATTCATTTACAGGAAGACCCTGCCATAGAGAACTAAGTGATTCCCTAAGCATTTAACAGGGTAACGAAGTCACTGATCACTTAACCGATTAAGATTTTACTTTTGAGAATGTCATGAACTATAGAGCTACGGTGATTCTTTTTCCAAATTAAATCCAGATTTCGGCTCCACTCATGCAATAGTCCATTCTTTCCTCACTGATTTAAATTGCTGCCTAACTTATTTACCAAATATGTATGTTGGTCTGGTTTGGGACACTTTATGTCAGCTGATCTGTTGTTTATTCCTGTGCCCACGGCACACTTTGAAAGCTGTGATAATCTTATGGTATGGTAGGCTTCCCTGGTGGCTCAGACGGTAAAGCATCTGCCTACAATGCAGGAGACCTGGGCTCGATGCCGGGGTTGGGAAGATCCTCTGGAGAAGGAAATGGCAACCCGCTCCAGTACACTTGCCTGGAAAATCCCATGGATGGAGGAGCCTGGTAGTCTACAGACTATGGGGTGGCCAAGAGTTGGTCACGACTGAGTGACCTCACCTTCACTTTCACTTTATGGTATGGTAGGGGCTTCTCTTGTGGCTCAGCTGGTAAAGAATCTGGCTGCAATGCGAGAGACCTGGCTTCTATCCCTGGGTTGGGAAGACCCCTGGAGAAGGGAAAGGCTATCAACTCCAGTATTCTGGCCTGGAGAATTCCATGGACTGTATAGTCCATAGGGTCACAGAGAGTTGGACACGAATGAGTGACTTTCACTTTCACTGTAGTATATGCTGACATTTCCTAGAGCAAATTCTCCCATTGTTGTGCCTTTTCCAAATTTTCTTGATTTCAAGTAGGGATTTCTACCTCTTGTTGATTTCTTTTTTAAAAATAAGCTTTCAGTTCAGTTCAGTTCAGTCACTCAGTCGTGTCCGACTCTTTGTGACCCCTTGAATCGCAGCCCACCAGGCCTCCCTGTCCATCACGAACTCCCGGAGTTCACTCAGACTCACATCCATCGAGTCAGTGATGCCATCCAGCCATCTCATCCTTGGTCGTCCCCTTCTCCTCCTGCCCCCAATCCCTCCCAGCATCAAAGTCTTTTCCAATGAGTCAACTCTTCTCATGAGGTGGCCAAAGTACTGGAGCTTCAGCTTTAGCATCATTCCTTCCAAAGAAATCCCAGGGCTGATCTCCTTCAGAATGGACTGGTTGGATCTCCTTGCAGTCCAAGGGACTCTCAAGAGTCTTCTCCAACACCACAGTTCAAAAGCATCAATTCTTCGGCGCTCAGCCTTCTTCACAGTTCAACTCTCACATCCATACATGACCACTGGAAAAACCATAGCCTTGACTAGACGAACCTTAGTTGGCAAAGTAATGTCTCTGCTTTTGAATATGCTATCTAGATTGGTTATAACTTTTCTTCCAAGGAGTAAGCGTCTTTTAATTTCATGGCTGCAGTCACCATCTGCAGTGATTTTGGAGGCCAAAAAAAATAAAGTCTGACCCTGTTTCCACTGTTTCCCCATGAAGTGATTGAGCTGTAATTTACGTACAAAAAAAATCTTCATGACCCAGATAATCACGATGATGTGATCACTCACCTGGAGCCAGACATCCTGGAATGTGAAGTCAAGTGGACTTTAGGAAGCATCACTACGAACAAAGCTAGTGGAGGTGATGGAATTCCAGTGGAGCTATTTCAAATCCTGAAAGATGATGCTGTGAAAGTGCTGCACTCAATATGCCAGCAAATTTGGAAAACTCAGCAGTGGCTACAGGACTGGAAAAAGTCAGTTTTCATTCCAATCCTAAAGAAAGGCAATGCCAAGCATTGCTCAAACTACCGTACAATTGCATTCATCTCACATGCTAGTAAAGTGATGCCTAAAATTCTCCAAGCCAGGCTTCAGCAATACGTGAACCTTGAACTTCCAGATGTTCAAGCTGGCTTTAGAAAAGGCAGAGGAACCAGAGATCAAATTGCCAACATCCACTGGACCATCAAAAAAGCAAGAGAGTTCCAGAAAAACATCTATTTCTGCTTTATTGACTATGCCAAAGCCTTTGACTGCGTGGATCACAATAAACTGTGGAAAATTCTGAAAGAGATGGGAATACCAGACCACCTAACCTGCCTCTTGAGAAATCTGTATGCAGGTCAGGAAGCAACAGTTAGAACTGGACATGGAACAACCAACTGGTTCCAACTAGGAAAAGGAGTACGTCAAGGCTGTATATTGTCCCCCTGCTTATTTAACTTATATGCAGAGTACATCATGAGAAAGAAATGCTGGGCTGGAGGAAGCACAAGCTGGAATCAAGATTGCTGGGAGAAATATCAATAACCTCAGATATGCAGATGACACCACCCTTATGGCAGAAAGTGAAGAAGAACTAAAGAGCCTCTTGATGAAAGTGAAAGAGGAGAGTGAAAAAGTTGGCTTAAAGCTCAACATTCAGAAAACGAACATCATGGCATCTGGTCCCATCACTTCATGGCAAATAGATGGGGAAACAGTGGCTGACTTTATTTTTCTGGGCTTCAAAATCACTGCAGATGGTGATTGCAGCCATGAAATTAAAAGATGCTTACTCCTTGGAAGGAAAGTTATGACAAACCTAGATAGCATATTGAAAAGCAGAGACATTACTTTGCCAACAAAGGTCCGTCTAGTCAAGGCTATGGTTTTTCCAGTAGTCATGTATGGATGTGGGAGCTGGACTGTAAAGAAAGCTGAGCGCCAAAAAATCGATGTTTTTGAACTGTGTAGTTGGAGAAGACTCTTGAGAGTCCCTTGGACTGCAAGGAGATCCAACCAGTCCATCCTAAAGGAGATCAGACCTGGGTGTTTATTGGAAGGACTGATGCTGAAGCTGAAACTCCAGTACTTTGGCCACCTCATGCGAAGAGTTGACTCATTGGAAAAGACCGTGATGCTGGGAAAGATTGAGGGCAGGAAGAGAGGGGGACGACAGAGGATGAGATGGTTGGATGGCATCACTGACTTGACGGACATGGGTTTGGGTAGACTCTGGGAGCTGGTGATGGACAGGGAGGCCTGGTGTGCTGTGGTTTGTGGGGTCGCAAAGAGTCGGACACGACTGAGCGACTGAAATGATCTTAACTGAACTTACGTATAATAACATTAGTGGAAAATAAAGTTAGTGCATGATTTGATGGATTTTGATAAATGGGTACGTCATGTGAGCACAATTACAGTGATGGTATAGAATGTCTCTTTCACCTGCCCTTTTGCAGGCAGTCTGCTTTTTACCTCTGGCCCTTGGCAACTGCATTTCTTTTCCTGTCATTATGACTCCTTGTTGTGGAGTTTTATGTGAAGAAAGTCAGACAGTGAGTAGTCTTCAGTGTCTGACTTTTCACTTAACATGATGGTTTTGAGATCCTCCATGTTATTGCAGGAAACAGCGGTTTGCTCCTTTTCATTGCTGGTGGTGGTCCATTGTATGGATACACTGCAAATGGTTTATGCAGTCACCTGAGGATGGGCATATGGATTGTTTCCAGTTTTTGAGTGATATTAATAAAACTTGGGATGAACATTTGCATACAGATCTTTGAGTGGACAAATACCAACATTTCTTTTGGGTAACACCTAAGAGTGGGATTGTTGGGTCATGGTCATAGGGTAAGTTTATGTTTACCTTTATAAGAAAAAGTTAGGTGTTTTGCTTTCTTGGCATCCTCACCAGCACTTGATATTGTCAGATTTTTAATTTTAGCTGTTCTAATAGGTGTGCTTTTGTGAGATGGTTGGATAGCATAACCAACTCAATGGACCTGAGTTTGAGCAAGCTCCAGGAGATGGTGAAGGACAGGGAAGCGTGGCGTGCAGACATGACTGAGCGACTGAACAAAAACAAAGGTGTGCTTCCCAAGTGGTGCTGGTGATAAAGAATCCACCTGCAGGCCAGGAGATGTAAAGAGACATGGGCTCAATTCCTGGGTCCGGAAGATCCTCTGGATAGGAAATGGCACCCCACTCCAGTACTCTTGCCTGGAAAATCTCATGGATGCAGGAGCCTGGCAGGCTACAGTCCATGGTGTTGCAAAGAGTTAGACATGACTAAAATGAGTTGGCATGCAACGCTGTGCAGTGGCACCTCATGGGCACTTAGATTAGCATTTGCATAAGGATGACTGATGAACACCGGCTCATGTGCTTGTCTTTAACCCACATTGCTTTTTGGTAAAGTGTTTCTGTTTAAGCTTTTTTACTTTTTAAAAAATTGGGTTTGTTTTCTTCCTGCCAAGTTTTGGGATTTCTTAATATAGTCTAAAGGCAAAGCTAAAGGCAAAGGAGAAAAGGAAAGATGTACCCATTTGAATGCAGAGTTCCAAAGAATAGCAAGGAGAGACAAGAAAGCCTTCCTCAGTAATCAATGCAAAAAAAATAGAGGAAAATAATATAATTGGAAGACTAGAGATCCCTTCAAGAAAATTAGAGATACCAAGGGAATATTTCATGCAAAGATGACCACAATAATGGACAGAAATGGCATGGACCTAACAGAAGCAGAAGATGTTAAGAAGAAATGGCAAGAATACTGAGAAGAACTATACAAGAAAGATCTTCATGACCCAGATAACCAAGATAGTGTGATCACTCACCTAGAGCCAGACATCCTGGAATGCAAAGTCAAGTGGGCCTTAGAAAGCATCGCTATGAACAAAGCTAGTGGAGGTGATGGAATTCCAGTTGAGCTATTTCAAATCCTGAAAGATGATGCTGTGAAAGGGCTGCACTCAATACTCCAGCAAATCTGGAAAACTCAGCAGTGGCCACAGGACTGGAAAAGGTCAGTTTTCATTCTAATCCCAAAGAAAAGCAATGACAAAGAATGTTCAAACTACTATTGCACAATTGTATTCATCGCACATGCTAGTAAAGTAATGCTCAAAATTCTACAAGCCAGGCTACAACAGTATGGGAATCATGAAATCCCAGATGTTCAAGCTGGATTTAGAAAAGGCAGAGGAATCAGAGATCAAATTGTCAACATCTGTTGGATCATCAGAAAAGCAAGAGAATTCCAGAAAAACATCTACTTCTGCTTTATTGGTTATGCCAAAGCTTTTGACTGTGTAGATCAGAGAAAATGGTGGAAAATTCTTCAAGAGACTGGATACCAGACCACCTTATCTGCCTCCTGAGAAGTCTGTATGCAGGTCAGGAAGCAACAGTTAGAACTCGACATGGAACAACAGACTGGTTCCAAACAGGGAAAGGAGTATGTCAAGGCTGTATGTTGTCACCCTGCTTATTTAACTTATATGCAGAGTACATCATGTGAATTGCTGGGCTGGGTGAAGCACAAGCTGGAGTCAAGACTGACAGGAGAAATATCAATAACCTCAGATATGCAGATGACACCACCCTTATGGCAGAAAGTGAGGAGGAACTAAAGAGCCTCTTGATGAAAGTGAAAGAGGAAAGTGAAAAATTTGGCTTAAAACTCATCATTTAGAAAATGAAGATCATGGCATCTGGTCCTATCACTTCATGGCAAATAGATGGGGAAACAATGGAAATAGTGAGAGACTTTATTTTCTTGGGCTCCAAAATCACTGCAGATGGTGACTGCAGTCATAAAATTAAAAGACACTTGCTCCTTGGAAGAAAAGCTATGACCAACCTAGACAGCATATTAAAAAGCAGAGACATTACTTTGCTGACAAAGGTACGTCTAGTCAAAGCTATGGTTTTTCCAGTAGTCATGTATTGATGTGAGAGTTGGGCTATAAAGAAGGTTGAGTGCTGAAGAACTGATGCTTCTGAACTGTGGTGTTGGAGAAGACTCTTGAGAGTCCCTTGGACTGCAAAGAGATGCAGCCAGTCCATCCTAAAGGAAATTAGTCCTGACTATTCATTGGAAGGACTGATACTGAAGCTGAAACTCCAATACTTTGGCCACCTGATGGGAAGAATGGACTCATTTTTAAATACCCTGATGCTGGGAAAGATTGAAGGCAAGAGGAGAAGGGAATGACAGAGGATGAGATGGTTGGATGGCATCATCGACTCAATGGACATGAGCTTGAGCAAGCTCCGGGAGTTGGTGATGGACAGGGAAGCCTGGCATGCTGCAGCCTGTGAGGTCCCAAAGATTTGGACACAGCTGAGCGACTGAACTAAACTGGTATATTCTGGATACAAGTCCTCTTTGTCAAGTATGTAGCTTATCTCTTCATTCTCTTACCAGTGTTTTCAGAGAGTAAAATTGTTAACTGTGATGAAGTCCAGTTTATCAACCTTATCTTCTGTGATGTCCTGTCTGTGCTTTGCCTAACCACAGATCACAAAGATTTTCTCCTTTTTTTCTTCTAAAAAGTTGGAGCTTTCATGTTTTTCATTTTCATTCATGATCTATTTGAAATTTTTTTTTTTTTTAGTAGAATGTGTTAGGTTGATGCTAAGGTTCTGTTTTTTCGTTTGTGGGCTTTTTTTTTGTCTATGGATATCCAGTTGGCAGCACCATTTGTTGGAAAGTTGTCTGTCTCCCCTGAGTCATTTCTGCACCTTCGGGAGGCTCAGTTTGTCCTTTCGTGTAGGTCTGCTTCTGGGTTTGCTCTTTTCCTCCCATACCAGCTTCCCTGGTGGCTCAGACGAGAAAAGCATCTGCTTGCCACGCGGGAGACCCAGGTTTGATCCCTGGGTCAGGAAGATCGCCTGGAGTAGGAAATGGCAACCCACTCCAGTATTCTTGCCGGGAAAATCCCATGGATGGAGGAAACTCATAGGCGACAGTCCACTGGGTCGCAAAGAGTCGGACACGATTCACTTTTCACTTTCCTCACTGTCCCAGGGAGATGGATGAACAAGTGAACATAGAGTTCACTCACTTGTTAGGATTCCTCTCACACCTATAGTGGCAGAGTTCTCTTAAGAAAATCCCATCAACAGAGGACCCTGGCAGACTGCAGTCCGTGGGGTCACAAGGAGTCAGGGGTGAGTGAATGACAGCGCACACTCCCCTAAGACACTGCTGAAGTGGAGGAGATGTGTGCGCGCTCAGTCGTGTCCAACGTTTGTGACCCTGTGGACTGTAGCCCGCCAGGCTCCTCTGTCCATGGGGTTTCCCAGGCAAGAGTACTGGAGTGGGTTGCTGTTTCCTCCTCCAGGGGATCTTCCCGACCCAGACATCGAATCCTTGGCTCTTGTGTCTCCTGCATTGATAGGCAGATCTGGGAAGCCCTTAAGACAGGGCAGAACTGACCTCCCCACCGTGTATCTTCACTGTCCCTTCTTTCTATCACAGCCCCACAACCCTGTGAGTTTTTTGAGGGCAAGGATGGTGACATTCCTTTCTGTAAGCCCAGCCCAGGGCCTGTCACAGAGAGGGTGCTCCATAATATTTATTGAATAAAATGAGTGAGTAACCATGGACAAGCTGAACACCGTCTATATTCAAGAAGTCACATTCTGAGGCAGGCTTTTTGCTCACAGAACAGCTGTCACGAATCAGGAGCAGACACTTTGCAGTGCAGCAGTGGCGAGAGATTTTTTTAAAAAATATAATCTAATTCAGGTGAAGAAATATGTTTATGTCCTGTGACTTTTATTCCCAAAGTGAAATGGTGAGATTAAATCCTGTGGGGAGGTGGGCAGGAATGACTCCTCTGTTCATGGGATTCTCCAGGGAAGGATACTGGAGTGGGTAGCAATTTCCTCCTCCAGGGGTTCCTCCCAATCTAGGGATCTAACCCTGGTCTCCTGGATTGCAGGCAGATTCTTTATTATCTGAGCCTATTTTATTCAGTAAAAGGATGTGAATGAGGAAACCGGCCGTGCTTTTACCCTTCTAAAATGTCCGTATTCAGGTAGATTTGAGAAGTGACAGCGGTGGAAATTTTATCATCCTTCCTCCTGAAGTGGATCACAGCTTTTACTGGGAAGCCAGTCAGTCTCAGGCTGTTTCTGGCTGCCGTAAAGGTGTTTTTTTTTTTTTTTTAAATAAGAAATTGTCAAGAGATTAGCAGAGCAGAGTTGCCTTGAGCCTTCAGCGAGACATGAAGTAGCTTGATAAGGCAGTCTTTCAAAATGGTGCTCTTGGTAATGAAATGTTGCCTGTGATGCCTCCGAGCTATGGAGGGTTGACGTATGTTCTCTTCTGCGCATCAAGGGAGGAAGGGGTGTCAGAAACCCAGCCTGAGAATCTCTGGTCCCCTCTCTAATGCTGTTTTCCTTGCTTCCAACAGTTGGGTCCAGCAGACAAGTGACGAGACTGGGGAAGCTGACTCTGAGTCTCTCTACGCTTTGAAAGATTTTGTGTCTCTTCCTTCTCAGAAGGGGGAATAGGCAGGATGTAACACATCATCGCAGCAGCATGTCTTCACTGATGGAGAAGGGTGAGTGAGTGGCCATCTCACGCTGCCGCGTCGGTGTCCCATCTGCAGACACTGGCCGTCTCACCTTCTTGGGCATGTCTAATCATAGACTAGACACGTTGCCTCTTCAAATAAAGCAATTCTTCATTGGCAAGTTGCTTGGATTTTAATTGTGTTTCCTTTGGTTGGTGAAGAAGTTGTTTGCTTTCATTTACTTTATTCAAGTAGAGTTCACTTCCAATGTTGTGTTAGTGTCTGCTCTATGGCAAAGCGGCGCAGTTTCAGTTATGGTTTACTGCAGAATATTCAGTACACTTCTCTGCGTTTTGCAGTAGAACCTTGTGTATCCATTCTCCATGCTGGTGCGAACTCCCAATCCGTCCCTTCCCCAGCCCTCCCCCTCGGCAACCCCACGTCTGTTCTCTCTGTCTGTGAGTCTGTTTCTTTTTCATCCATAAGCTCGTCTGTGTCATACTTTGGATCTCACGTGTAAGTGCTCTCGTGGGGTAATTGTCTTCCTGTTTCTGACTTACTCTGCTTGTTATGCTCTAGGTCCATCCATGATGCTACAAATGGCATCATTTCATTCTTCTTTATGGCTGAGTAGTATTCTGTTGTGCGTATACACCGCATTTTCTTTATCCATTCATCTGTTGATGAGCATTTATGTTGCTTTCATGTCTTGACTATTATAAATAGTGTTGCTATGACCACAAGGTGCCTGTGTCTTTTTCAATTATAGTTTTGTCTGGATATATGCCCAGGAGTGGAATCACTGGATCATAAGGGCTTCCCAGGTAGTGCTAGTGGTAAAGAACCTGCCTGCCAATGCAGGAGGCATAAGAGAAGTGGGTTTGATCCCTGAGTCTGGAAGATTTCCTGAAGGAGGGCATGACAACCCACTCCAGTGTTCTTGCCCGGGAAATCCCGTGGATAGGGGAGCCTGGCCGGCTATAGTCCATAGGGTCGAAAGAGCTGGGCATGACTGAAGTGACTTAGCATGCGTGCAGTATGGCAACTCTATTTTTAGTTTTTTGAGGACTGTCCATACTGTTTTCTGTAGTGGTTTCGACAATTTACATTCCCTGGTCGATGAAGAATTTGAAGTTCTACTTTACACAAAATGATATTACTTGAATCTGACAGCGAACAGTCAAAGCTGTGAAACTGCATAGGAAAGTTATGAACGGGTAAGTACCCTCTCCACTGACTTTGAAAAGAATATGAGTATAAAATCACTCTGGCCTTTCTGAAAACACTGAAAGCCAAATACAACCTTGACATTTAAATGTGACTTTGAAGGGTAGGACCACATTTCAGGAACTTAAGTGGCCTCATTTTTTTCTTTAAAGGGAAATATCTAAATATTTAACCAGCATCTGTCAAGTCACCCAGAAGTGAGGCATGAACAAGATTTCCTGTGTTATGGGGATTGTAGTGGCTGCTAGGAAAATAACCCACAGATAAATGAATCCAGGAATTCATTTGTGCAAATGGGCTCTGCTGTCATAGTTCACTGAAAAGTAAGCTCTAGACACATTTTCTTGAGTAATTAAAAAAGAAAACAACCCAAGCCATCCAATGCTCAAAAATAGCAATGAAACTGTGACTTAAATAAACCTCTCAGACATGGATACTTTTGGCAGTTTATGTATATAGAGCATGTGTACAAATATAAGTACGTAGATTTGATCAGGGAGTCAGTTTTTACTGTGTACTTGAGTCTTGTTTAAGCCTGACAATAATGTTGTGGGCTGCTATTATTCCCATCTCACAGATGGAGAAACTGGGGCTGGCTCGCTCTCTCGACTTTTGCCCAGGGTCACATAACTGATTGTTGTTGGTTCTTTTCATCTCTAGACCCTCCTAGCACAATGAGTTGTTTGTTAAGTCCAACAAGTTTAGCTTAGATACCAAACTAACACAATGGGCTATATAACCTATACTGTAATAGGTTTAGAATACATTTCACACATTTCATAATACGCTAAAAAACACACAAAAAATAAACATTTTAAACCTCACAGTACAGTACCAAGAAAAGCACGGTAGTGTAGTACAACATCTGGCATCGAATGGGCAGGCAAGAAGGGTCACTGACTGGACGAGGGAGAGGAGGTGGGAGGTGGTAGGGCTGAAGGGCCGTCAGCAACAGGAAACGGAGGGCCAGCTGCAGTGTCACTCCTGCCTGACACTAATGGACTTTCATGACGGCTCAGATGGTAAAGAATCCGACTTCAATGCAGGAGACCTGGGATTGATCCCTGAGTGGGGAAGATCCCCTGGAGACAGGAGTGGCAGCCCACTCCAGTATTCTTGCCTCAAGAATCCCATAGACAGAGGAACCTGGCGGGCTACAGTCTATGGGGTCGCAAAGAGTCAGACACGACTGAGAGACTAAACCCTGATGGGGATGGCACTGCTTCTGGCTCCTTGCTGGCACCAGATGCATCTGGCACCAGATTAAAGTTCACAACTTGAAGGCTCACATGCACTTACATGTACCAAGAAGAAGCAGAAGTCTGTGGTTCAGGAAACGTGATTGGGAATAACCCAGGAGCCCCTTGCAGTCAAGTCACACTGGCTTTTATCTTTAAAAACCACGGACACGACTAAAGCAACTTAACAGCAGCAGCAGCAAGCTTGTCCCCTTAGGAAATGCCCTCAGCCTGTCCTTAATGTGCCCATCCTGTAACACTTTTCCTCCATGGAGGAAAGACTGATGGTGAAGCCGCAGCTCCAATACTTTAGACAGCACTGGAGGTTTGTTCATGTAAGAAACAGCAAACACCAAACCCGAGGGCGGGATGCAGCTGAACCCTTCCCCCATTCTGTTTTCTTCCTCTTGGCTCCTGTGGCCAGAATACTATCAAAGTTTCCTGCGGAGATGGTCCATTGAGAACCTCACACACAGACTGGTCCTTTCACTGGGACCTTTCCGTGGTCAGAGTCATGAGTGACAGAGAGGGCCCGCCCAAGAAAGGGCAGTGATGGCGATTCTTTCCCCTCTTCAGCTTTCTTCTCAACATTTCTGGTTGAAAATGATTGGAATTTTAGTCGCTGTTGAAACGTCAGTATCAGCTAGGCTCTGAAGATTTTTTTAGGTGGGCAGGAAGAGAAACTGCATAGATGGCTTCAACTTGAAGTTCAGGTAATATAACCTTCCCTCTGTCCCAGGCTCCTGTCTCCCCAGAAGAAAACAAATTTGTGATGACTGTAATACTTGATATTTGTGCTGGGAATCAACTTCTCCTGGTCATCCTGAAAGCAGGAGTAGAAAAGAGATCCCTTGGAACTGTATAAATGCTTTTTCTTTTACAGAGTCCCTCCTTCATCCCTATTAAAAGGCTTACGTTTCTATGTTAAGAAGAAAGTAAAAATTACATATAGTCCCACTGCACAGGTATAAACACTAATAACATTTTGCTAAGTTCTTTCCAGTGCACCTATATGATTTTTTTTAAACAACTGAAATCAAAAAGTCAATGCATGTCATACATCCTCTACTATGTATAAACTAGACAACTAATGGGAATGTGCTCGAGAAGACTCTTGAGACTCCCTTGAACTGCAAGGAGATCAAACCAGGCAGTCCTAAAGGAAGTCAACCCTGAATATTCATTGGAAGGACTGATGCTGAAGTTGAAGCTCCAGTGCTTGGGCCACCTGATGCGAAGAGCCAGTCTCATTGGAAGAGACCTTGATGGTGGGAAAGATGGAGGGCAGGAGAAGAGGTAGGCAGAGAAGGAGACGGTTAGATAGCATCACTGACTCAATGGACATGAGTTTGATCTTGATACAGTTGAGCTTATGCAGAGCAGAGAAAGGTTTTTTGGTATTGTTGTTGTTGTTGTTTTTTTCCAGGTACTAATCCTCACAGTGTGAAGTTGGAATGATTATTTAGATTTTTGGGAAAAAGCCAACTGCCTTGATCTGGAGGACTCCTAATGTCCGTCTTTTTCTCCCCATGGCACCCAAACTCTCCCCTCCCTCTTCTTGACAGCAACAATGGTCAAAGGCAAGAATGCTTTTGACTTCAGAGAAGTCCTTGGAGGTGGTACAGTCAGTAAGATGCAGAAGTTGTTACCCAAAGTCTGGGTTCACCTCTTGGTGGGTGATGAGCCAGAAGACACAACCAAGTCAAGGATCAGGAGATAGAAGGATTTATTATTACTTGCAGTAAGTAAGGAGAACACTGGGGATCTTTCTCAAAATGGTATCTCCCTGAGCAGCAAAACTGGGGCAGTTGTAAGCTAAGGGTACATGCGGATTCATGAGAGAGCATGAGCGGTGGACAGAATCCAAGCTTTAATTGGGGGGAGTCATGAGGGTCAGAGAAGGTCAACATTCTCACCCTTAGGTTCCAGGTGATCTGGGGGTTGAGCCTTCGGGCTAATCTTTACCCCTGAAACAGAACTGGAGTTTTTACAGCCGGGAGGCTCTGCTATTGTTACTTCTCTTGCCTGACAATCTCGTTTGTTCCTGCAGTCCTTTCTTCCCTTAAGATCACTGTTACTGAGATCTGTTCAAGGAGGAGGCTTGTGGTCGGGCTTAGATCACACAATGGCTTAGACTGTCAATGGCTTCCTTTCTGTCAAGAAAGCCATGCCTGGTTCTCTCTTTCCAGGGAACCCCTACCTTTTCTGGTTACAGAGAGACTTGGAACCCCTGGGTCTCTGAGGAAGGGAGGGGTGGCATGGGCTAGGGTGCAGTGAGGTCGGTATTGGGGTTGACGGAAGAAGGGGCAAAGGCAGAATTGAGAGGAAGGGTGATTAGGAGTGTTACAGAGGAAACCACAAGCCCAGAATGGCAACACTTGTGTGAAAGCCCCTGAGATCCAACCTAGATTTAATCTCTGCCCTGATTGCAATTCGACCTTCCTCGGGAATGTATTCCTAATAGGCTAGTCTGGAATTTTCTGGTGAGAACCAATGACGTAATCTGTCTCCTGGGCCCTCTCCACCCACCCCTGCTCCCTGCATCATAGACTCTTGCCCTCCCCCCAAAGGAAGGCGACCTGAAACAGTCCTTGTTATTTTCCACCTTTTGTTGATCACTTCCTTGCCCCTACCCTCCTTCTACCTGTAAAAACCTTGCATTTTTGTATAGCCTCTTGGAGCATTCTTCTAGTTACTGCATGAGATTCTGCCCAACTCATAAATCCTTGAGTAAAACCAATTGGATCTTCAAATTTACTCAGTCGAATTTTGTTTGTTAGAGGGGAAAAGTCAGCATGGCAGAGAACAGGGCTTCCTTTGTCCCCAAGTCCCTCCCAGCTTGCTCATGGCAAGGCAGGGTTGTGGAACGAGTCATGATTAAAGTAGGAGGAAGCAGGGACACCCCTGGTGGCACAGTGGATAAGAATCCCTCTGCCAATGCAGGAGACGCGGGTTCGATCTCTGATCTGGGAAGACCCCACCTGCTGCAGAGCAACTAAGCCCGTGTGCCACAACTACTGAGCCTGCGCTCTCGAGTCCGGGAGCTGCAACTGCTGAGCCCACAGACTGGAACTGCTGAAGTTCACATGCCCTGGAGCCTGTGCACCCCGATAAGGGAAGCCCATGAACTGCCAAGAGTAACCCCGACTTGCTGCAACTAGAGAAGGCATGAGCAAAGCAGCGAAGACACGGCACAGCCAAGCATAAACAAACAATTAATTAAAAAAATCAAGTAGATGGGAGTAACGTAAATTACTTGAAGCAAAGAGGAGCTGGTATGCGGGCCTCTGGCCACCTCTTCCCCTGCGGCGGGGCCTGAGGCAGACTTGTGTTACAGATGGTGCACCCCAGATCTCTGACAGACTCCATGGACTTTTGGCAGAAGAATGTGTTAAGCCACTGAGATTTCGGGGTGTTTCTTACCACAGCAGAGCCTACCATTGCTTGCCTAATTTGGCTGCACACATTCCCGCGATGGAGACTTAAAATGACAGGACCTTGCTGTTTTCGTCTTTCATGTGGGTAGGTATGGGCAAAGTGCCCACTGGCACAGGAGGGGACCTACCGTGGGGGCTTCAGAAAATGGCTTTCTAGCCTCAGGAAAAGAGATGAGTGAGGAGAAACTGCTTTTTTCCCTTCTTAAAATTTTTTTTTAAATTAAAATCTAATTGACATAACATTAGTTTCAGCTGTCTAAAATAATGATTTGATATAAGAACATATTGCAAAATGATCACTGCATTAAGCCTATTTATATCCATCGCCACATACAGCCATGCATTTTTTTTTCCTTCGTGAGGAGAACTTTTAAGATCTACTCTTTTAGCAACTTTTCAAATATACAAAATGGATTTATTAATTATGGTCACCATGTTGTATATTACATCCCTATGGCTTATTTATTTTGTAAGCGGATGTTTGTACCTTTCTCTTTTATTGACAAATACTGTCATATGTGGATATGATGCTTGGGGCAGTGGCAGCCTCTTTGTGACCATGAAGGGAGACATCACCAGCATTCTAAGAATGGGAGAGCGTAGAATGGAAAGCATCTGGGTCCTTAGCAACATCATAAAGCCAGTGAACCCCCTGGGCCTCTCTGCCTGTCTGCTTTTAATTGAGTCAATTTGCTGCTGCTGCTGCTAAGTCACTTCAGTCGTGTCCAACTTTGTGTGACCCCATAGATGGCAGCCCACCAGGCTCCCCCGTCCCTGGGATTCTCCAGGCAAGAACACTGGAGTGAGTTGCCATTTCCTTCTCCAACGCGTGAAAGCGAAGTCGCTCAGTCGTGTCCGACTCTTAGCGACCCCATGGACTGCAGCCTACCAGGCTCCTCCGTCCATGGGATTTTCCAGGCAAGAGTACTGGAGTGGGTCGCCATTGTCTTCTCCATGAGTCGATTTAGAATGTCTTTATCATTTTAACTACTCTTAGGGTTCTTCCCCTACATGCAAAATATTCTGTCTGTTTAACGTTAGGTAGTACACTAACATTAAAACCATTAACATTATCATTTTTCTAATTATTAGGAATCTAATTTTATAGTTTTGTTATTTGTCAAAATGCTAAACTAGAAAAGGGCAGGGCTTATTTTCCGAATATTATTGTTTTATAAAAGGATTCATCAGATAGAGCTGTTTCAATGAGCAGTAAACTGTGTGCACTTCAGTGATGAATTATAAAGTGAAAGCATTGGGAGGCATCTGCAAAGGGGTTTGATTCTCAAACCCGAGTGAGGTTTAATGACAATAAAATACTTGGGCCTTAGCTCAAGTGTTCAGCAAAAGGCAGCCATTAGTACCGTTATGCTTATGGCAACGGTGCTGTACTTTTTGAAGGAAGATTCCACTGGCAGGAGAACAGAACTCTGAATCTGTCAGGCCAGGTGTTATATATATAGCAACAACCTGGCAACCTCTGTGGCTTGCAGCAACATCAAAGTTTATTTCCCACTCATGCTGCAAGCTCATCTCAGGTCAGCCAAGGCTCTGCTCACATCCTCTGCAGTTCAGAGCTGATGGAGCCGCCTCTGTCTAGAACAAACATCTCTGGTCTCTCAGCAAAGTGAGGAGAGAGGCCATGAACCATATGCTCCTTTAAACTTCTGCCTAAAAGTGAGACACATCACTTCTACCCCCATCTCATAAATAGAGCAAGGTGATGGTTGGGAGTGGGACACCGCAAGAGGAAGACAGGCTTTGGTGAGCAGTAATATAATCTACCAGAGGCACTGAATGGGAGTGTTGGAGACCTTTACGCCAGCTCAGTGTCCCTAAAAAGGACAGTGCCTTTCTCAGGCTGTTACCTACATTCCCGGTTTCTCTCTCTAACAACTGTCCCCTAATACCCATTCTCTCTTTTCTCTCAGAAATAGAATGCCAAGTTGTTAGCTGGACTCATGGCTTTCATGTTTTCAAAGGGCATGTGTGCATGCTCAGTCATGATTGACTTTTTGCGACCCCGTGGACTGTATCCCGCCAGACTCCTCTGCCCCATGGAATTTTCAAGGCAAGAATACTGGAGTGGATTGCCATGTCTTTCTCCAGGGGATCTTCCCCACCCAGGGATCGAACCTGCATCTCTTGCATTGACAGGCAGATTCTTTAACCACTGTGCCATCTGGGAAGTCCCCAACTTTCACATTACACCCTCTCTTTCGCAGTCTCCCGGGTAGCTAGGTGTGGCTATGGATTCAGCTCTCCATCACTGGAAAGTGCACCCAGGTGATATGTGATCCAGATCATTCTTTTAAAAGGAAAGGGCACATCCTGCCTCCGCTATCCTTTCCCACCTCCAGGTAGCTGAACTGTAGCGGTGTGCTAGACCATCAGTGGACAAGTGTGATGCTCTAGGGATAATAGATCAACAAGGTACTAGGAGTCAACCCCTTGAGATCTATACCGTAGAGTCACACTACCAGCCTGGACTTTTACCTGTGAGCTGAATAGATTTCATTTTTGTCGTCATTATTTTGAGTTTTAGTTCAGCAGTCTTTCCCATTTCCTACCCAAAACTCTTCCATTTCTTTTTTCCCCTTGGTAAACCTCAGCAGGCATTAAACAATAGGATGGGGAAAAGCAAGGTTATATTTAGTAAAAAAAAGACGCCCAACTGCAGCCAGTTCCCTGATGCTCTTAAGACAGTGCACCATTAACTAGCTCACCCAGCCAAGGAGTGTGAGAAAAGCATTCAGCTATTAGACATGACGGCTTCTTGGAGTAAAGATGTACTTTTTAAACTTTACCTTTTTTCACTTTATCCTGCAGGCGTCCTTACTACAGAAACACTTGTCCTAAATGGTGGACTGGGGTAGAAGAAATATGGACAGACAGGTCTCCAAACCATACCTAAACCCTGTGTCTCAACAGTGAAGTCACAAGGCTGCTAACTCTCCCTGCCTTTGCAGAGAGTGAGTGAGAGGTGAGGCGCTCAGTCGTGCCTGACTCTTTGTGACTGCATGGACTGTAGCCTGCCAGGTTCCTCTGTCCATGGAATTTTCCTGGCTAGAATACTGCAGTGGGTTGCCATTTCCTACTCCAGAGGATCTTCCTGGCCCAGGGATTGAACGGGCATCTCTTGCATTGGCAGGAGATTCTTTACCGCTGAGTCGCTGGGGAAACCCTTGGCAGATCATCTAGGCTTCTAGCTTCTGTACTGATCTTTCCTTTTGTGCTGATGTAATCTCTCCTATTTGTTAGTATTATGTCCAGGAGAGATATTGACTAGATTTCACCTCGTGTATCAACTCATATATTGATAGTGGCTGCATGGTGTCTGTGTTGAGAAGAATTATGCACACATCTTAGACTGGGTTCCCTGAAGCAGGGACTCTGGTGCTCTGGGTTTATTGAGGGTAGACTCTGGAGAAAGGGAGTGACGGAAGCCATACAGGACAGGGGAAGGAGCTTCAGAGGAGTGTGTTCTCAGTGCAGCCTAGCTTCAGCCTGATCCCACGGGAGTGCTAGAACAGGAATCACATCTCAGAGTTGGTCCCACCTTGAGGCCAGAGCCCCCTTCTTTTGTGGCCCCTGATTAGTCAGTTACTGCTTGTAGGCTGCCTTGGGGGAGCTACCTCCCACTTCATTGAGGGTGATTCTCTAGAGATGAGAGCAGCTGTGAACTTGTACTCGCTGGCATTCATAGTAGCTGGGAGATGGATATGTGTAATTTCTGATAAAGATTTGGATGGGACACAAACAACATTTGTTAGTCTGCAGTCACACTCAGGGGACAAGTTTTGTGATCAATTAGACGTATCTTCCATGGGTATGGACTCTAATCTCTGCAGCAATTCATGCTATGAGAAGAGAAAGGGCTGAAATAAGGTTTGCTCTGTCAACATCCCTACTAAGAAGCAAACTAAAGTTAGGAAGGGCATGGAAATTATAGAACAAGATTTGTGTTATGGCCCAACCATTGCCTTATAACTGGAGAAGGAAATGGAACCCACTCGAGTATTCTTGCCTGAGAAATCCCATGGACAGAGGAGCCTGGTAGGCTACAGTCCTTGAGATCATTAAGAGTCAGGCACAATTTTGTGGCTAAAACAACAACACATTGCCTTATAAATTGAAAGCCGTTGTTCAGTTGCTCAGTCGTGTCCGACTCTTTATGACCCCATGGACTGCAGCACGCCAGGCTTCCCTGTCCTTCACCACTGGAAGGTGACATGACCTATTTCCTCAAGACCCAGATACAGAACCTGATGGTGAAGTCCTTTGGCAGCAAGCAGCATAATTCATCCCTGGGTAACTTCAGCACATTTGGGACTATAGAAAGGAAACTGGGAGACCTTGCAGAATCTAAGAAAGGCCATAATGCTGAGCAGGAATTAGGGCTACCTCAGGAACCCCACAGCAGAATCACATGGACCACTGCCTAGGGTGGTGCTGTAACACTCCACCTCAACCACCTTCAGTCTCTATACTTCTGTTTCTCTTACTCTTTTAAATCAGCTTTTAATTTTAGAATGCTTTCAGATTTACTGAGAAGTTGAAAAAATGTTAGCAAGATTCCCTACACCCGGTTTCTTATTGTTAGCACTGTTATGATGCATAATCACAGTAGTGAACTGATATTGACACCCTCCTGCTAACGAACCTCCATAGTTTATTCAGATCTCCTTAGGTTTTACCCAATGTCATTTTCTGTCCCAGCATCCCACCAAGCACCAGATACTTTCAGTAGTCATGACTCCATAGGCTCCTCTAGACTATGAGTTTCCAAACTTCCCTTGTTTTTGATAACTTTGAGAGTTCTGAAGAGTGCTGCTCAGGGTTAACCCTAACCTTTAACTTTGTGTTTCTTTTAAATTTTGGCCCAGTTTGAGTCCAAAATCTTCCTCCTAGGAGCAAATGACTATTGCCAGGGGCAAAATGGAAGCAGAACAAGGCCATGGGGGATCATTGTGAATCCCAGCCACTCCAGTTTGGAGTTTATGCTTACAACCTGAGATCAAAGCACGGACCCTCCCCTGCAAGATTAGATGACCTGGGTCACAACTCCCGGCAGAATGATTATGTGTGCCCCCAAATAGTAAAATAAGTAGCACAGAACTGATGGCCACGGTCAAGCAATTACAGAGAAGAAACCTCAGTGATTCTGGCCAGAACCAAACGTGTGACTGCTACATGCTTTATTCTCTGCCCTAAGCTTGAAACAGTAAGGAGCTTCCCTGGTGGCCCAATGGCTAAGGCACTGCACTCCCAATGCAGGGGGCTCAGGTTGATCCCTGGTCAGGGAACTAGATCCCACATGCCACAACTAAGACCTGGCACCACCAAACAGAACAAACTTTAAAAACAAAACAGAAAAAACAAGCCAGTGAGTCTGAAATTGCTGGTCTATTGCTAGTCATTGTGATTATACTGTTGCAGGAAGGGGGACCACTTTCAGGTCCCAAGAGTGGGTTCTTGTCTAACACTTGGACAAATGAATTGTGCAAGGAAACACGTGTGTTGACAAAGCAAGAGATTTTATTGGGAAGGGGTGCTTAGGCAGAGAGCAGCAGGGTAAGGGAAACCGGGATCCTTCCTGGTGGTGCAGACATCTCTCAGCCAAGATGGATTCCAGTGTGAAGGATTCTGGGAGGTTGATCATCTCCTTCCTCCTCCTTTTGGCCCTTCTCAAATTCTCCTGGCTAGTTTTCCATGGCAGTACCTGGTTCTTCATCAGGACCTCCTGTTGTGAGTCAGCTCTTCTCATCAGATTGGAAAAGAGCCTAATGAAGGGAAACATTGAGGGCAAGAGGAGAAGGGGGCAGCAGAGGATGAGATGGTTGGATAGCATCACTGACTCAATGGACATGAGTTTGAGCAAACTCATGATAGTGAAGGACAGGGAAGCCTGGCATGCTGCAGTTTATGGGGTCGCAAAGAGTCGGGCATGCCTTAGTGACTGAACAACAACAAGCCTGTTGTGAGGCAGCTCAGGCAAGCGGTTACCGTTGTGCCTGACTATGGAGGGCAGTTTTGGTCAATGATTCCCTAAATCATTGCAGAAAACACTCTCTTCCCCCCCATCAACAAAATAGCAAACCCTCAAACAATAGTTTCTTACAAGATGCAATTAATTTGTTATTTCTTTTGTTTCCCTCTCCCACCCCTGCCCTGAAGATTACAGAATAATTGATGTGCACAGACCTTGGGTTAAAAACAACTGTAGAGGAAAATTCAGAAATTTGATTCATCTCTAAATAGGTCACTTGCAAAGAAAAGAACCGAAGTGCTTGCTGAACTGAGCTGAACTCTTTGGAGTCCTTGATTTCAGGCAGGCCTTTATTTAGAAAACAAAGAATTCATCCAGGAAAACAATTAAATTCTGGCCTATTTAAAACAACCTGTTGCTCTTTTGTAAACTGAGCTATTCTCTGTTGGCAGAGGACGTAAATGTTAAGGGAATTTAGACAACTGCTCCTTTGTGGCTATATTCTGTTTGCAAATTGCTGCGTAAGTCAAGGGTAGACAAGATAAAATGATGATCTTTAGGTTTCTGATGATTCATTCCTCTAAACTCTAGCAAATACCCTGTAGAGAGGAGAAAGGAAAGACAAATTTTAAGGTCACTGCTTTTTTGTTTGTTCTGGTAACAGCTTTATTGAGATATAATTCATGTACCATAGAATTTACCCATTTGAAGTGTACGATTCAGTGGTTTTGACTTCATTCACAGAGCTGTGAAACCATCACCACAACCGATTTTATTTTTTTTTTAATTTTTAAGTTTTTGGCCACTCCATGTGCCTTGTTAGTCTCTCAGGCATGTCCGACTCTTTGCAACCCTATGGACTATAGCCTGCTAAGCTCCTCTGTCCATGGAATTCTCCAGGCAATGGGTAGCCATTCCTTTCTCCGGGAGATCTTGAACCCAGTTCTCTTGCATTGCAAGCAGATTCTTTACTTTCTGAGCCACCAGGTGAACTAAAAAAACAAAAACACTGCAGTTGGTGACTGCAGCCATGAAATTAAAAGATGCTTGCTCCTTGGAAGAAAAGCTATGACAAACCTAGATAGCATATTTAAAAGCAGAGACTTTGCCAGCAAAGGTCCATATAGTCAAAGCTATGATATTTCCAATAGTCATGTACACGTGTGAGACCTGGACCATAAAGAAGGCTGACTGAGAAGACTCTTGAGTGTCCCTTGGACTGCAAGGAGATCAAACCAGTCAATCCTAAAGGAAATCAACCCTGAATATTCATTGGAATGATTGATGCTAAAGCTCCAATACTTTGGCCACCTGATGCGAAGAGCTGACTCTTTGGAAAAGACCCTGATGCTGGGAAAGCCTGAAGGCAACAGAAGGGGTAGCAGAGGATGAGAGGGTTGGATGGCATCACTGGCTCAAAGAATTTGAGCGAACTCTGGGAGACAGTGAAGGACAGAGGAGCCTGGTATGCTGCAGTCCATGGGGTCACGAAAGGTTGGACACGATGACTTAATGACTGAATAGCAACATATACCACATTTTATGTATCCATTTATCTCTGGATGAACATTTGAGTTATTTCCCTTCTTTTGGCTATTGTGTGTAGGCTCCTAGGATTACTTTTCGTACATGTTTCTGAGTAAACTTATTTTTCCCCCTTAGATATATACCTAAGGGTTGAATAGCTGTCTTCCTTGGTGGCTCAGAAGGTAAAGCATCTGCCTACAATGTGGGAGACCTGGGTTGGGAAGAACCCACTCTCCCCCCTCCCCCACCCCCCACCGCCAGAGAAGGAAATGGCAACCCACTCCAGCATTCTTGCCTGGAGAATCGCACGGATGGAAGTAGATCATAGGTTAAACTGAATCTTTTGAATAATATAGTATGCCAACTCTTGGAAGCACATTCTTTCCCCTCTCTAAGGTTTGTTTTTGTTGTTTGTTTAGTGAATTTTCTGAATTAATTCTGTAAAGTCTATATTCTTTGTCATGGGTAGCCATGAAATCTCTGCTCATTTACCTTCAGTTCAGTTCAGTTCAGTTGCTCAGTCGTATCCGACTCTTTGCAACCCCATGAATCACAGCACACCAGGCCTCCCTGTCCATCACCAACTCCCGGAGTTCACCCAGACTCCCGTCCATCAAGTCAGTGATGTCATCCAGCCATCTCATCCTCTGTCGTCCCCTTTTCCTCCTGCCCTCTATCCCTCCCAGCATCAGAGTCTCTTCCAATGACTCAACTCTTCGCATGAGGTGGCCAAAGTACTGAAGTTTCAGCTTTAGCATCATTCCTTCCAAAGAAATCCAGGGCTGATCTCGTTCAGAATGGACTGGTTGGATCTCCTTGCAGTCCAAGGGACTCTCAAGAGTCTTCTCCAACACCACAGTTCAAAAGCATCAATACTTAATGATTGAACAGAGGTTCCTTAAATGCCCAGAACCAATAAGTCTCTGAGTTTGTGCGGGGCTCTGTGTGTGTGTATTGGAGGGTGTATCTTCAGCACTCAGGCCAGTAGTTTACGACTTTGCCTCAGCATTTATTTCCTGCTTGCAGAGAGCCTCAGGTCAGTCCGAGCTGAGAGTCTGAGGCCTTTTCAGGTCTTGCCTGACTGTGGCGCAGCTCTGGGCACGCTCACAGTCCTAGGCATGTGTGTGGCTCTCTAGAGCCAGGGATGTGTCAGAGTTTTGCAAAGTGCCGACAGAACGACACATTCCCCTGCCTTTCCTTTTAAGCTGTTTGATTGGCTTATTGTTTGCCCCTACTGTCTCTGGCAGCCATGCTGTTAAACAACTGTCTCTGATTACTTTTGATAAATGTCTTGAGGAAAAAACAAAACCTGTTTGCATTTGGAGAGCTCTGAGTTATGTCAAATAAAGACAGCCTTGTTAGTAAGTCTGAAAACACTAGGCGACGTTTCAGGGGCTCTGAGGAGCTCCAGTGCTTTATATCTCAGAGCACAGAGAATTCAAGAGGCAAAGTGATAGACAAGCGGTGATTTATTCGAGTTGTGAAGCTTACACATGGGTGGTGGAAAGAGGGTTGTGCTCCAAGAACTTAGTGGGCTCTAGTTTTATAATCAAAGGAAATGTGTGGAGGGGGGGAAAGGCCACCTTCTTCCTCGTCCTTGAGTAGATGTCAGGCTTCCATCATTGGCTTCTCCTCCACATCAGGTGGGGTAGTTTTCTTCTCCCTACGTGGTCAAGCCGGGATTGTCATGGCCCATGGAAATGAGCAAAAAGGCAGTAACCTATGCTGTAAATGGAAAGCCATCTCAGGTTTTAGTATGATGTCACCTTGTCCTTATATTTTTGTTTTTAGTGCACGCAGAGGAGCATGCTAGGAATCATTAACTTACTGAGCTCGTGGGGCAGGATATGTGTCTCATGCCACTGTTTTTATTGTTTGGGGGCACGTCTCATGCTTCTGTTGCATGGTTTTGTTGCTAAGCAAGCCTGCTTGGCTTTATGGTTAAATAAACCTGCTTTTCTGAGTGATCATACAGAGGTCTCCCATACGTTTTTCTTTATTTACCATTCCCTAGTGGGATTAAGTATTTACTTACTTTATCTCTTTCGTGTGTCCCTATCAAGTGCTTCCGGAGCCACCAGACTGGCCAAGTAGTGATAGTTCTCTACAAATGAGGATTTGAAGGAGTTCCAACCCTGTTCTGCCCTTTTCAATGGCTGCCAGTCTGCTGATTTTCACTGTGACTCTGAGCTATTGGTTTTCATGAGTGGATGGGACTAGAGCAAGTTAAAATGCTACAAAGCTCTCTGTTCTTACCAAGGCTCAGCCGTTTTTTCTTTATAAATGCACCTGGATTGCTGCTAGCCTTTGACTAATTTTTATGTTTCTGAAACATTTGATTCTGACAATTTTTGCCAGTGTTTTTATGGAGAGGTGGTATTTCAGAGATTCTTGGGCCACTTTTGTTTTTTTTTTTTTTGCTTGCTCAAGTACCATGAGACTTGTGGATTGTTACTTCACCAACCAAGGATCAAACCCAGGCCCTGGCACTGAAAGCACCAAGTCCTAACCACTGAACCACCAAGGAATTCCCACTGATTCATCATTTTTGCTGATGCCTCACACAGTGATTTTTTAAAATTAGTTTATTTTAATTATAGGCTAATTGCTTTACAATATTGTGGTGGTTTTTGCCATATATCGACATGAATCAGCCATGGGTGTACGTGTGTCCCACCATCCTGAACCCCCTCCACCTCCCTCTCTACCCCATCCCTCTGGGTTGTCCTAGAGCCCTACTTCATGCATCAAACTTGCATCTATTTTACATATGGTAATATACATGCTTCAGTGCTATTCTCTCATATCGTCCCACACTGGCCTTTTTCCACAGAGTCCAAAAGTCTGTTCTTTACATGTGTGTCTCTTTTGCTATCTTGCATGTTGGGTCATAGTTATCATCTTTCTAAATTCCATATATGTATATGGAGATATATATATATATATATGCATTAATATACTGTATTGGTGTTTCTTTTTCTAGCTTACCTCACCCTGTTAGGCTCCAGTTTCATCCACCTCATTAGAATTGACTCAAGTGCATTCTTTTTTAATAGCTGCATAATATTCCATTGTGTATATGTACCACAATTTCCTTATTCATTTGTCTGCTGATGGGCATCTAGGTTGCTTCCATGTCCTAGCTATTGTAAACAGTGCTGTGATGAACACTGGGGCACACGTGTCTCTTTCAATTCTGGTTCCCTCGGTGTGTATGCCCAGCAGTGGGATTTCTGGGTCATAAGGCAGTTCTATTTCCAGTTTTTTAAGGAATCTCCACACTCTTCTCCATAGTGGCTGTACTAGTTTGCATTCCCTCCAACAGTGTAAGAGGGTTGCCTTTTCTCCACACCCTCTCCAGCATTTATTGCTTGTAGACTTTTGGATCACAGCCATTCTGACTGGCGTGAGATGGTACCTCATTGTGGTTTTGATTTGCATTTCTCTGATAATGAGTGATGTTGAACATCTTTTCATGTGTTTGTTAGCCATCTGTATATCTTCTTTGGAGAAATGTCTGTTTAGTTCTTTGGCCCACTTTTTAATTGGTTTGTTTATTTTTCTGGTATTGAGATGCATGAGCTGCTTATATATTTTGGAGATTAATTCTTTGTCAATTGCTTCATTTGCTATTATTTTCTCCAATTCTGAAGGCTGCCTTTTCATCTTGCTTATGGTTTCCTTGCTGTGCAAAAGCTTTTAAGTTTAACTAGGTCCCATTTGTTTATTTTTGCTTTTATTTCCATTACTCTGGGAGCCACACAATGATTTTTATGGTGATGGCACTGTAAAGTTTTGGAAATTCCTTAGAATTTTAGATTTCTTATTATAGTCTGAACTTTGAAATCTGATCTTGCTATCTTTTTGTTCACCTAGAGTTTCAAATGGTCTTCCCAGGTGGTGCTAGCAGTAAAAAAAAAAAAAAAAAATCCGCCTGCCTGCACAGGATACACAAGAGACGTGGGTTTGATCCCTAGGTCTAGAAGATCTCATGGAGTAGGAAATGGCAACCTGTTCCAGTATTCTTGCCTGGAAAATTCCACAGACAGAGAAACCTGGTGGCCTACAGTCCATGAGGTTGCAAAGAGTCAGACACAACTGAGTAACTGAGCACAGAGTTTCAAACAAATGGGAAAACCTACCATCACACAACATAAACTGTGTCTTTCCATTTTTGGTTCAGATATCTAAATCACTCTAATCATGAAAAAAAAATCATCACATGCCAGAGAAATAGGTGACTAGTGGCTAATCAGAATAATCCAGGAATGTGAAAGTCACTCAGTCGTGTCCAACTTTTTATGACCCCATGAACTATACAGTTCATGGAATTCTCCAGGTCAGAATACTGGAGTGGGTAGCCTATCCCTTCTCCAGGGGATCTTCCCAACTCAGGGATTGAACCCAGATCTCCCACACTGTGGGCAGATTCTTTACCAGCTGAGCCACCAGGGAAGCCCAAGAATACTGGAGTGGGTAATACTGAGGTGGGTAATACCGGAGTGGGTAATACTGAGGTGGGTAATACTGGAGTGGGTCATACCGGAGTGGGTAATACCGGAGTGGGTAATACTGGGGTGGGTAATACTGGAGTGGAGAAGGGCCTATCCTTCTAGGCCTATCCTATTTCTGGGATCTTCCTGATGCAGGAATCGAACCAGGATCTCTTGCATCACAGGCGGATTCTTTACCAACTGAGCTATCAGGGAATATATTTATAGTCCAGGAGGCTCTTTTTAATCCTTTCCAGGACAAAGGGCAAAGGAGAAAGTCAGCAGTTTATGTCCCAACAAAAAGAAGACACCTGAATTCAGCCAGCCTCTGCCTTCCCTCTAGAGCTAGGGTGACATATCCTGCCTTACCCTGGCCTCCTTTAAATCCTGAACTATTCTCTAGTAGACATTATTAGTACATGACCCAACCCTGCACCCAGCTCACACCCTACCCCTTGCCTCTTGGCCTATCAGGGTCCCATTTTCTGGGAAATCAGCCTTGCAGGGAAGCCACCATCTTTCCTGTTTAGGAGAAGCTAGTGGAAAAGCTTTTAACAGTCAGGCCAGGGTCAGTGAGACTTCCCAAATGTTGCCCCACGATGCCGCCTCTCTGTCAGTTTTGGTGGAAAAATGATTCAGCCCAGGCGCGGTGAGTGCAGAGGGATGATGCCCTGTGGGGCAGAGCAGGAGGGTCAGTGAGCAAGCCTGGAGACCAGACTGCTGACTGGCCCTGCCTGTGACCCTGATTTGCAATGTCCCCTTCAGAGGCTTTCAAATCACATTAGGCTCTGGCTGTCGCTGACGTGATGAGCCATGTCAGAATGGCCAAGAGCTCTTCTGCTTGGCCTCACCAGGTGGCCCGAGCCCCTCGGGAGTCAACATTTGCAGCCTCCAGGCACTGCTTGGCCTCCTTTACTGCCCCCCAACAGCCCTACCTGCCTCCTCCAGCTGCCTTTCCTCCTACATGGTCCCAGGTGTTCCCCCTTCAGCACCTTGGACTCAGCTACCAGACACAGGCCGGCCCACTGTGCTCTGGCAGGACTGGATTTTGTCCAGCCAGTGGTCTCAACCCTTGGTCTCCCATCAGAATCACCTGGGAAACTTTAAAAAGGATTGGGACCTGGATCCTACTCTAGGCCAGTTGAATCAGAGGCTCTGGGAAGGGCCTGTGATTTTCCCATGAGGAGACTGAGGCCACGAGCAGGTGAATGACTTCCCAATTTTGCACATCTGGGGAGTGGACTGGACTCCAGGATCCTGACGCTCAGCCCTCGGCTCCCTGGACTGTTACTAATATTGCTGATGTCTCTACGAGTATTTTGGAATCCAGGTTTCCTTATCTGAGGCTTCCCTGGTGGCTCAGATGGTAAAGCATCTGCCTGCAATGCAGGAGACCTGGGTTTGATCCCTGGGTCGGGAAGATACCCTGGAGAGGGAAATGGCAACCCACTCCAGTACTCTTGCCTGTAAAATGCCATGGACAGAGGAGCCTGGTAGGCTACAGTCCAGGGGTCACAAAGAGTAGGACACGACTGAGCGACTTCACTTTCTTTCTTTCTTTCCTTATCTAGAATTCTCAGACTGTTAAGACTTTTATTCCTAGATATGATGGTTGGGGTTTATGTGTTTCTTTTCAGGATTCTTTTTCCCCAGAAACATTTTATTTATTTCTTTGTTTTTTTAGCTTTTTGTTTTATATTGGTGTATAGCTGATTAACAATGTTTTGATAGTTTCGGGTGGACAGCAAAGGGACTCAGCCACACGTACACATGTGTCCATTCTCCCCCAAAACTCCCCTTCCATCCAGGTTACCACATAACATCGAGCAGAGTTCCATGTGCTACACGGTAGGATCTTTTTAGGATTTCTTTTTCAAGTTTAATAAAAATTATGCCTTAGTCTATGATTAGGATATATGGGCTTCTGCTTAGTAAGTATAAATTGTGTTGGAAGACCAAAAACCTTTAAAACCTGAGAGCTCATAGAAGAAAACAAGAGTCACTGGTCAACCTTTTGTTTTTTAAAAAAAAATATTGGGGAGATGTGGCATGACATCTTCTTAACAAGGACCCTTGTGACCTTGTCTAAATCCAGCTCTCTTACCCTCTAAGGTTCTAGCTGATGGATCTGGCATTGTCAGAAATGTCAATGGATTGAATGCAAGGCATGACCTAGGTAAAGCCTCACCAGCTGCCAAGATGTGGAGCTCTCAGTGAACAGGCAGGGGAATCGGGTAGAATTCCATGTCCCATTCCAGGGTGGAGGCTTCCAGGCCTTTAAGGTGGAACCAACTGCTATGCTCGTGGGAGAGGAAAAGTGGAGGAGTGAAGGGTCGAGAGCACGGGGGCCCAGAGAGTGAGTGAGGCCGGCCCTTCATGCAGTGATCCTCCCACTGATGACCTCTTCCTGGAGGAAAAGAGAAAAGGAAGCAAACAGACAGAAGTGTTTCCTTCTCGGCTCCCCCTGGGAGGCTGAATACCCATCCCCCCAATACATCCAGGTCCTAATCCCCAGGATCTGTTAGTCATCCTAGCTTATCCATATGAAAGTGAAAGTTGCTCAGTCGTGTCCAGCTCTTTGCGCCCCCGTGGACTATACAGTCCATGGAATTCTCCAGGCCAGACTATCCAGATGGGCCCAGTGCAAATACAAAGCCCCTTATCAGAGGGAGACAGGAGGGCCAGGGTTGGGGAGGATGACCACGGATGCAGAGGTCAGAGTGGCGCAGCCTCGTGCCAACAAATGCAGGTGGCTTCTTAAAGCTGGGAGAGCAGGGAACGGGGTCCTCCTTAGAGATCCCAGAGAGCCGGTCCTGCTGACACCTCGACTTCAGCCCAGTGAGACTGAATTGGGACTTCTGACCTCAAGGACAGTAGAAGAGTTCCTGGCAGTACTCATAATTGTCATAGAGCTATTTTTTTTTTCAGTTAAAAAATTAATACTTGAATACAGTCCACACTTGAAAGATAGAAAAGGGCATATAATGCAAAGAGACTCACTCTCCTATCTCCCGTCTACCGGTTTCTTCCCCTCTCTAAAAGGAGCTGCAGTGAACCGCTTCCTTGTGGATACTTCCAGGGGACTCTGTACGTGCACAAGCAGTATGTACAGAGGCGCACGCTCTGTGCAAACAGTAGTGTATTATCCACAGTATTGAGCACTTTCTTTTTCACTTCATATTATCATGGAGCTCGTTCTGTTTCAGAAAGTACAGGATTGATTCTTGTTTTAAATGGCAGCATTGATTTCTTTTGTATGGAGGTGTCATCATTTTTACAACCTGTCATTTAGTGATAGACATTTGGGTTGTTTCCAACCTCCTTCCAGTTCAAACAATAGTACTGTGAATAACCTACTAATAGTGCATTTTGGGCATGTGTAAGACACCCATGGGAGAAGGCAATGGCACCCACTCCAGTACTCTTGCCTGGAAAATCCCATGGATGGAGGAGCCTGGAAGGCTGCAATCCATGGGGTCCCTAAGAGTTGGACACGACTGAGAGACTTCACTCTCACTTTTCACTTTCATGCATTGGAGAAGGAAATGGCAACCCACTCCAGTGTTCTTGCCTGGAGAATCCCAGGGATGGCGGAGCCTGGTGGGCTGCCGTCTATGGGGTCGCACAGAGTCGGACACGACTGAAGCGACTTAGCAGCAGCAAGATACCCATGGGGCTTCCCTGGTGGCTCAGTGGTAAAGAACCTGCCTGCCAACGCAGGAGGCAAGGGTTCAATCCCTGGGTTGGGAAGAACCCCTAGAGAAGGAAATTGGTACCCATTCCAGTATTCTTGCCTGGAAAATTCCAAGGACAGAAGAGTCTGGTGGGCTACAGTCCATGGGGTCAAAAAAAGTTACGAATGACTTAGCAACTAAACAACAAGATACCCATGGGATAGAATGTAGAAGAGGGATGACTCTGCCAAAAGTCAGATGAACTTTCTTATCTAGCTAGAGACTTTATTGCCAAAGTGCCTATATCACAGATTGTACTGATTCACACTCCCAGCAGCAATGATGGAAAATTTGCCTGTTTCCCATTCTCTGGCAACACAGTATGTCATCTCGTCTCCTTCAGCTTGACAGGTGAAAACTTGGAGATCTTGGTCAGCTTTGCAAATGCACTGGGTCTTGGGGTGAGTCACCAGTGTCCAAGCCTGGAAGGCCTCCTCCCTCGTGTCCTCAGCAGCTGCCCCCCGTCCCCAGCCTCAGCCAGGGGGCCTCTGAAGCCAGACCAGCACCGCCTCTTCCCCAGGTGGCCCTCGGCAGTACTGGAGGAGCTGGTGTGAGAAGCTGGCTTCTCCAGCTCCTTCTTGAACAGCATCCTTTATGGCTGCACATCAGGGAGGAACTTGCAGCTGAGAAAGGGGAGCCCAGGGCATCTGGGGACAGGCCGGCTGCAGCAAGATGCAGCATGTTCCTGCAACCCCGGGAAGTCAAAAGATGAAGGCATGACTGCATTTTCAGGACACATTAAAGTCATGCCTCATGATTGCTCTGTGTTTGACACTTATCAGGCCTCTCTGGGTAATCTGAATAACAACTTTTTATAAGGGGAAGTCATCCAGCCACTCAAACAAAAAACATACAGGTCCCCTTGCTGTATGGGGGACCTCTCTTTCCCCACTGAACCTGCCTCTGTGTCTGGTCTCCCTGAAGCAGGTTGATTTCACAAAGAGTATAATCAGCCCACACTCAGTCTCTGGTTAAAAGGCATTATTAATTTTAGATTTTCTTTCTTTCAAAAGCTTCTTATTTACCAAATAGCTCCCTACCCGTTTCTATGACACTAAAATCAGTGTGGAAGGAGGGATGGAATACAGCCTGGGGATGTGGGTACTGAGACAGGACTGGGAGAGCAGAAACTGGAGTTAGGGGTCTAATTGAATATTTATTTATTTGTTTATTTATGTTTGGGTACAGCATGTGGGTTGCAGGCTGTTAGTTTCCTGACCAGGGGTCGAACCTGTGGCCCTTGCAGTGGAAGCTGGGAGACTTAATTGCTGGGCTGCCAGGAAAGTCCTCTTACCAGATATTTAGTCTCTGGAAAACTAAGTGACTCTCTCAGTGCAGCTGGGGTTTAAATCATGCAATGTGGGCGATGCTCTTTGTACGTAGTATTCTGGTCATCCTTCTTTTCCTTCTAGTTTCTGCTGTTGCAGCTTGTGTTGTTATGAAGTCCATCGGGAGAAGTATCTGGCCAGATGGTCAGCAACAGGAACAGGAAGCTTGTTAGTTTTCTAATTCTCCTTCCAGCTTGGATCCTCCCCTGTGATATCCATCATGGTGGCTTGCCTAGGATTGCTCAGAGTTGGTGGAGGGAGAGCTGAGTTTGCCTATCTCTGTGCGTGTGTGTGTTCAGTCATGCTGGACTCTGTGACCCCATAGACTGTAGCCTGCCAGTCTCCTCTATCCCTGGGATTTTTTAGGCAAGAGTACTGGAATGGGTTGCTGTTTCCTTCTCCAGGGATCTTCCCGACCCAGGGATCGAACTTGAGTCTGCTGTGTCTCCTGCATTCACAGGAGGTGGATTCTTTACCACTGAGCCACCTAGGAAACCCTGTATCTGGCACCTTGCAAATAGAATCGTAGGGAGATGGTAGCCATCTCCTAAAACAGACCCCACCATTAGGAGATGATATGTGAGGCGTCAGTTAAAAAACAGAGTTGTGAAGAAGTGTAGCAAACTCCTCAGTTGAAAATGAGAGAAAACGAGGTGAGATTGGGTGAAGCAGTTGCAATTTCTTCCTCCTTCATTTCTCCAGTTGAAAATCCTGCCCCGTGGTTGACTTGTGTGGGCTGTTGACTGGCTGGACAAAGAAGGAACTGCCATGTGAATTTAAAAGTCGTCTTAAAGGAAGAACAGTCACTCTACTTTTAATGTCTCCATTAAAAATGAGTGGGTCATATTGTTGGCCTTTTCCCCAGTGACCACGAAAATTGCTTTGATTTATAAGAGAAAACATCTCCGCTCCCTAGACTTTGTTCTGAGCGGGCAATGAAATTAGCTTTCAAGGACCGGCTGTGTTCATGCTGTCATAGGGTTTCCTGTGTGGAGTGGGGGTTGGGTGCAAGGCACGTTACCAGAAGCCGATCCTATTCAGTGGGCAGTGTCAGCCCAAAGCTCTGCTTAATGCCGTATCAGAAATGCCTAAGAGCATGGAGTCTCAAAGACAGTACAGATGAACTTATATACAGCACCGAAACAGACTCACAGACAGAGAAAACAATCATGGTCATCAAAGGGGAAAGGGGAATAAATTAGGAGTATGAGGTTAACATGAGGTGGTTGGATGGCATCACTGACTCAATGGACATGAGTCTGAGCAAACTTCGGGAGATGGTGAAGGACAGGGAAGCCTGGCGTGCTGCAGTCCATGGGGTCACAAAGAGTCAGACACTACTTAGCAACTAAACAACAACATGGGGCTAATAGATACATGCCATCATACCTAAAATAGATAACCAAAAGGCCCTACTATATAGCAAAAGGGGACTATATTTAATATCTTATAATAATCTATAATGGAAAAGACTCTCTTTCTCTCTCTCTCTCTATATATACATATATATGTATATAACTGAATAACTTTGCTGTACACCTGAAACTTACTCAATATTATAAACCAACTATACTTTAATTAAAAAATGTGCAAGGACATGGTAAGGCAATGCACAAAATAAATACAAATGGCTAATAAAGAAGAGAATTCACCCTCTCCAGATATCCAAGTGTGCGAATCAGAACACCAAAATTCTTCGTCTCCTAATTGTTCTTGTCTTCAAGTTGTTGAAGCTGTTTGAAAAATAATGTTCAATACTGGTGAGGTGTAAGGATAGCTAAAATAGCATTAAAAATAATAATAACATAAATACCAGGGTCTTTACTATGAGCCAGTGCTAATTTTTTTTGTTTTTCAAATAACAACTCATTTCATTCTCACTGCAATTCTGTGGGGTGGATAGTGTTATTATTGACATAGTGAGCTTGAAGAAACAGCATGGAGGGGTTTTGTGACCTACCTAAGTTCACACAGGTAAGAAGAGGGGGCCAGTGTCTCCCAGTAAAGCCTTTGGAGTCATTGACCTCTTAACTTTGGATCTCGAAGTCTTCGACTTTGCAGAGAACTTGTTTGGAAAAGTATCTCTCCATCCTAGGGCTGCAGAGAAAGCAGAAGGAGAACTGGATTAAGAATCAAACATTAATAGCACCATTCCCACATCTATGGACTTGGGCACATTATGCAACCTCTCTGAGTTTTTATTTCTCTCCTGGAGCAATACGGATGATGTTACTCCAAAGAGAAGTGAGATCAAATGCAATAATCTAGGCACGTGAAAGCCTTTTGCTAACCCTAGAGTCCTGGGCAAGATACTAAAGCAGAGACTCAGCCGCCTGCTCTTCTGGAACTCCATTAATTAAGCAAGAATGCCTGTGTGTTTGAGGAAGAAAGATCTCAGAGGGTCCATTTAGCCTGTCAAAATCACAAGATTGAGTAAACTTTGGCAAATTGTCCCGAAAATGCTTTAACATACGCTAAGCTCTTTGCGAGAGCATTCTCATCTGTCTCTAGGAACCCATCCAGGTTTAACATGCTTTGATTCTATTTTTTCAGAGTTTATTATTATCTGGAGGATTCCATGAAAGGCAAGTAACTCTGAAAGCCACACTGTATCAAATGAATTTTCCTTTAGGTGAGCTGCCTTACAGCAATAAAATGGCTCCTTCGAGACGGTGAACCACAGCGAGTACTTGGCTTGTAAGCACCTGCGTTTTTGCCTAAGAATTTGATAACCAGCTGTGCCATTTCCAACCATTTCAAACAAAGGGAATTTGTCCATTGCTTGGCTCTGTCTCCCCTATTGGAAGGGAGGCCTGATAATGAGAAGTTCAAGCACATGGATCAGCCTCTATAGAACAAACAGATGATGTGGTTAAACTTTATGTGCCACCTACAACCAAAATTTAGAGCTGATTGAGATGGAAGTGCATGTTTATACTGAGTTGTTAAAAAGGACCTAGAAGGCAAAGCTCAAGTACATTAAAAAGAATGAAATAATGCCATTTTGTAGCAACATGGATAGACCTCGAGATTGTCATCCTGAGTGAAGTTAGTCAGAGAGGGAGAAATATTGTATGATACCCCTTATATATGGAATCTAAAATGAGATGATGCAAAATGAACTTATTTCCAAAACAGAAACAGACTCATAGACTTAGAGAATGAATTTATGGTTGCTGGGGATCGGGGAAGATAGGGGGAAGTGATAGGGAGTTTAGGATTGATATGTACACACTGCTGTGTTTAAAATGGATAACCAACAGGGACCTACTGTACAGCACCGAGGACTCTGCTCAATGGGCAGCCTGAATGGAGGGATTTGGGGGGGGAATGGATACATGTATTTGTATGGCTGAGTCTTTTCGCAGTTCACCTGAAACTATCACAGCATTGTTAATTGGCTATACCCCAGTACAAAATAACTTAAAAAAAAAAAGTTCATGTGGGTTGGTTGTTATTAGACTTTGGAGGAAGGGTCACAGAACTGTCAAGAACTTGATAAAAAGAGAGGAACTCTCCAGAAAAAGGCATGTCCCCATGTCCGCATAAAAGTTTGTGTGCAACTTCAGGAGCCTCCAGATTAAGAATCTCTGATGGAAAAAGAGGAAGAGAGAGAGAGTTGGAGAATAAAAGAAGCACACTAAAATCTCGACTTATGTTTTCTGCTTGAGCCTCGAGTTAGTCCTGGACTTTACGGTACATTCAGGTTGGACAATAGAGTTCTTAGGACCCTGTGCCAAATGAAAATGTTGGGGAGGGGACGCTCACTCAGAAGTTATTGGAACTTTGAGACGGTGATGGCAGAAGATCCTTCTGCGCAGGGTACACACTTGGGAGCTGGCTCTGGGCCCGGGAGGCAAAGAGGCCAGGTGGGCTCCTCTGGTCTGTTTTGGAAAGCACAGCCTTGTTACATGCAATCTCCTGCGTTAAGAAAATTTTGTGTTAGTTTTTATTATTCTTTTAAAATTTCTATTTATTTACTTTCTGGCTGCACGGGGTCTTCATTGATGGGTGCTAGCATTCTCTAGCTGTGGCAAGCAGGGACTACTCTTCATGGTAAGGGCTACTCTTCACTGTGGGGACTACTTCTTATTGCGGGCTTCTCACTGTGGTGGCTCCTCTCAGCACATGGGCACTAGGCACATGGCCTTCAGCAGTTGTGGTGCACGGGCTTAGCTGCCCCACAGCCTGTAGAATCTTCCTGGACTGGGGATCAAGCCTGTGTCCCCTGCATTGATAGGTGGATTCTTATCCACTGAACCACCAGGGAAGCCCTATAATTTTCTTTTAAACTTCAACATGACCTTCATATTTATGGTGGATAAACAAACAAAAAACAATGAGAAACAACAACAACAACAAATCCAACAAAAGCCATCTCTTTCCCCTCTTAGGTCAGTGTTAGCGAGAGGTGCGGCAACTCCCTCTGCAGGAGACAGCTGTGGGTGGGCTGGCAGAAAACATACTGTCTCTATGTCTGATGCAGGATACAGCATGCTTGGGGCTGGTGCACGGGGATGACCCAGAGAGATGTTATGGGGAGGAAGGTGGGAGGGGGGTTCATGTTTGGGAACGCATGTACACCCGTGGTGGATTCATGTCAATGTATGGCAAAACCAATACAGTATTGTAAAGTAAAATAAAGTAAAAAAAAAAAAAAAAAAAAGGAAAAGAAAACGTACTGTCTGGCAGCATGCCAAAAACCCTGGCCGGGGGCTCTACCAGGCCAGCTGCCCTGGGGTATCTGAGAGGCATCACCTTCAAAGGCTGATGCTTTTGAAGTGTGACTCCTTTAACAGGTTTATATTTAGTAGAGTATTACATATGCGTGGTGTAAACAAATGAACATTTCCCAACGATGTCTATGAAAAAAAAAAAAACAGCTGTCCCTTAACCTCCTACCCTCTATCTTTCACCCTTCTTCCCAGGCCTTTCAGCTCTTGAGCTATTTCTTGTGGTTTTTACCAACACTTTTCTAGATAAGATGCCTCTCTGCAATTTCTAGGTTTATCAGTTTTCATCATTATCTGCTGACTTCTGGAAATAGACATTGGTTATTTGTAGTCTCGACTTTTTTTGAACACTCCTTGTATTCTGATCATTTCCTGTGTTCCCAGGATAGAAGCCATAAAAATTGTGTTCTCAGCCTCCCTTACAGCTGGGGTGTAGAAATGTAATTGAGGCTTCATCAGGCAGATGCACCTGCCCCAGTTTTGATTCAGAAGTGAGTGCATGGGGAAAGGGGCCTGTGGGGGAAGACGTCTTCTGGCGCCCATGCTGGTGGAGGGTCTGGCTTTTGTGAGTCTCTGATGCATGGTCCTTAGTGTCAGAGGTGTCACGTGCGGGTTGCAGCATGGGGACCAGGCGCTGGAGACAGTAAGACGTCCACCAGTGCAGCCCATGGTGAGTCAGGTGTCGTTCCTGGAGATGCTGGAATGCTGCCTGATTTGACAGCCTCATTCCCAGCTTTATCAAGTCAGAGAGGAGTCCGCTGCTTGCAAGCAGGAGCCTTGACTTACACACTGGGTGGATGACACTGTGGCTCTGTCACCCTGCTCTGTATCTCCCATTACGGTCCCATCAGCATTTTTGGTTAAACCAGTCTTCAGTGTTTATATAATTGTTGTTGCTCAGTCACTGAGTTGTGTCCGACTCTTTGCAACCCCATCGACTGCAGCACACTGGGCTTCCTTGTCCTTCACTGTCTCCCAGAGTTTGTTCAAAATCATGTCCACTGAATTGGTGATGCTATCTAACAATCTCATCCTCTGCCAGCCTCTTCTTTTTTTGCCTTCAATCTTTCCCAGCATCAGGGTCTTTTCCAATGATTCAGCTCTTTGCATCAAGTGGCCAAAGTATTTGAGCTTCAGCTTCGGCATCAGTCCTTCCAATGAATATTCAAGGTTGATTTCCTGTAGGATTGACTGGTTGATCTCCCTGCAGTCTAAGGGACTCTCAAGAGTCTTCTTTAGCACCACAAGTCTGAAAACATCAGTTCTTTGTTGCTCATAATTAGGACCCTGTAAATGTTGCTTATTGCTGAGCCAGGTAGCATATTCTGTATAATAGGATGTTAAAACTGGGACCTCCATTTTTTTTCTCTCTCAATTTAGGTTGAATCTCCAAGATGACAGATGCTGCTGATTCTCATATTCCAAAGTGAGGCCTAAAACTGCCTGAGCAGGACTTACAATGGAGAATCCAATAATTGAATTCTGTCCTTAGGTGGCCACCAAGCTCTAGCCTATAAAGAAAGGCTGTAAAACACCAGGGGACTGCAGATCGGATGAGTAGTTTTGGAGAGAGCTGTCACAGTGCTGAGGATCCTAACACCAAAACTCTCCCATCCAGATACTAACATACACAGGAGGGGGTGTGAGACACTTCAGCCTAGGGAAAGGGGTTTCAGTGGGTCCCCTCAGAACCTGATCTGAATCTCTAAGAGCTCAAGGGGACTTAGTTGCTGGTGTCTGAGTCACTCCTGAAAAATCTAAAAGTTAGACCTGTGGCTATGATAGTAGAGACAATAGAGGTGGCAACTGATATTTTAGTTGGGTACAGAGTGCTAGGTTGAAGTACATTTTTATAAATAATTCTAAAGTTAACATTATCTGTTTTCTAGATTCCAGAGATGATATTGAGAAGTAAGGTGCCATCCTAAGTTTACCCCTTAGTATGTTATCTGATCCCCCACTTCAGTCTCTAAAACCTTTAATATTTTTCTCTCCCTCTGGAGTCTGAAATTTCATGAGGGCATGTACTAAGAACTCAGGGAGGCTTTTCACTTTAGGAACCAATTTCCTTAAGATTTGAGGAAAATATCCTGCACTCTGTTTGTATTTATTATTAAGTCTTTATTTTATTATTTTTTTTAAAGAGCTGTTTAAGGTTCACAGCAAAATTGAGGCAAATGTATAGAGATTTCCTGTGTACACTCAGCCCCCAACATGCACAACCTCCTCCATGATTGACATTCCCCAGAATGGTACATTTATCACAGGTGATGAACCTGCATCATTATCTTCTGAAGTTTAAAGCTTACTTTAAGGCTCACTCTTGGTGTTGGAATTCTGTGTGTTGGACAAATGTATAATGACACGTGTCCACCACGATGGTCTCATAAAGAGTATTTTCACTGCCCTAAAAGTTCTTTGTGTTTCACCTATGAATGTCATATATTTGGAATTGTATACTATGCAGCCTTTTTCAGATTGGTTTCTTTCACTTAGTAAAATGTACTTTTTAAAATAATATTTTTCCTCTTTATTTTCTCTATTTCTTCTTTCTGGAACTGTTCTTGGTAGGATTTTAGAGCTCCTGGATTGATCCTCTATGTTTTCTCTTTTTTTAAATAAAAATGTTTGTTTGTTTGTTTATTGGGCTGTGCCTGGTCTTAGCTGTGGCATGTGGGATCTGGTTCCCTGACCAGGGATCCAGTCTGGGCCCTTGCACTGGAAGAACAGAGTCTTAGCCACTGAACCACCAGGGAAGTCCCAATATTTTATATTTGTAGTCTTTTTTTACAACTCTCTGAAAGAGTTTCTTAATGTTGTTTTCCACCTTTATTTTGAGAGTATTTTTAAAACTTTTTATTACATTAAAAATTTTCAAGAAAACAGAATGGAAGTTACTAAAAAAAAACAATTATCGTATATTCCAGAAATTTAACTTCTAGTATATACTCAAAATAATTGAAGCAAGGTCTTGATAAGTATTTATGTATCCATGTTCACAGCAGCCTTATTCACAATAACCAATTGCTGAAAGCAACCCAAGGGTTCACTGATGGATAAATGAATAAGCAAGTGGTAGTATAGGCATGGAGAAGGCAATGGCAACCCACTCTAGTACTCTTGCCTGGAAAATCCCATGGGCGCAGGAGCCTGGTAGGCTGCAGTCCATGGGGTCGCGAAGAGTCAGACACGACTGAGCGACTTCGCTTTCACTTTTCACTTTCCTGCATTGGAGAAGGAAATGGCAACCCACTCCAGTGTTCTTGCCTGGAGAATCCCAGGGACGGGGGAGCCTGGTGGGCTGCCGTCTATGGGGTCGCACAGAGTCAGACACAACTGAAGCGACTTAGCAGCAGCAATATAGGCATACAATGGAATATTACTCAGCCTTAAAAAGGAAGAAAATTCTGACCTGTGCCACAACATGTTTGAGCCTTGAGAACATTATACCAAGTGAAAGTAACCAGTTGCCAAAAGGCAAATACTGTATGATTCCACTTCTAGGAGAGAGCCAGAGTAGTCAAATTTAGAGAGACAGAAAGTAGAATGGTAGTTGCTGGGGACCGGGGACAGAATGGAGAATTATTCTTTAATGGGAACAGTAAATAATGCTGCAGATACTTCAATTTTGCCAAACAAAAAGAGTTCTAGAGATAGATGGATTGTGGTAGTAGTCGCCCAACAATTTGACTTGATGCCACTGAACAGTACACTTAAGATGGTAAATGTTGTGTTATGTGTGTTTCCACAAAAACGTTTTCTGAGAGCTCTTCTATTCTCTGTTTACAAAGTGTCTTGGGCTTGTGGCATGAGTTTAAAATATTATCTTTCTCAGGAATGTTCTTCTTCTCCTGTGGAAGTATTTGTGTGTGTGTGTGTGTGTGTGTGTGTGTGTTTAAATACCTTTTTTCTGTTTCTAATAGTATGTCTAGAACTCAGGGTTTCTTTATTCCTAGTTTGTTTGTTTTGGTATTTGTCTTTGATGTTGAGACTGTTTCTCAAACCCCAGGCAATACTCAGCTTTCTCTTCATATATGACTGATGCAATGGAGAGTTGAGTGGAGGTCTTCTGTGTGAGGAGGGACTCTATGATGGCCAGTTTCACTGTAGAGTCAGGGGATACTATGGCAGCCTCTTTAATTGGGAATCTCAAAACATCCATCTCTGGAGGTCTTAATTCTGGGGCTCTTTCTTCAGAATCTCAAGAGCAAAGTTTAACTGCCTTCCAGGGTTTTGAGAATGAGTAGGAGAAGTGTACAAGAATTCCACCACTTTGCAAATAGTCTTCTGATTGGTTCCATATTTTTCAACCCCATTTCTCCACTTCCCTCTTGGTTCCCTCCCAATTTAGTTCCCTCCGTTGAGAACCTCTTTGGTTCAGTTTCTTTAGAGAACAAACTTCCCACCTCAGGTCTAGGAGGCAAGGATGGAGAAAAAAACGAAGATTCAGTTATCTTGTGTACTCTTTTAAACAGTCCTTCTCTTTCAGCCTTGAGACCTGCTCTTACTTCCTGTGTACGTGGTATCTGCATTTCCTGGGCTTTCCCACAGTTTCCATGGGATGGGGACCGCCTTACTTCTCTCTCTCTTCCGCTGAGATTTCTTTAGTTCTGCTAGTCACTTACCACCTCTCTATCTACTTGGTAATCGACCTGGGCTCCTGCACTGTTATTTTTATCCTTGTGGTCTTACGATAAAAAATTTCCTCTACTGTCATTTTTATAGAGTTTGAGGAGGAAGAGGAGAAAAACAGGCAAGGCTCATCTGTTTAATTGGGAGTCACAACTGTTGACTTAACGAAAAGGTCCACACAATGAGAGAAATGTCATGCTTGCTCTGCCTCATCAACTTGGGTTCATCACACCCCATTTCACAGACACTGGGCACCTTCATTCAAATCCTGGGTCAAACTTACAAAATAAGCCATGCATTTGAGTGGCCAGCAGATCTTGTGGCGTCTGCGACGACAGGTCCTGCTGAGTTAGGAGTCTGCCCTGAAGTTTTCGTCCTGCTTAGTTCGCTTTCCTTCTCTTTATCCTCAGTCCAAAACTTCTGGATGGAGTAAAATGTTTCCTAGGGTATGGCTGGCTATATACACATACATTTTTTGCTTACATTGTTAATATGTCAGCATCATTGGAGGCAACATTTTGTGGCAGAAAGCATTAATTTTCTAGCCAGCATCTGTCCTCTACATTTATATCAACAGAACTCCGATTTTGTTTAAGGCAGTAGCTCCATCTCCCAGTCTTCTTTACAGGTAAGAAAGTTCTGATCAATGAGATGAATGGGACTTCTGGGAAAGCTATTTTAAATGGAATTCATTCAGGTGGCAGCCTTTGCCCTTCCCCTGATTCTTCCAAGACCATGGGCAGGGGGCTGAGGCTGGAGCAGATGTCTTACTGCCATTAGTCAACCAACATGAGGGTCCAAGCCACACAATAAAGACAGCTGATGGCACTGTGGAAACTACCAGGTTAGATATGATTGGCTTGAGAGTGAAACAAGTCAAAGTGTTAGTCACTCAGTCATGTCTGACTCTTTGCAACTCCATGGACTGTAGCCTGCCAGGCCCCTCTGTCCATGGGACTCTCCAGGCAAGAATGCTGGAATGGGGTGCCATGCTCTCCTCCAGGCGATCTTCCTGACCCAGGAATCGAACCCAAGTCTTCTGCATTGCAGGAGGATTCTTTACCATTGAGCCCCCAGGGAAGCCTCTGAATTTCTTGTTCTATGAGAAGATAAAACCTTTATATATATTTAAATCGCTTCTTAGTCATATTTCCAGTTACTTGCAACTGAATGCAGCCCGCAAGGACACAGATTCCCTCCCTATCTTTAAATATCTTTTGCTGTGAGTCTCAGTGCTCAGTTGTGTGTTCGGAGGAGAGTAAGGCCTATGTTGACCAGATGTTGCTGGTGCCCTGAAAATCGCTTCTCCGTGCTCACCGTTTCTCGGAAACTCCAACCTGGTTTCCGTCTGCCCAGCACCTGTGACTCTGCCGGAGGGCTTCCTCCAGCCACTAGGGCCTGTTTACACACAGGGTAGGCTGGAAAGAAATTCCAGGGAATTAATGTTCCTCTCCTCTTCACATCCAAGAGCAGCCTTCACCCAATGCCTGAAGGGGTCGGTGTATCAATACCCCGGCTCTGGGGCTTTCCTGGTGGTTCAGTGGTCAAGAATCCACCTGCCAATGCAGGAGAAATGGGTTCGATCCCTGGTTAGGGAAGATCCTACATGCCGAAGAGCAGCTAAGCCCGTGTACCACAACCATGGAGCCTGTGCTTGAGAGCCCGTGTTCCACATGAGAAGCTCCCATAGTGAGAATCCTGCACGCCACAACTAGAAAGGAGCCCCTGCTCACCCTAACTAGAGACAAAGCCCGTGCAGCAACGAAGACCCAGAACAGCCAGGAACAAATAAATAAATGGACAAATGAAATGCACCAGCTCCCTTGCTTCTCTGGCAGAGAACTGTGAGGCAGGTCTTCATGGACTGCAGGGGCTCCCCTGGGATCCTGGGGGCAAGAGCAAGCTACACGCGCCTGCAGTAGCCACTGACCCGTGGCACATAATTTAGCAGCTTCCTTCCATTTTCTGTCTCATGCCCCCACTCTCCTGCCAGAATTTTCTGGGATCACCTTCCAAAGAAACTACCCACACTAGAATCTCAGTCTCAGGGTCTGCTCCTGGGGGAACCCAAACCAAGATAATGGAATTCTTACCCAGCGTTGCTGTGAGGTCATGGAAGCTAACTGGGGCCAGGAGTTTTTGTACGCCCCTTTGCATGTCCCCAGCTAGTTTCCGCTGCGAAATTCAGGCAGTGGTTCCCCATAGTGCAGCACCATGGGGCCTCTGGCTGGCAATCTTTTCGGTGATTCTTTCCCTCCTCCACAACTCTCTGTGATCCCAGTGCCCCGTGTGGCCCTGAGAAAGAAGCATCAGTGTGAGGCCTGGGTTGGTGGACCTTCTGAGCAGGTTGTTTTGGGCAGCCAAGAGGACTGGCCACGAAATGCCCAAGTTAGGAGAGGACGTCAACCCTAGCTCTGTAGTTTACAGGTGAACAAAAATGCTCTCAATTCCGGTGAGCTAGGCGTGGTTCATCCTAGGTGGCCAGCTTCTTCCTTCTCTGGTTCTCCTACTCAATGAGGCTCATCTCAGAAGAGAATGTGTGTTCCAAGTAACCTGTGCTGTGACCTGAGTTTGCACTATTCAGAATAAGGAGCCTAGTTGAGGAACATGATTAGATCACAGGTCCTTCTTCCCCACCCCCGCCCCACCCTCACCACCACCAACCCCCCACCCCCGCCAAAGCTCTTATTTAAAGTATTCTGCCTAAGGTGGGAGGGAGGCTCAAGAGGGAGGGGACATATCATATTTATAGTGAATTCGTGTTGTTGTACAGCAGAAACTAACCCAACATTGTGAAGCAATTACCCTTCAAAAAAATAAAGTATTCTGCCCCACTGACAGAGATGGATAGGTTCAGAAATTAGTGAGACCCAAAGTTTTGGCCTCAGACGCAATGAAACCCACAGCTGGTCTAGAATATTCCACACTGTATGAAGACAAACTTGTTCCCTTTGACCAAGTCTTAGCAAACTACTGCCCAGAAGCCAAATTGGGCTCAGGGCCTATTTTTATAAGTAAAGTTTCATTGGACACAGCCACACCCATTTGTTTACATGATGGCTATGGCTTCAGTACTGCGTGTATCTAGGGGACTAGTTGTGACAGAGGCGACGTGAACTGCAAAGCTTATATATTTTCTCTCTGGACCTTACAGAAAAAGTGTGCCGACCCCTGCACTAGGCAACCTCCAGTCTCCCACTCGAAACTGCCCCATCAAGGGGCACACCTGCCATACCTTCTTCTATTTATTTTAAATATAATTTTAATTAACTAACTTCTTTCCTTTTAATTTATTTAAATACCAAAATCATTTTGAATTGGGGTTAACAATGTTGTGATAGTTTCAGGTGAACAGTGAAGGGACTCAGCCGTACGTGTACATGTATCCATTCTCCCCTAAAGCCCCTCCCGTCCGGACTGGCACACAGCATTGAGCAGAGTTCCCTGTTTGACACAATAGGTCTTTGTTCGTCATCCATTTTAAATATAGCAGTGTGCACACGACCTTCCCAAAGTCCTGAACCACCCCTCCCCACTGCCCCCCTCCCCCTCAACCATGAGTTCGTTTTCTAAGCCTGTGAATCTTTTTCTGTTCTGTAAGTCCATCTGTGCCGTTTGTTTTTGGATTCCAGATGTAAGGGATGTCGTATGATGGTCGCTATTTGGCTGTGCTTGGTCTTCCTTGTGGTGCGGGGGCTCCTTGTTCCTGCGTGTGAGCTTCTTCAGTTGCACAGGCTTAGTTGCCCCAAGGCACGTGGGACCTTATTTCCCCGACTGGGGATCAAACCGGCATCCTCTGTATAGTCGGGCAGAGTCTTAACCACTGGGCCGCCAGGGAGGTCCTAGGCAACACCTCCTTCTGCCTTAACCTCCCCCCCGCTCCCCATCACACCTCAATTCCTGGAATAGCGCTACTTTAATGTTTAATGGCAATCAGCTGTCGGAAATACAGGCTCTGATTCAGTGATTCTAGGATCTCACTAGACTGTGTTTCTAACCAGTTCTGGGGGTATGCTACTGCAGCTACTCTGAGAACCAACCTTTGAGGCGTAAGATTCGAGAAGACTGGGTTTGTCTCAGCAGAACCAGCAACTTTATCACTATTTCTCACAGTTTGGCACTGCCAGGCAATACCAGCCCCTCTCTCACTCTATCCCTTCCGTTACACACACACACACACACACACACACACACACACACACACCTTTATTACAGGAATATGGCATTGCTGTCTCCCCTTTCCCATGAACTCTGGTTTTCAGTCCGAGCAGCCGTTTCAAGAGTTAAAGAGCTGTGAGGATGGCAGAAGGAGAGACGCCAGAACTCTAACGAGTCTCTCTTTTTATATTTAGTTTGCTATTAGATAATGCTCGACACCTGTTCTCTAGACAGCTCTGTTTTTAATCTCTTCGATTTCACTTTCTTGGCCATGTGGCCACACAGACATGTTGCACCGCATGAGTAATGCAATGAGAGCCAAACAAAATAGCTGTTTCTTTGGAATCAGAAGCATGACCAGGGACTAAAAACAGCTGAGCCTGGGTTTGGGCCCACGGTGAGGTGCCGGTGGAGAAAACAGCTCCGCGCCTGGGGTTGGGCCCCCATCACTTGGCTCTGGGTGGCTTTCCTTTCCAGACTTGAAGCTCCAGGGAGCCTGGCACGCGTGTCCCACCCTCAGGATGAAAAGGGGAAAGATGACTAGGAAACTCTCTTTTGCTGTGCTTTAATCAGAGAGCAGGCAGACGAGTTTTCCAGAAGTCATCTGAATATTTCTAATTTTGATTGAATTATTTCGTTTGTGTGAAGTTGCCCAAAACATGCAGTTTCAGCCTTAGGAGTCCTGAGATCTTTTCCCAGAAGCTACCAGAGAAACAGAAATAGTGAACCCATTGAAAAACCTTTCTCCTGGGATCCCTAGGCTTTATTATCTGTTTGGCTGTGGCTGCCGCTGACCGACAGATGTGTGGATTTAAGTCATGCTACATCTGTAGGTGGGCTGTTGTTGTCCAGTCACTCAGTCATGTCCGACTCTTTGTGACCCCATGAACTGCAGCACGCCAGGCTTCCTGTTCATCACCAACTCCTGGAGCTTGCTCAAACTCATGTCTATTGAGTTGGTGATCCCATCCAACCACCTCATCCTCTGCAACCCCCCTTCTCCTCTTGCCCTCAGTGTTTCCCAACATCAGGATCTTTTCCAATGAGTCAGTTCTTTGCATCAGGTGGCCCGAGTATTGGAGCTTCAACTTCAGCATCAGGCTCTCCAATGAATATTCAGGACTGATTTCCTTTAGGGTTGACTCATTCAGTCTCCTTGCTCTCTAAGAACTGCAACACCTGTAGATGGGCAGCCCATGCCTAAATATCAGCCATTCAGGGGTGGAGGGAATAGCAAGCAAAAGCTCAGAGATCTAGCTATGGGGACAGATTTGACAGTGTGACATAAGGAAACACCACAGGGCCACATCTTTTTTGAAATAATGAGGACTGATATTGTGAAGAGTGTGCTTGCTTAGAGACTGTCTTCTTTCTGAACACTATCCTGAGCCCAAACTTCTCTGAAGTCTAACATGACTAGAAGCTTGTCCTGGGTATTAACAGAAAACTGTAGTGAGTCATTTTTTTTTAAGGCTCTCATTTAGCATATATCCTCAAATTAGGACTTTCCTGTTTTAATGTTCCTGAAACATGTGGCAACTTATTTTTCACTCACAAAATGAAAATGTAGTCTTGGGTGACTGAGTCAGAGTTTATAATATTAGATTTTACTTTCTATTATAGTTGATTTACAATGTTGTGTTAGTTTCTGGCATATAGCAAAATGATTCAGTTATGCATTCACACGTATGTTTATATATATATATATATATATGTATTCCTTTTTATATTCTTTTCCATTATAGTTTATTACAGGATATTGAATATAGTTCCCAGTGTTATACAGCAAAACACTGTTGTTTTTCTATTTTATATGTACTATAGTATAGTTTGTATCTGTTAATATCAGACTCCTAATTTATCAAGGGTTGATTTTATTTTAATTTTTTGGTGTTACATTTTGAGCGGAGGCAAACCCACACTGAAATGCTCCTGGGAGTGGTCACACTTGAGGGCACAGATCTGTGTGGTCAAAAATGGGACCACGGAGCTGCAAGGAGCTGTGGAAACACAGCAGGTGACGAGCCCATGCCTTGGTGTTGGAATGTAGACTTGTTACCAGTAGGTAGACTCAGCATCTTTGCTATCGGCATGGCAACCAGAACAAGAGGGCTGGATCCTGAGCTGGCTCCAGGTAAGGGCACTGGAGCAACAGTTAGAACTGGACATGGAACAACAGACTGGTTCCAAATAGGAAAAGGAGTACATCAAAGCTGTATATTGACACCCTGATTATTTAAATTCTATGCAGAGTACATCATGAGAAACGCTGGGCTGGAAGAAGCACAAGCTGGAATCAAGATTGCTGGGAGAAATATCAATAACCTCAGATATGCAGATGACACCGCCCTTATGGCAGAAAGTGAAGAGGAGCTAAAAAGCCTCTTGATGAAAGTGAAAGAGGAGAGCGAAAAAGTTGGCTGAAAGCTCAACATTCAGAAAACGGAGATCATGGCATCTGGTCCCATCACGTCATGGGAAATAGATGGGGAAACAGTGGAAACAGTGTCAGACTTTATTTTTTTGGGCTCCAAAATCACTGCAGATGGTGACTGCAGCCGTGAAATTAAAAGATTCTTACTCCTTGAAAGAAAAGTTATGACCAACCTAGATAGCATATTGAAAAGCAGAGACATTACTTTGCCAACAAACGTCCGTCTAGTCAAGGCTATGGTTTTTCCTGTGGTCATGTATGGATATGAGAGTTGGACTGTGAAGAAAGCTGAGAGCAGAAGGATTGATGCTTTTTCACTGTGGTGTCGGAGAAGACTCTTGAGAGTCCCTTGGACTGCAAGGAGATCCAACCAGTCCATTCTAAAGGAGATCAACCCTGATTTCTTTGAAGGGAGTGATGCTGAAGCTGAAACTCCAGTACTTTGGCCACCTCACGCGAAGAGTTGACTCATTGGAAAAGACTCTGATGCTGGGAGGGATTGGGGGCAGGAGGAGAAGGGGATGCCAGAGGATGAGATGGCTGGATGGCATCACCGACTCGATGGACATGAGTCTGAGTGAACTGCGGGAGTTGGTGATGGACAGGGAGGCCTGGCGTGCTGTGATTCATGGTGTCACAAAGAGTTGGACACGAGTGAGCAACTGAACTGAACTGAACTGAACTGAAGGGCACTGGATGATGCCGAGTGCCCTGGTGCCTGGCCCTCCAGTCCCAGCCATGCTCCCACCCTTGGGCTGTGCTGGGAACACAGACGACAGGAGCCTGTCCAAGGACCTCAGCAGGAACCCCCCTCAGGCTCTCTTGATCCCTGGGCCTTCTCTTCAGGGTCCCTGAGCCTTTAGCCCTGACTCTGCAGTCCAGCTGGAGACCCCTGCTCTGGGCCTTCTTTTTCCCCTCACCTGGGCTACCAGCCTTGACTCTCGCCAGACAAAACACCCAGCTGCAGAGTCAGCAACTGGGTGATGAGAGAAGTGGAGATGCGTCTAGAATCAGCCTGTCCTCCAGTACTGCTGACTGAATACTGTTTTCCAGGACTGTGTATAAAGGGCTTGCAACTTAACCCCAGAAGCACTAGGTATGTTATTCTCCGCTATGGGGTCCGTAAGAGTCGGACACGACTGAGCGACTTCACTTTCACTTTTCAGTTTCATGCACTGGAGACGGAAATGGCAACCCACTCCAGTGTTTTTGCCGAGAGAATCCCAGGGACAGAGGAGCCTGGTGGGCTACTGCCTATGGGGTCTCACAGAGTCGGACACGACTGACGCAACTCAGCAGCAGCAGCAGCAAACCTATACTAGTTTATGCCATAGGGGGAGCTCAGTTATTCTTTTTTAAAAAATAACTTTATTTATGTATTTATTTTTGGCCGTGCTGGATCTTCGTTGCCGTGTGGGTTTTTCTCTAGGAGCAGACAGGAGGGCTACTCTCTGGTTGACATGCGCGAGCTTCTCATTGCAGTCGCTTCTGTTGTTGCAGAGCAGAGGCTGCAGGGAGGCTGGGCTTCACTAGCTGCGTCCTGCCATCTCCAGAGTGTGGGCTCACTAGTTGTGGCACTGGGGCCCAGTTGCTCCAAGACACATGGGATCTTCCCAGACTAGAGATCAAACCCGTGTTTTCAGCATTGGTAAGGTGGATTCTTTATCACTGAGCCACCAGGGAAGGAGTTTTGGCATTTGAAGGTGTGGGGACTTCCCTGGTGGCTCAGATGGTAAAGAATCCACTTGCAGTACAGGAGACCTGGGTTCAGTCCCTGGGTTGGGAAGATCCCCTGGAGGAGGGCTTGGCAATCCAATCCTGGGTTGCCTGGAAAATCCCCATGGATAGAGAAGCCTGGTGGGCTAGAATCCATGGGGTCGCAAAGAGTTGGACACAACCGAGTGACTCAACACACACAACCAGGGAAGCCCCAAGTTCAGTTATTCTTAATGAATCTATTAAAAAAATCACACTGCCCTGGGGTTATGCTATTGTAAAGGATAGGTCTCTGTCTCAGGAAGTGGAAACTATAGGCTGTTTGTGTCTTTGTGCGTCACATCTCACACAAACACAACATTTGTACAGTGAACTATAGGCCTAGATGGTGTGTAATCAATGGAATTATATAGAGATTTATTATAAGGAATGGGCTTCCTAGGTGTCTCAGTGGGTAAAGAATCTGCCTGCAATGCAGGTTACCTGGGTTTGGTCCATGAGTGGGGAACATCCCCTGGAGAAGGGAATAGTTAAGCACTCCAGTATTCTTGCCTGGAGAATCCCACGGACAGGGGAGCTTGGTGGGCTACAGTCCACTGGGTCGCAAAGAGTCGGACACCACTGAAGTGACTGAGCACGCACGAATTAGGAGGAATTGGCTTGCGTGATTCTGGAGGCTGAGGAGCGCTGAGGTCTGCAGTCGGCACGCTGGAGGCTCAGGAGAACCAAGAGTATGGACCTGGTCCTCATCCGAATCTGAAGGCAGCAAAGTGATGCCCCAGCTTGGAGACAGCTAAGCAGAGAAAGGGGGCTCCCTTGTGCTGTTCTTGGTCTCTCAGTCATGTCTGACTCTGTGATTCCACACATGGTAGCCCATAAGGCTCCTCCATCCTTGGGATTCTCCAGGCAAGAATACTAGAGTGGGTTGCCATTTCCCCCTCCAGGGATCTTCCTGACCCAGGGATCGAACCTGCATCTCCTGTGTCTCTTGGCACTGCAAGGGGATTCTTTACCTGCTGGGCCATCAGGAAAGCTCCTGAATTAGCCATAGGTATACATATGTCCTCTCCCTCGCTCTTGAACCTCCCTTCCATCCCCCAACATTTCCCACCCCTCTAGGTTGTTTCAGAGCCCCTGTTTGAGTTCCCTGAGTCATACAGCAAATTTCCTATATACCCACAATATCCTCTGTGTACTCTGTGAATCTTCCCTGAGAGTTTTGCCAGGAAAGTTACAGAGAGGATGCTGATTGCTCTGGTTTGGGTTAACTATTCAACCCTAAAAAACTCACATCCCTGAAAAAGTCACCTCCCTGAAAAAGTCCACAGGGACAGGACCAGCTTGGGTCACCAACCTGTCCCTGTGATGGGGAAAGTAGCATTCCTACATCAGGGCATGGAATCTTCTGGAATCCATAGAACTACAAATTCAGGAGGTCAGTGACACTGATCTGAGACCTTATAGTTTTATTTTGTGTGTCAGTCACTCAGCCATGTTCAATTCTTTGCGACCCCATGGGCTGCAGCCCACCAGGTTCCTCTGTCCATGGAACTCTCCAGGCAAGAACACAGGAGTGGGTTGCCATTTCCTTCTCCAGGGGATCTTCCCCACCCAGGGATCAGACCCAGGTCTTCTGTATTGCAGGTGGATTTTTTTTTTACTGTTTGATACACCAGGGAAGCCCAGTTTTATTTTAATGTTCTCTAACTGAAATTGAGTGTTCCCTTTAATGCAAACATAGGCCAGTAGTATTAACAGTGCCTCCAGCCTTGAAACCAGTGGACATTCCAGACCTATTTTGTATCATATAACAGTTAAAGCAGACATCTCAGAATATCATGTGTTTATCCAAAAAGGTTGTAATTATAGTCTCAACCCAGACCTTGTTAGTTAATGCATTAATAAAGAAATATAAATATATCACGGGCTAAAATCTTTTTGACAGCTATCTTTCAATATAACTGGTTCCTTTTGTAACCTCATGTGTCTTATTTTATAAATTTAAAAACTTTTTTCCAAGGCTGGGTCCATAGGCAACCCAGGGATTGAAGCCAGGTCTCCCACATTGCAGGTGGATTCTTTACCAGCTGAGCCACCAGAGAAGCCCAAGAATACTGGAGTGGGTAACCTATCCCCTCTCCAGGGAATCTTCCCAACCCAGGAATCGAACCAGGGTTTCCTGCATTGCAGATGGATTCTTTCCCAGCTGAGCTACCAGGGAAGCCCCATCCACAGGTTTCACCCGCCAGTCAAAGGGGTCCCTGCCAGGGACTGACTGATTCGCGTGGGGGAGAGGGGATATGGTCTTACCTACACAGAAGCCTCAGGCACACAGGACACAGGAGCTGATGCCCCTGCTCCTGCTGGCTGGATGTAAGAGTTTGTGCCTTGATTTGTACCTAACTGTCCTTATTGCTGAAGTTTTTGCTGAAGTGTGTGCTAGTTGTGTCTGACTCTTTGTGATCCTATGAGCTGTAGCCTGCTAGGCTCCTCTGTTCATGGGATTCTTCAGGCAAGAATACTGGAGTGGGTTGCCACTTCCTACTCCAGGAGATTTTCCTGACCCGGGAATTGAACCCATGTCCCTTGCATCTCCTGCATTGGCAGGCAGATTCTTTACCACTGCACCAAAACTATCCTTATAGGGAAACTGTAACCAAGCAGGATCCTATGGGGCCTTCCTGGGACAGACACTTTTGTGTCCTCCCCTTGCCTCTTCTGTGTAGAAAAACTTCAGCCAAAGAACAAATTTAATCAGAGAAGTGAGAAAATGCAGAAGCAAAGCAGAATAGTCAAGCAAGACAAAATAATGATAGTTTTGCCATTAAACAAAATTAAGGACATTTAATTCCTCCTCCAGGGGCTAGAAATAATATCCTGAGCCATATCCTTTGTTTCTCAGTTACTGAAATCCCCCATCAGTTACTGAAACCCCTTCATGAAACTTAACATTATGAAGAAGTTAACTACGTGTTGACCAGACTGTAGCCGTGACATGAGATGCTCCATTGTGCACAACTCTAAGCATTGGTCTCAAGAAAATGGGAATAAACCAAACCTGGAATTGTAGACTAACTGTGCTTAAAATGGGCTTCCCAGGAGACTCAGTGGTAAAGAATCTGCAGATGACTCCAGTTCAATCCCTGGGTGCCGCAGATCCCCTGGAGTAGGAAATGGCAACCTGCTCCAGTATTCTTGCCTGGAAAATTCCATGGACAAAGGAGCCTGGCGAGTCATAGTCCACGGGGTTGCAAAGAGTCAGACACAGCTGAGCTCACGTGCGCATGCTTAAAACAATCCAGATGGCACTGATCAGACCACTGCATGACCGTTTTCAAGAGACTGTCTGCACTGACTGCGCTCTTCTGCATGCCATCCTCTCCCCACTCTTGTGCCTCCTCTTTAAAAGCTCTTGACCCCTGATCTGCAACTGGGGTTCAGTTCTTGGACTTGAGTCTGACTTCTTCCCAGGTTGCTGGCCTCCTGAATAAAGCAACTTTCTTTTCCTACCAACATTTGTCTCTCAAGTCTGGGCTTTTGAGTGGCGGAACAGCCAAACCTGAGTTCGATAACAAACCCATTTTGCATCCGCCTCCTGACAAAGCACAGATCTCAATGGTTGTTGAATGAATGTGTCCTGCTTCCCCCAAACTCTGGGTGTGGGCGGATGAATCCAGGGCTTCCAGCATATTGAGGGAAGCAACAAAGCATGAAGAGCAGGGCTGAGGGCCTCTGACCTGCTCCCTCTTCACCTCGTGGTAGAAAACAGAAGCTTGCAGAATTCAAGTGACTCAAGATTGCAGTTGGTATTCCTTGATCATTTTGGATGTACAGATGTCTTTTGACCTTTTCTTCCCTGAAAGGTGTCCTCCAATGATTGTTTTCCCATTTCCTGCACAGGTACAGGATGTGCATGAAAAAATACAGCTGTGAACCCTCCAAAGCTTGGAGAGTTGAAAGACACCATGTCCACTTCACTGTGGGTGACTGAGATCCCCCCTTCACCGCAGCCCTGCTGTTGCAGAACGGTGGTTCCCAGCTGGGGCAGTTTTGCCTGCCAGGGGACACTGGACAACGCCTGGAGACATTTTTGGATGTCACAACTGGCCTCTAGAGGGCAGAGGCAGGAATGTCATTAAACAACACACAATGCGCAGGACAGCCCCATAACAATGAATTCTCAGGACAACCAACTGAAATATCAGTACAACCAACAATTGAGAAACCATTTCAGAATGGCCACCAAATCTTTCCTGGTCATTTGAAGAGTCATCTACTAAAGCATCGGAAAAATTAAATAAAACCAAAGCAGGGACAAATTTGTTGTCTTGAGAAAAAGAATAAGTTTAGCGGGTTACAGTGGAACCCTTCAAGAAACTACATTTCTTAGAGAAAGAGAATGGCATTCAGGGTGAAAAGGAAGCAGAGACCTTATCTTCCTTCCTATGACTTACTCTCTTGAAGCCATTTATGCACTTCCAGAGCTCCTATGGTTCGCCTTGACTGGGTATCATCTATCTATCTAGCCATCTTCTATCTAGTCATCCATCTGTCTTTATTCTTGGGCTTCCCTGGTAGCTCAGCTGGTAAAGAATCCACCTGCCAAACAGGAGACCCTGGCTCAATCCCTGGGTTGGGAAGATCCCCTGGAGAAGGGAACGGCTACCCACTCCAGTATTTTGGCCAGGAGAATTCCATGGACTGTATAGTCCATGGGTCGCAAAAGTTGGACATGACTGAGCAACTTTCACTGTCATCTTTACTATTATTTTATATACCCATTGGGCTTCCCAGGTGGCACTAGTGGTAAAGAATCTGCTTGCCAATGCAGAAAACTTAAGAGACTGGAGTTCAATCTCTGTATCAGAAAGATTCCCTGGAGGAGGGCGTGGCAACCCACCCTGGTATTCTTGCCCAGAAAATCCCATGGACAGAGGAGCCAGGCAGGCTACTGCCATAGGGTCACATAGAGTTGGGCACAACTGAAGTAGCTTAGCACGCACACATCATCTGCCAGCTAGCTGATGTGTCAAGAACAAATTGCTCCAACTTTGGTAAAATGGAATGACATCATTTTCCTTTGGGCCAAAACACAGGAGTTCCCATTTCCGTTGCTGCTGCTGGGATCTGGCTATGGATTTCTGATTCTAACCTGCAGTGGCTGAAAGGACCCACTAACGCAGACCTTTGCCTGTGAACTCTTCAGAACTTGGGAGACCTTTCTCCCTACTGTTAAGGATGGAACAGCCCGTGAAGCCCCACATCCTGGCCGCTCACATCCTCTCCCATACTGAGCTGGCGGCCCCTAGGGATACTCCCAGGCCAGAGGAGGGATCCTTTCAACTCATGTTACGTTAAAACAAAACAAAGCTAACATCTGAGACAGACTCTGGGCGAAGAACTTTCGCTGTTCTCTCTCATGTTGCATTATTGTGAAAGGGAGGTCTTGCCCCATTGCTTCTCCCGTGGGCCCACGGGCGGCCTTTGATGTTGATTTCATCTGATGTAATCAGGTAGACAAGAGACGGGGGCGGGGCCGCCTGGAAGCAGGACGCTGCTGTCTGCCCTGTGGGTCCTCCTAGCAGGGGAGAACTCCCGCTGCTCGGGTGGGCTGACGAGTGACTGATCCTCCCTTCCCAGGGGCTGCCCTGACAGTGGGTGGTTCAGCTTGCATGTTTCAACTTGTGTGTGTGGATGAAAGGAGGAAGGAGGAGTTTGGAGAAGGACTGATGCTGAAGCTGAAACTCCAGTACTTTGGCCACCTAATATGAACAACTGACTCCTTTGAAAAGACCCTGATGCTGGGAGGGACTGGGGGCAGGAGGAGAAGGGGTCGACAGAGGATGAGATGGCTGGACGGCATCACTGACTCGATGGACGTGAGTCTGGGTGAACTCCGGAAGTTGGTGATGGACAGGGAGGCCTGGCGTGCCATGGTTCATGGGGTCGCAAAGAGTCAGACACGACTGAGCGACTGAACTGAGCAGGGGAGGGAGGGGAGATGGGAGCGTGAAGGTGAAGGGCTACCACACACCCCACTCGGCACTACTGGATAATTTAAGGCCTCTTAGAGGGTGGGGCTTCGAGAAGGAAATGGCCACCCATTTCAGTATTCTTGCCTGGAGAATCCCATGGACCCAGGAGCCAGGTGGGCTATGGTCCATAGGGTGGCAAAGAGGTGAACTCCACTGAAGCAACTTAGCTCACATGCGTGCACGCCACAGAAGGTGGGGCTAGGGCAAGAGGCCGAGAGAGGCGAATCCAGGAGAGACCACGTGAGACTGTAGCACATCCAGAGGACAGAGCTGGCGGGGAGGAGCTAGACTCTGTCATTCCCCCACCGCTCCAGCGGCGCCAAGCCCTGGGGGTTCAGGGTCTCCCAGCTGAATTAGCCAAGCTCTGGACTTGAGGAGGCGGCAGATGTGAAGGAGGCCCAGTACAGAGACCAGAGGGAGATCTGCGTGGAATTATTTTTGTGCAGAAGTGAAACGCCCCCAGGGAGATCCCAGGGCAAGGTTGGGGTGGGGGCTGCTGTTCTGCAGTCAGGTGGAGGATTTGGTATGAGCATCACTATGACTACGTATGTACTCAGACTGATGACTGACACTGTGGACATGCAGGTGTGCAACAGCTCATCTTGTCCTGGGGCTGACCCGTAGGGTGGGGGAACTCGCAGGACTGGTGATTGGGGTGTAATATATGGATATAGGAGTCAACAGAGCCCAGAAAGCAGAATACAGAGTAGATTCAATTAATACCATTGTCTTAGTCTGTTTCCGCTGCTAGAACAAACTACCACAGACTATGTATGTTAGTCACTCAGTCGTGTCCAACTCTTTGTGACCCCATGGACTGTAGCCCACCGGGCTCCTCTGTCCATGGAATTCTCCAGGCAAGAGTACTGGAGTGGGTTGCCATGCCCTTCTCCAGGGACCATAGACTGGCTGGCTTATAAATGACAGAATTCTATTTCTCACAGTTCTCTAGGCTGGGAAGGCCAAGATCAGCGTGCTGGAAGATTTGGTGTCTGGTGAGAGCTTCCCAGTTCAAAGGCAGCTGACTTCTCACTATGTCCTCACATGGTGGAAGGGGTGATGGAGCTCCTGGGGTCTCTATTATAAGGGCACAAATCCCATCATTGGAGAAGGAAATGGCAATCCACTCCAGTACTATTGCCTGGAAAATCCCATGGACAGAGGAGCCTGGTAGGCTACAGTCCATGGGGTCTCAAAGAGTTGACAGGACTGAGCAACCTTCCCGAATCCCATCATAAGGACCCCACCCTCAAGCCTTAATCACCTCCCAAAGGCTTCACTTTTTACTACTATCACAAAAGGATTAGGATTTAACAACAAATGGACATTCAATCCATAACAAGCATGATTGAAGGTGTCACTTCCTTCTGAAGGGTTTCATTTTGCTCTGGCTCCCAAACATTTGAAATCTCCTTAATTTGAGGAAGCCCTTTTGTAAAAGCATGGCATGAATTTTATGCTGAAAACTGGAGATGGATTTGGGGATGCAGGAATTTCTGCACCTTTGGAGACAAAAGACAATGTGGGGCACCTGCAATTGATTGTGAGCTTTGGACTATAAACATCCTTTCATTTATTTATTTGTTTATTGAATGTTTATATGTCATGCACCTATTATAGATTAAGTCTGGGGAAGCAGACCTGACCACAGTCTAGTTCCTACCTTCAAACGGCACAGAGCCCTGTGGGCTAAACGGGTGCATAGGCTGAGCTTGGATTGTAAATCCAACATATAACATGCCTTGCTTCTCCTTTCTACCCTTCTGTATTTTCAGGGAAACCTGTGTTCCTTGCAGATGGGGACACATTCAGTGTATCTCTATGTCCATGTTGCTGCAAATAGCATCATCTCCTTTTTAAGTAGACTTATTTCTATGTCCTCAGAACACATATTATGGGGACACATAGTAGACGCTCTATAAATGTGTGGGATTCAGTTGAGACAGAAACTCTGCGTATGGGTTCTTTCTTAGTGTTATTTATTCATTTTTACTTTTGGCTGCACTGGGTCTTTGTTGCTGTGCACGGGCTTTCTCTAGTTGAAGTGAGTGAGGGCTACTCTCTAGTTGTTGCTTGCAGGCTCAGTAGTGGTGGTGCATGGGTTTAGTTGCCCCATGGCATGTGGGATCTTCCTGGACCAGGGATCAAACTTGTGTCCCTTGCATTGGCAGGCAGATTCTGATCCACTGAGCCACCAGGGAAAGCCTGCATATGGGTTCTGAAAAGAGGCAGTAAATCAAGAGGTGAATTTCCCCCACCCCTCTGGTTCTAGGAGGACCAACTGTCTTCATGGAGTTGAACCTCAAACTCAAGTTCAGCTCAGTTCAGTCACTCAGTCATCTCTGACTCTTTGTGACCCCATGAACCATAGCACGCCAGGCCTCCCTGTCCATCACCAACTCACAGAGTCTACCCAAACTCATGTCCATCGAGTTGGTGATGCCATCCAGCCATCTCATCCTCTGTCGTCCCCTTCTCCTCCTGCCCTCAATCTTTCCCAGCATCAGGGTCTTTTCCAATGAGTCAGCTCTTCGCATCAGGTGGCCAAAGTATTGGAGTTTCAGCTTCAGCATCAGTCCTTCCAGTGAACACTCGGGACTGATTTCAAGACCACCTGCTAAAACCTCCCATTTTCTGCAGATCTTAGTGCTGATTCACCTACAACCAGCTGCTGCCCTATCCCTGGAATCAGCTTCAAAACATGACACTGGCAGCAGGCAAACTTTCCAAGTTCAGGCCCCAGGAAAATAAAAATAAGTAAATAAGACTGCAGTGCCAGATGGTCTGAAAGGACAGAGCTGGCGTGGAGGATTAACTGGCTGGTTATAAAAGCTGTCATTACAGAGTGTCATCATTGGTGGGTTATTTATTAGCGCTCCCCTTTAAATACCAAATGTCAAATGTGTTAATGTGCAGAAACCAAGCCTTCCCCTCCCAGCTGCTCCAGTGTCAGGCTGCCAGCTGCCCTGTCTCCTTTGCAGGTCCTGCCAGGAGTTCAGCATTCATATGGCATGTTATGCATACCATATTGCACTTAAGAAAGGCCACACGAGGCCAACTGGGCCTCATAATCAGCCTGTCAATCACTGCACTGCGTTGTGCATGTGACTGGGTGCACAAACCTTTGTTCTCGGTTAGAAAGGGCTCTCTATGAGCCCCGTGCACCATACAGGAACGTACGGTTTATTTCACCAACCATTGCCTGGAATCAGAGGTGTATCTATGAACTCAGTGCTTATGAAGGCTTAGGGAATTGCAAAATGCCTGTTATGAGAACTGTTTTGCCCATGTGAATGGTACTTCATTTAACCACTGCCCTCAGGCAATCTCTGTGTCTTTCTATCTTCTATCTCCCTCTTCTTGTTTTTTTTTCAATTAGTATTAGCAATTTTTTCATTGAAATACAGTCGCTTTGCAATGCTGTGTTAGTTTCTGCTGTACAATGAAGTAAATCAGCCATGTGCATACATATATCCCCTCCTTATAGGGCCTCCCTCTCACCCCACCCCCATCCCACCCATCTAGGTCATCAGAGAGCACTGGGCTGAACTGCCTGCGCTTTATAGCTGGTTCTTGCTAACTATCTATTTTACACATGGTAGTGTATATATCTCAATCTCAACCTCCCAATGTGTCCCATCTTTCCCTTCCCTCTGTCCATTCTCTACTGTCTTGGAAATAAGTTCATCCATAGCATTTTCCACTATTGTCTTCATTACCATAGTTTGGTCTCAGGTCAAACAACAGGAAGGGAACACAGCCCCACTCATCAACAGAAAATTGGATGAAAGATTTACTGAGCATGCCCCTGCCCATCAGAACAAGACCCAGTTTCCCCTTCATTCAGTCTCTCCCATCAGGAAGCTATAACTCTCTTATCTTTATCCTCAGAGGGCGGACAGAATGAAAACCACAATCACAGAAAACAAATCAAACTGATCATATGGACCACAGCCTTGTCTAACTCAATGAAACTGGGAGCCATGCCGTGTAGGGCCACCCAAGATGGGTGGGTCATGGTGGAGAGGTCTGAGAGAATGTGGTCCACTGGAGAAGGGAGTGGCAAACCACTTCAGTATTCTTGCCTTGAGAACCCCATGAACATACGAAAAGGCAAAAAGATAGGACACTGCAAGATGAACTCCCCAGGTTGGTAGGTGCCCAATATGCTACTGGAGAAGAGTAGAGAAAAAGCTCCAGAAAGAATGAAGTGGTGGAACCAAAGTGAAAACAATACCCAGTTGTAGATATGACTAGTAATGGAAGTAAAGTCCGATGTTATAAAGAACAATATCGCATAGGAACCTGGAATGTTAGGTCCATGAATCAAGGTAAATTGGAAGTGGCCAAACAGGAGATGGCAAGAGTGAACATTGACATTTTAGGAATCAGTGAATTAAGATGGACTGGAATGGGTGAATTTAACTCAGATGACCATTATATCTACTATTAGAGGCAAGAATCCCTTAGAAGAAATGGAGTAGCCATCATAGTCAACAAAAGAGTCTGAAAAGCAGTTCTTGGGTGCAGTCTCAACAATGACAATGATGTCTATTTGTTTCCAAGGGAAACCATTCAATATCACAGTAATCCAAGTTTATGCCCCAACAGGTAATGCTGAGGAAGCTGAAGTTGAATAGTTCTATGAAGACCTACAAGACCTTCTAGAACTAACACCCAAAAAAGATGTCCTTTTCATTATAGGGGACTGGAATACAGAAGTAGGAAGTCAAGAGATACCTGGAGTAACAGGAAAATTTGGCCTTGGAGTACAAAATGAAGCAGGGCAAAGGCTAACAGAGTTTTGCCAAGAGAACACACTGGTCATAGCAAACACTCTCTTCCAACAACACAAGAGAAGACTCTACACATGGATATCACCAAATGGCCAAAACCGAAATAAAATTGATTATATTCTTTGCAGCCAAAGATGGAGAAGCTCTACACAGTCAGCAACAACAAGACCAGGAGCTGACTTGGCTCAGATCATGAACTCCTTATTGCCAAATTCAGACTTAATTTGAAGAAAGTGTGGAAAACCACTAGAGCATTCAGGAATGACCTAAATAAAATCCCTTATGTTTATACAGTAGAAGTGACAAATAGATTCAAGGGGTTAGATCTAATAAACAATGCCTGAAGAACTATGGACAGAGGTTCATGTCACTGTACAGGAGGCAGTGATCAAGACCATCTCCAAGAAAAAGAAATGCAAAAAGGCAAAATGGTTGTCTGAGGAGACCTTCCAGATAGCTGAGAAAAGAAGAGAAGAAAAAGGCAGAGAAGAAAAAGGCAAATAAGAAAAGGAAAGATATACCCATTTGAATACAGAGTTCCAAAGAATAGCAAGGAGAGATAAGAAAGCCTTCCTCAGTGATCAATGCAAAGAAATAGAGGGAAACAACAGAATGGGAAAGACTAGCGATCTCTTCAAGAAAATTAGAGATACCAAGGGAACATTTCATGCAAAGATGGGCTCAATAAAGGACAGAAATGGTATGGACCTGACAGAAACAGAAGATATTAAGAAGAGGTGGCAAGAATACACAGAAGAACTGTACAAAAAAGATCTTCATGACCCAGATAATCACGATGGTGTGATCACTCACCTAGAGCCAGACATCCTGGAATGTGAAGTCAAGTGGGCCTTAGGAAGCATCACCACGAACAAAGCTAGTGGAGGTGATGAAATTCCAACTGAGCTGTTTCAAACCCTAAAAGATCATGCTGTGAAAGTGCTGCACTTTATATGCCAGCAAATTTGGAAAACTCAGCAGTGGCCACAGGACTGGAAAAGGTCAGTTTTCATTCCAATCCCAAAGAAAGGCAATGACAAAGAATGTTAAAAATACTGAACAATTGCACATCTCACACAGTAGCAAAGTAATGCTCAAAATTCTCCAAGTCAGGTTTCAACAGTATGTGAACCATGAACTTCCAGATGTTCAAGCTGGTTTTAGAAAAGCCAGAGGAACCAGAGATCAAATTGTCAACATCCATTGGATCATTGAAAAAACAAGAGGTCCAGAAAACCTCTACTTCTGCTTTATTGATTATGCCAAAGCCTTTGACTGTGTAAATCACAACAAACTGTGGAAAACTCTTCAAGAGATGGCAATACCAGACCACCTGACCTGCCTCCTGAGAAATCTGTATGCAGGTCAGGAAGCAACAGTTGAAACCAGACATGGAGCAACAGACTGGTTCCAAATTGGGAAAGGAGTATGTCAAGGCTGTATGTTGTCACCCTGCTTATTTAACTTATATGCAGAGTAATCATGCAAAATGCTGGATTGGGTGAAGCACAAGCTGGAATCCAGATTGCCAGGAGAAATATCAATAACCTCAGATACGCAGCCATACCACCCTTATGGTAGGAAGTGCAGAAGAACAAAGCCTCTTGATGAAAGTGAAAGAGGAGAGTGAAAAAAGTTGGCTTAAAGCTCAACATTCAAAAAACGAAGATCATGGCACCTGGTCCCATCACTTCATGGCAAATAAATGGGGAAACAGTGGAAACTGTGAGAGACTTTATTTTCTTGGGCTCCAAAATCACTGCAGATGGTGACTGCAGCCATGGAATTAAAAGACGCTTGCTCCTTGAAAGAAAAGCTATGACCAACCTAGACAGCTTACTAAAAAGAAGAGACGTTGCTTTGCCAACAAAAGTCCATCTAGTCAAAGCTATGGTTTTTCCACTAGTCATGTATGGATGTAAGAGTTGGACAGTAAAGACAATTGAGCACCAAAGAATTGATGCTTTTGAACTGTGGTGTTGGAGAAGACTCTTGAGAGTCCCTTGGACTGCAAGGAGATCCAACCAGTTCATCCTAAAGGAAATAAGTCCTGAATATTCATTGGAAGGACTGATGCTGAAGTTGAAACTCCCCTACTTTGGCCACCTGATGCAAAGAGCTGACTCACTGGAAAAAACCCTGATGTTGGGAAAGATTGAAGACAGGAGGAGGAGGAGACATCAGGGGATGAGGTGGTTGGATGGCATCACTGACCTGATGAACATGAGTTTGAGCAAGCTCTGGGAGTTGGTGATGGACAGGGAAGCCTAGTGTGCTACAGTCCATGGGGTCACAAAGAGTCAGGCATGACTGAGCAACTGAACTGAACTGACTATACCATTTTTCTAGATTCTACATATTTATGAAAATATACAATATTTTTTTTTTCTGATTTACCTCACTCATTATGACAGACTCTAGGTCTTTTCACATCTCTAGAAATGACTATTTTGTTCCTTTTAGTGGCTGAGGAATATTCCATTGTATATATGTACCATATCTTCTTTCCCCCTCTTTTGTATAAAACTTAACCTCAAGTAGCCAACTACTGATGCTGGGAAAGACTGAAGGCAAGACGAGAAGGGGATGACAGATGATGAGATGGTTGGGTGGCATCAGCAACTGGATGGACTCACCGACTGGATGGACGTGAGTTTGATCCAGGTCCAGGAGTTAGTGATGGACATGGAAGCTGGTGTGTTGCCGTCCATGCAGTCACAAAGAGACATGACTGACTGGCTGAACGACAACAGTGCATATGTTGCTCATTATTCAAGACAAAATTATCTGGGACAGAATGGACTGTGTGGTCAGAGAATAGGGTCTCTGAAAGTTGTATGAGTTATGGTGACTGTTGCCCCATCTTTGGGAGTGGAGTTGCTGTCTGAGGTGTTACCACAGAGTGTCAGAAGTTAAAAAGGACTGTGCCAGCCTTCTCTGCTTGTCCAGTGGTTAGGACTTTGAGCTTCCCAATCAAGGGGATGATGGCACAGGTTTGACCCCTGGTCGGAGAAGTAAGGTCCCACATGCCCCACCTTTATTACTGAAAAATCTATCGGAGGATGTTGGTAGCCAGCAAGCCCAATCTGTGATGAGGGATAAGTCATCATATTGAATTTTATGTATATTGACTTGGAAGCAAAAGGGGGAATTCCAAATGGTCCTATGGACTGGGATGATGTGGGTGGGAGATGTGTTAATCTGAGGGGGAGGCAGTTATCAGAATTGGGTGGGAGGGTATCAGATGCCACAGAAGTCAGGTCAGATGAGGACAGATTGGAAACCAATATGTGGTAACTGGGATGTCACTGGTGACCTTTTCACAATCCACACGAGGAGAGAGATTGAGAAAAGATTTCTAATGTTCTATTCCTAAAGAGGAACTCATGGAACCCAGATCTATTTTTTTCTACTCAATCTGGTGGCACTGTTCTGAGTAAGAAGATGGCATTTGGACTTCTTATTTGTCATTTCCTCCATTATCCATTCAATATGGAAATGAAATTCCAGTTTTTAGGCTTCCCCTGATGATGTCTTTGAAAATTCTTGTCTTCTCATCCAGGGAGAAGGCGTGAAAACAAGCAAATCATGTCTGGAGGGCAGTATCAGAGCGACAGCATCTCTTGACCCAAGATGATAAGCTGGTGGGACCCCAGGCCTTCTGATGTGGCTGTTACAGTGCTGGGGGCTTCGCCAGGTGGCTATTCTGACATAGCCATTGTGATGGGAGTAACAAAGAGAGTGAGATGCAGGAATGAAAATAGACAGGGGTTTCAGAGATCGAGTTGGAAATGCCTGATACAAAAACCCTGAAGGAATATCATTCCCTTAAACATAGCCCCTGAAGGATGTTGTATATATTAGTCAGTGTTCTTCAGAGAAACAGAACTTACGTATGTGTATAGATATAAGAGGAGGTTATTTTTGGGATTGGCTCACATGGCTAGGGAGGCTGAGAGGACCCTGTGCTGAAGACCCAGGAAGGCAGTTGGTGGAACTTCAGTCAATGTCTGAAGGCCTGAGAACCAGGAGGGACAGTGTCCAAGTGCAGGAAGAGATGGCCAACCCAGCTCAAGCAAGGAGTGAATTCTCCCTTCCTTTGCCTTTTTGTCCTGTTTAGGCCCTCTGGGGGTTGCACGATGCCCAGTGCCTTGGGGAAAGCGATCTTCACTCAGTCTTACTATTGTTTAGCTGCTTCATTGTGTCCAACTCTTTTGCTGCCCCATGGGCTCCTCTGTTCATGGGGTTTGCCGAGGAAGCATACTGGAGTGGGTTGCCATTGATCTAAATGTTACAGAAACACTTTCACAGACACACCCCAAAACAATGTTCTACCAGCACTCTGGGCACCCCTTAGCCCGGCCAAGTTGACACACAAAATTGGTCAAGTTGACGCATCACATCAACTAAAGCAAAATTATAAACATATTCTGTGTGTGTCACCAAATATAAAATATTTTTATGTAGTTCACAAGGAACTGCTTCAGATCCAATGGTGTACTCTCTCCATTAACTTTAACAATAGTCAACTTTCCTCTATAGAAGGTAGATTTGGGTTTTGGAAAACAGCCAGGAGTAATTCAGAGCCAGGTCTCTGTAGACGGCTTTTGAGACTTGTAGCCAGGAGAGGCATGCAAGGTGAATGGCAGTCTTAGGAAATACTGGTTTTGACTGAGACATGATTCCTTCCAACACTCCTGAACTGACCCAGGAAAGCAGTTTTGAAGGAGTAAAACATGAGGTGAGCACACAACCACAGTCAAGACAGCCACTCCCAAAGCGGTCATTTTGAAAAGGATTAGAAAACACAGATGATTACGAAAAGTCGTTCTTATGAGTTTATCGTAATACATCATTTTATGTTATCATTACTGTCCATGAGGAAAGACAGGAGCAAAACTCATTATGGTTTGGAAAAATTATGACGTTTCCAGTTTTACAGCTGTTGGCAAAAGCAACTGCACGTCTTATTACATAATTTTCTTGGTACTGAATTAGTAAAATGTGCTCCATAGCAGTGGTTGTCCGGGTGCTTTCCGTAATCTGGAGGCAGTGGATTCGTGGTGGTGAATTTAACCACTATAGTTTCAATATAAGAGTTCCACGACATGTGTGGCTTTATAATTTTGCTAAAGTAGAATTTAGGTCTCATGGGTTAGAAAGTTTGTGTGGGACTTCCCAGGTAGTCCAGTGGTTAAGACTCCATGCTTCTGCTGAAGAGGGCATGGGTTCGATTCCTGGTCCTAGTTAGAGAAATGTAAATCAAAACTATAATGAGTTCTGACCTTACACTGGTCAGAATGGCTATCATCAAAAAGTGTACAAACAAAAAACGCTGGAGAGGGTATGGAGAAAAGGGAACACTCTTGCACTCTTGGTGGGAATGTAAATTGATACAGCCAGTATGGAAGACGGTATGGAGATTCCTTAAAAAACTGGGAATAAAACCACCATCAGTCAGTCAGTCAGTTCAGTTGCTCACTCATGTCTGACTCTTTGCAACCCCATGGACTGCAGCACTCCAGGCCTCCCTGTCCATCATCAACTTAACTCAAACTCATGTCTATTGAGTCAGTGATGCCATCCAACCACCTCATCCTCTGTCGTCTCCTTCTCCTCCCACCTTCAATTTTTCCCAGCATCAGGGTCTTTTCCAATTGGTGAGTTGTTCACATCAGGTGGCCAAAGTGTTGGAGTTTCAGCTTCAGCATCAGTCCTTCCAGTGAACACCCAGGACTGATCTCCTTTAGGATGGACTGGTTGGATCTCCTTGCTGTCCAAGGGACTCTCAAGAGTCTTCTCCAACACCACAGTTCAAAAGCATCAATTCTTTGACACTCAGTTTTCTTTATAGTCCAACTCTCACATCCATACATGACTACTGGAAAAACAATAGCCCTGACTAGACAGAACTTTGTTGACAAAGTAATATGTCTGCTTTTTAATATGCTGTCTGGGTCAATTATAGATTTTATTCCAAGGAGCAAGTATCTTTTAATTTCATGGGTTTAGTTACAATCTGCATTGATTTTGGAGCCCCCCAAAACAAAGTCTGTCACTGTTTCCATTGTTTCCCAGCCTATTTGCCATGAAGTGATGGGACCAGATGCCATGATCTTAGTTTTCTGAATGTCGAGTTTTAAGCCAACTTTTTCACTCTTCTCTTTCACTTTCATCAAGAGGCTCTTTCAGTTCAGTTCAGTTCAGTCGCTCAGTCATGTCCGGCTCTTTGCGACCCCATGAATCGCAGCACGCCAGGCATCCCTGTCCATCACCAACTCCCAGAGTTCACTCAGATTCACGTCCATTGAGTCAGTGATGCCATCCAGCCAGCTCATCCCATTCTTCTCCTGCCCCCAATCCCTGCTCTTTAGTTCTTCACTTTCTGTCATAAGGGTGGTGTCATCTGCATATCTGAGGTTATTGATACTTCTCCCAGAAATCTTGATTGCAACTTGTGCTTCATCCAGTCCAGTGTTTCTCATGATGTACTCTGCATATAAGTTAAATAAGTAGGGTGACAATATGCAGCCTTTATGAACTCCTTTCCCAATTTGGGACCAGTCTGTTGTTCCATGTCCAGTTCTAACTGTTGCTTTTTGACCTGCATACAGATTTCTCGGGAGGCAGGTCAGGTGGTCTGGTATTCCCATCTCTTGAAGAATTTTCCATAGTTTGTTTTGATCCACACAGTCAAAGGCTTTGGCATAGTCAATAAAGCAGAAGTGGATGTTTATCTGGAACTCTCTCCATACATCTCACCCTCTCCCATTGTTCATTGCAGCAGTATGAAGTAACCTAGATGTCCAATGACAGATGAATGGATAAAGAAGTTGTGATACATATACACAATGGAATATTATTCAGCCATGAAAAGGCATGTATTTGAGTCAGTTCTAATGAGGTAGATGAACCTAGAGACTATTATACAGAGTGAAGTATAAAGATAAAAGAGAAAGATAAAGATAGAGGGAGATATAAAGAAAGAGAAAGATAAATATTGTATACTAACACATGTATATGGAATCTAGGAAAATGGTACTGAAGAATTTATTTGCAGGGCAGCAATGGAGAAACAGCCATAGAGAATAGACTATGGACGTGGGGAGAGGGGAGGAGAGGGTGAGACGCATGGAGAGAGTCACATGGAAACTTACATCACCATATGTAAAACAGATAGTCAACGGGCATTTGCTGTATGGTCAGGAAACTCAAACAGGAGTTCTGTATCAACCTAGGGGAGGGAGATGGGAAGGAGGTTCAGAAGGAAGGGGATATATGTTAAAAAAAAAAAAAAAGGTTTATGTTGGACTTCCCAGGTAGTCCAGTGGTTAAGACTCTATGCTTCCACTGAAGAGGGCATGGGTTTAATTCCTGGTCAGGGAACTTAGATCTTGCATGTGAACTGATCCCAGAGTATATATAACATAAAACCAACAATTAACAGCCAAAGTATAAACTACAATAACACAAAACAATACCAAGATGCAGCCATTTGGAAACTGAAACTCCCTTTCCTAAATCTTGGGTCTTTGAGAAAAATCAGGTATGTAATTGCAGAATATTTGGAAGGAAAAATTACATGAACATTTAATATTAAAATAAAGCAAATGGAGAAGGAAATAGCAACCCACTCCTGTACTCTTGCCTGGAAAATCCCATGGATGGAGAAGCCTGGTAGGCTACAGTCCATGGGGTTGCAAAGAGTCAGACACGACTGAGCGACTTCATTTTCACTTTCAAAGCAAATTGATGGCATTTAAAAAAAGCTTGTGTGTCCATGTGTGTGAGACAGGATGGGTGGGCAAAGGATTTTCGTTCATGAGGTAACTTGTTCCTGAGTCCTTGCTTTCACATGATGTCATCTTTTGTATTGATAAACCCTAAGAGAAATGGAGGCAGCCATTCTATTTTGCCAGTTGGGAATTAGGAACATTTTGGAAGATGTCCTTCAAGAAGGTTGAGGACTTATCGTCTTGTGCATGTAAACATCTCTGCATGCTTCTCCCTCTTTCAAACACATAGTCAGTGCAAGAGATGACTTCCTTTGCCTAGAAGAGAATGAAAAAACTGGATGGGATCTTGGAGATCAGTGACCCTATTTTAGAGTCAAGAAATCAGGTCTTTGAGAAGTCACATGGGCCACCCACCCCCACACTCTGAGTTTCTGCTGAAACTAAAAGCCAGGTCTGCATATCTCCATGCTTTCCCCACTGCACCGTGTTCTCTATTGCCCAACAACCTCTCTGCTTTATAGCAGTGTCTGTGGAAAGCTAAGGGCTAGCTCTGCTTACAATGAACTCACCTGAGGTTCACCCACCACTTCAGGAGATGGTGTGGTGAGCAGCCCGGAGTACTAAAATGGAAATTCTCTGTGGATCTTAGAACAGAGAATGAGGCAGCCCCTGCTTTGACTGTGTATTTTTTTTGAAGAGCCACGTGCAGTTGGCCTCATTTAAAAACTGGCTATTTTTTGGCTTGATTATAGGTCCTCTTAAAAACTTAAATATGGTAACATTTTTGAATCAGTATTTCCTACCAGATAAGAAGTGCAACACAGACCACAGGAAGTGAGGGCATGCAGTGTCCACTACCATGCTCCCTCTTGAGCCCAGGTAGGACCTTGGAATCCTCAATGGGCAGCCATGACTGATCAATCAGAACCGATGCACCAATTGGCGGGGGCTTCCCAGGTGGCCCTAGTGGTAAAGAAACAGGAGGGCTTGACAGTTCAGGAGATATAAGAAACACGGGTTCAATCCCTGGGTCAGGAAGATCCCCTGGAAAAGGCAATGGCAACCCACTCCAGTATTCTTGCCTGGGAAATCCCCCCCCCCCCCCCGCCATGGCCAGAGGAGCCTGGCGGGCCACGGTCAGTAGGGTCACAAAGAGTCGGACGTGAGTGAAGTGACTTAGCACGCACGCACCCGCCAGTTGTGAAAACTGGTCCTGATATTGGCCTTTCATGGTGGCTCAGATGGCAGAGAACCTGCCTGCACTGCAAATTCAGGAGACCCATGTTCGATCCTTGGGTTGGGAAGATCCTCTGAAGGAGGAAATGGCAACCCACTCCAGTATTCTTGCCTGGAGAATTCCATGGACAGAGAAACCTGGCAGGCTACAGTCCATGGGGTCGCAAAGAGTTGGACACGACTGATCAGCAAACAGTCCTGATATTGCAGCTTGCTCCGACAGAGCTGGTCCTAGGGGGTTATCTTTCTAGCTGTCTTCTGTTTCTAGCTATCCATCTCTATCTGTCATCTGTCTATTATCTGTCTATCTATCATCTATCTAATATAAATACATATTTACATATTATATAGCAATAATGATGGTGATAAGCACAACAACTCATATTTACTGAGCTTCCTGGGTGGCTCAGCAGTAAAGAATCTGCCTGTCAATGCACAAGATGAGGGTTCAATCTCTGGATCAGGAAAATCCCCTGGAGAAGGAAATGGCAACCCACTCCAGTATTCTTGCCTGGAGAATTCTTTGGACAGAGGAACCTGGTAGGCTACAGTCCATGGGCTTGCAAAGAGTCAGACACGACTTAGTGACTAAATAACAACAACATTTACTGAGTCCTTACTGTGCACCAGACCCTTGCTAAGCATTCTACTGATAATATCTCATTTATTTTCAAGGCCACCTTATACATATGTATGAATATCCTAATTTTACAGATAAAGAACCTGAGGCAGAGAGAGGTTGAGTAGTGTGCCTAAAACCTCAGACCTGTCAGTAGAAGCCCCCAGATCGTCTACTTTCTGAGGTCCCACTCTTAATCTCTCTGCCGCCTTTGCAGCTTCTAGACGCTGCCAAGTGGACTGCCAATCAAGCGCTGGCCCCACATCCAGTCCTGCACAGGGATCTGCCAGGACCTCCATTTCCATCACTTCTGTTTCCGTGACACCTCTTTGCTTGACCTCCTTTGGACTGCCATCTCTCATCTAAAGGCCAGGTGTCTCCCTGGCCCTTGGGTCTCAGGACATGAGATTCCCATTTCCCTGGCCACTCTGTCATTAGAAGACCTGCCAGAGAAAGCAGGTGCGCTGGTTTCATGGGCTCAAGGGTCATTGTTGGGCTGACTTCACTGTGAAGCCCATTCTGGTAGGTGGTGTCGGTGGCTGGCACACACCCCTGGGCCTCAGAGCCTCTGCCCTCCTTGTCCTGCTCACTGGCCAGGACTCTCACTCAAGGTAGAAGCAGAACCCCCTCTCCCCGTCATCTTTGGGGAAGAAGTGACAGAGCTCAGTTCACTCTTCAGGAAGAGTTGTGGACTCCCTGCTCTAAGATTCAAAGTCTGGAACAGCATAAATGTGCTACTTGCTATCCATCAGTAGATCAGAGGGAGGAGTTCTTGGCTTGATTTGTAGAGAGAAGGTCCTTAAGAATTACAGTCTTACACTGATACGTATTGGCAAAGATAGGGAACACGAGGCATCACCCATATCCCAAAGTTGGTAGCATAGCTGCTAAACCACTTTGGGGAGCCCTTTGGTTGCATCTGGACTTCCCTGGTGGCTCAGATGGTAAAGAGTCTGCCTTCAATGCCAGAAACCTGGGTTCGATTCCTGAGTTGGGACGATCCCCTGGGGGAAGGGAATGGCCACCCACTCCAGTATTCTTGCTTTGAGAATTGCCATAGACAAAGGAGCCTGGTAGGCTACAGACCGTGGTGTTGCAAACAGTCGGACACAAATGAGCAACTAACACTTTCACTTCACTTCACTTGGTTGCACCTAGGAAAGCGGACAGTGTGTATGCTCTAAGATCCATCAGTTTCACTCTTTGATATTTTTCCAGGAGAAACATGCATGTGTGCAAGAATGCTTAGTGCAGCATTTGTGTGATAGTGAAGATAGAAAAAAATATAATGTATTAACAAGGTCAAGGAGAAGAGGACAATGAGGAAGGGACTCTGAGGGGATTTGTTGGGAAAAGGATAAAAGAAGGTCGGCTGCGAATGGAGAACAGGGTGTGAAGCAGAGGGGAGCACTGGGAAGTGAAGGGGATGTGATGGGGTCCGGCAGCAGAGGCCTCAGGAGCTGGCTTCTGCCTTGCTCTGCAGAGGAAAGGGGCTTTGACCTCAGGAGAAATAGAGTGTGACCTTGGTTGCACTTCTGAACTTGACCAAGAAAATTACATTTTCACTGTAGGTTTTCTGATCTGAAAGCAAAGACTAGAACATAAGGTTCCTTGAAGAGGGGACATGACTGATTAATTCCTCAATCACTTTATCCTTCCTTTCTTGAGTATAGAAATGTCTGAATTTCTTGGGCTTCCCTAGTGGCTCAGTGGTGAAGAATCTGCCTGCCAATGCAGGAAACATGGGTTCGAGCCCTGGTCTGGGAAGATCCCACATGCTGCCTGACATGAAGCCCGTGCACCACGACTACTGAGCCTGTGTCCTGGAGCCCAGGGGCTGCAGCTCCTGAAGCCCCACGGCCTAGAGCTCGAGCGCCACAAGAGAAGCCACCACAATGGGAAGTCTGCGCTCTGCAACGAAGAGTATCCCCTGCTCGCTGCAACCAGAAGAACGCCCTCACACTGCAATGAAGACCCAACACACCCACAAGTAAACAAGTAATTTTTTAAAAAAGAAATTTCTGAATTTCTTTATGTTGCTAAGACAGTTCTGGATTTCTCTGAAACACATCCCTGTTTCGTCAGCTATTGGTTTCGTCAGCTCTGTTTTTGGCTGTCTCATGTACAGTATTCAGCTTTTTTTCTTTAAAGGAAGAGCTATCAGCAATCCTAGGCCAAGGACCGACCCTAGAAATCAGGAGAAATTGACTTCATCGCTAACTCCATCAACTGGACTTCATGTAGCCAAGTTCACAGGCTCCCCCTCCCTCCCCTGCGCTCCCTCTTGGGTGTATTTATCCTCTACCCATCAGTAAATCATATTGTCTGAAATTGAGAAAGTCGTTGTTTGGGACAGAATGTTTGTATATCTCCCCAGATTCATATGCTGAAACTCTACTCTCCAGTGTGATGGTAGTAGGAAGTGGGAGGGCTTCCCAAGTGGCACTAGTGGTAAAGAACACACCTGCCAATGCAGGAGATGTGAGAGAGGAGGGTCTGATTCCTGGGTCAGGAAGATCCCCCGCGGGAGGGCATGGCAACCCACACCAGTATTCTTGCCTGGTAAATCCCATGGACGTGATTGAAGCGACTTAGCATGCATGCACGCATAGAGGAAAAGAAAAATAAAAGTGTCAAGCATTCCTACCGTCAGCCTTTTCTCACATGAATTTAAAACTGGAATTCAGAAAGAACAAGATGGCAGAGGAGCAGGTGGACGTGGAATACATCTCTCTCCACGGATACATCAGGAACACACCTTCAGACACAGAAGTGCCTGCAGAACACCAGCTGAGAGCGGACAGGAGTACCCGACCAGCAGAAAAGAATATATAGAGCCATGCAAAAGTCGGTAGAAGGAAGGAACTAGGGGGAGAAACAGGAGTGTTAGTAGGACTGGACCTGCCCTTGGCGGGTGGGGGAACTGAGGCAGGGGTCTGATCCTCATATCAGGGCAATTGTCTGAGTCAGAGGAGAAACAGTTAAGGCTGAGGGTGAAACAGCTGATCTGTGGCAGCCTAAATGGAATGGGAAGCAGACAGTCCTTCCACAGCCATGCATATCCCAGACAGGGATGTGGATCCCTGGGAAGGCGCAGCAGCTGGGAGCTGGAGTTTAGGGATTATGGAGCAATCCCTGGGTGAGGCCTGCTGTTGACTGTGGAGAGATGGATCAAAGGGATGTGAGGGAGGAGACTGTGGTGGGAAATGCCAGTGGAGGAAAGCCAGGCAGCCATGGAAGCAAGGCGATACTGCTGAGTCAGTGTAGGGGGTGGAGCCATCACCATAACCTCTGTCTCTCCACACGCCAGCATCTGCAGATGAAGGATAGAGAGGCTGGCCCATCAAACACGTGATGCACTAAACTTGAGAACAGGACCCCACCCGGGGTGCTCCTTTAAGTGCCTGACGCACAGATCTACAGACTAGGACCCCAACCAGGGGGGCCCCTCTATGTGCCTGACGTGTCGAACAACAGAGAAGGACCCCAGGCAAGGGAGCCCTCTAAGTGCCTGAATGGGCAGAGCTACAGAGAAAGACTGGCCAAAGAAGCCTTCTGATCGCCAGCTACAAGAGGCTCAAAAAAAACAAAGACTCTGATAGGGCCATAACTCCTGTGTCAGAGGCAGTCTGTGTCCCTGCACGTTTGGCACTGCCAGGGTCCCCTCAGTCCAAGCAGTTACACCACCTTCATGCTCAACTCTCACTGGGGCAGAGCTGCCACAGGAAAAAAAAAAAAAAAGGCTTGGGTCGTGTTCAACTCTTTGCACCCCTGTGGACTGTGGCCTGCCAGGCTTCTCTGTCAGGGAGAAGGTTCTCCAGGCAAGAATACTGGAGCATATTGGCCAATACTGCTTGCCATACCCTTCTAGAGCACTATATTTCCTGCTGCCCTAGCCGCCAACCCCCCTGAGTACCTGGTGCTGCCAGAACCCCTGAGACCCAAGCAGCTGCACCACCTCCACACCTGGCCCTCACAGGGGCAAACCCAAGCCCTCCACGGCAGCCGCAGGAGCAAACCCCACTGGACGACCCACATGCAGAGGTGGAAATAAAACCACAATTGAAACCCAGGAGCAGTGTGGCCAAGGAAGAAGACCTAAAACCTACTTACCACCAGTTGTACAAGCTGCAGATTAAATCCGCATGATCAACTAGGCAGACCCTGTGTCTATGGAATATATAAAAGGTCATTGAGAGCTCCCACAGAAGAAAACTCACTAGTTCTGATAGCTGTGGGCACTGGAGGGAAGAACACACAGGAGTGGGACCAGATTAGAATCTGAGCTGCCCCACAGCAGATCCAGAGACCAGCACAGCGTCAGAGTGCATCCTCGAGAGGTGAGCTGGACTGGGACTCCCAGCAAGGGAAAGGACTCTGACAGCAGTGACTGAAGAAAGACGTTCATTATCCTTATGTTTTAACTTGTTCTGTAGAGTCTTTTGGATTTTTTTTTTTTTTACTTTTTTTCTTTCCCCACTACCTCTGTTATAGCTGTTGATTTTATTGACACTATGAAATCTACTTAAGCTTTTTAGCTGTTATTTTTCCTCTCACATTTTTTATTGTTGTTATAAACCTCTGCCTCTACGTTGGTGTTATGTGGTTCTATGGAGTTTTCCTTTTTTTTCTTTCTTCTTCCTTTTTTTTTCTTTTCTGTTTTTTAAAATCTTTTAAAACCTATTATTATTTTTCTATATTTCTTCCTGTGTTTACTTTTCCTACTGTTCTTTTCCCCTTGAAGTTAATCTTTAATGCATATAAATCTTCTTTGTCTACCTCTATTTAACTTTGCATATCTACGCTTTCTTTCTTTCCTTCTCAACATATTTGTTAGTTTTGTTTTCATTGCTTTATTCCCCACTTGGTACCTTGTTTTAATTTTGCTTTCCAGATTGTGCTTTAGTTAGTTTTGTTCTTAACTGGTAGATATAATTTTTGGTTTCCTTTGTTTGCCAGATCAATCTACTGTACTTTATTTTTGTTGGACTGTTTTGATTTTGCTTATGGGTGTATATGTATATATTCCATTATTTTAATTATTATTTGCCTGATTTTGTAACTGCTGTTTGTCTGGGGTTCATCTTTGGTTTCTCATTTTTGGGTTTTTGCTTTAATCTCACTTAATGCCATAACAAACCACTTGTGAAATCTTTGTTCCTGACTAATCAATCCCTTAGCCTTTGGAGTGGAAGCACTGACTCCAAGACCCTAGACTACCAGAGAAATAAGTCTAGGGAGTATCAAATAGTGAGAACTCACACAAAGGAAACCACTGAATACAAGACCAGGCATCACCCAACTACCAGTAGCACCCTGTGCAGGATGCCTCATCTAAACAACAAACAAAATAAAAATACAAGCCCAGTCATCAACAGACAGGATCGCCACCTCACTCAGCCTTGCCCATCAGATGAAAAACAAGCAAACAAAAAAACTCAGCACAAATCTCACGCTATATGAAGCTTATACAAACCACTGGACCATACTTAGGAGGGAAGAAACGAAAAGGAAGAAAGAATCCAAACTTGAAACCTGGGAAAAGGAGACCTCAAACACAATAAGTTAAAAAAATTAATGAAAAGGCAGAGAAATACTACACAAATGAAGGAACAGACTAGAAGTCCAAATAAATGAAGAGAAAATAGGCAAACTCTCTGAAAAAGAATTCAGAATAATGATAGTAAAGATGATCAAAAACCTTGAAAACAAAATGGAGAAAATGCAAGAATCAATTAACAAAGACCTAGAAGAATTAACGAATAAACATATAGAGACAAACAACACAACTACTGAAATTAAAAATACTCTAGAAGGAATAAATAGCAGAATATCTGAAGCAGAAGAACGAATCAGTGAGCTCGAAGATAAAATGGTGGAAATAACTTCTGAAGAGCAGAATAAAGTAAAAAGAATGAAAAGAAATGAGGGTAGTCTCAGAGACCTCTGGGACAATATCCAACACACCAACATTTAAATTATAGGGGTCCCAGAAGAAGAAGAGAAAAAGAAAGGGTATGAGAAAACTTTTGAAGAGAATATAGTTGAAAATTTCCCCAACCTGGAAAGGGAAATAGTCAATGAAGTCCAAGAGGCACAAAGAGTCTCATACAGGATAAACCCAAGAAGAAACATGCCAAGACACATACTAATCAAACTAACAAAGACTAAACACAAAGAATATTAAAAGCAGCAAGGGAGAAGCAACAAGTAACATATAAGGGAAACCCCATCAGTTTAACAGCTGATCTTTCAGCAGAAACTCTGCAGGCCAGAAGGATATGGCAGGATATATTTAAAGTGCTGAAAGGGAAAAATCTACAACCAATATTACTGCACCTGGCTAGGATCTCATTCAAAATTGATGGAGAAATAAAAAGCTTTTCAGACAAGCGAAAGTTAAGAGAATTCTGTATCACCAAACCAGCTTTACAACAAATGTTAAAGGGACTTACATAGTCAAGAAATACAAGAGAAGAAAAATATGTACAAAATCAACCCCAAACAATTAAGAAAATGGCAATAGGAACATATATGTCAGTAACTACTTTAAACGTGGAAGGATTAAATGCTCCAACCAAAAGACAGAGACTGGCTGAATGGATATAAAAACAAGACCCATATTATGCTGTCTACAAGAAACCCACTTCAGACCTAAAGACATGTATAGATTGAAAGTGAGAGGATGGAAAAATATATTCCATGCACATGGGAAGCAAAAGAAAGCTGGAGAAGCAGTCCTCATATAGGTCAAAATAGACCTTAAAAAAGGAAGATTACAAGAGATAAGGAAGGACACTACATAATCATCAAGGGATCGATCCAAGAGGAAGACATAACAATGGTAAACATCTGTGCACCGAACATAGGAGCACCTTAATATGTGAGACAGCAGACATAAAAGGAGAAATTGACAGTAACACAATAACAGTAGGAGACTTTAACATCACAATCATACCAATGGACAGATCATCAAAACAGAAAATTAATAAGGACTACGAGTCTTAAATGATACATTAGATGAGATGGATCTCATTGATATCTTCAGGACATCCCATCCAAATGCAGAAGAAAACATCTTCTTCTCAAGTGCACACAGAACATTCTCCAGGATAGACCACATCTGGTATCACAAATCAAACCTCAGTAAATTTAAGGACATTGAAATTATACCAAGCATCTTCTCTGACCACACGATGAAACTAGATATCAATTACAAGGGGAAAAGTGTAAAAAAACACAAACACATGGAGATTAAACAATATGTTTCTAAATAGCCAAGAGGTTACTGAAGAAATCAAAAAGGAAATTAAGAAATTTCTGGAAACAAATGATAATGAAAACACGACAACTCAAAACCTATGAGTGAGTAAAGTTGCTCAGTCATGTCTGACTCTTTGTGACCCCATGGACTCTAACCTACCAGGCTCCTCAAAACCTATGGGATGCAGCAAAAGCAGCTCTAAGAGGGAAGTTTATAGCAGTACAATCCTACCTCAAGAAACAAGAAAAACATCGAATAGACAACCTAACTTTACACCTAAAACAACTGGCAAAAAGGAAGGAAAAAACCCCAAAATTAGTAGAAGAAATGAAATCATAAAGTTCTGAGCAGAAATAAATGAAAAAGAAATGAAAGAAACAGTAGTAAAGATTAATAAAACTAAAAGCTGGTTCTTTGAGAAGATAAACAAAATTGACAAACTTTTAGCCAGACTCATAAAGAAAAAAAGAGAAGAATCAAATCAACGAAATTAGAAATGCAAAAGGACAGGTTACAACAGACAATGCAGAAATACAAAGGATTAAAAGAGACTATTATGAATAACTATGTGGCAATAAAGTGTATAACCTAGAATAAATGGACAGATTCTTAGAAAAGTTCAATCTTCCAAGACTGAACCAGGAGGAAATAGAAATTATGAACAACCCAATTACAAGCACTAAATTGAAGCTTGATTGAAAATCTCCCAAAAAACCAAAAGCCCAGGACCAAATGGCTTCACAGGAGAATTCTATCAAACATTTAGAGAAGAACTAACGCTTATCCTTCTAAAACTCTCTCAAAAAATTGCAGAGGAAGGAACACTTCCAAACTCATTCTACGAGGCCACCATCACCCTGATATCAAAATGAGACAAAGACAACACAAAAAAAGAAAACTACAAGCCAGTATCACTGATGAATATAGACACAAAAATCTTCAATAAAATTTTAGCAAACAGAATTCAGCAACACATCAAAAAGCTCATACACCATAATCAAGTTTGGTTTATTCCAGGGATGCAAGGATTCTTCAATATACACAAATGAATCAATGCGATACACCATATTAACAAATTGAAAGATAAAAAACATGTGATAATCTCAATAGATGCAGAAAAAGCCTTTGACAAAATTCAGTACACATTTATGATTAAAACTGTTCAAAAAAGGAGCATAGAAGAAACCTACCTCAACACAGTAAAGGCCATATATGATAAGCCTACAGCAAACATTACTCTCAATGGTGAAAAGCTGAAAGCATTCCCCCTAATATCAGGAATAAGATAAGGGTGTCCATTTTCATCACTATTATTCAACATAGTTTTGGAAGTCCTAGCTACAGCAATCAAAGAAGAAAAAGAAATAAAAGGAATCCAGATCAGAAAAGAAGTAAAGCTCTCACTGTTTGCAGGTGACATGATAGTGCACATTAAAAACCCTAAAGACAGTACCAGAAAATTACTAGAGCTAATCAGTGAATTTAGCAAAGTTGCAGGATACAAAATCAATACACAGAAATCACTTGCATTTCTATATACTAACAATGAAAAATCAGAAAGAGAAATTAAGGAATCAATCCCATTCACGATTGCAATAAAAAGAATTAAATATCTAGCAATAAACTTACCTAAGGAGACAAAAGAACTGTACATAGAAAATTGTAAGACACTGATGAAAGAAATAAAAGATGACATAAGAGGATGGAGAGATATTCATTGTTCTTGGGTAGGACGAATCAACATTGTGAAAATGACTATACTACCAAATGCAATCTACAGATTCAATGCAATCCCTATCAAATTACCAATGGCATTTTTCACAGAACTAGGACAAAAAATTTCACAATTCATATGGAAACACAAAAGACCCTGAATAGCCAAAGCAGTCTTGAGAAAGAATAGAGCTGGAAGAATCAACCTTCCTGACTTCAGATTATACTACAAAGCTACAGTCATCAAGACAGCATGGTATTGGCATAAAAACAGAAATATAGACCAATGGAACAAGATAGAAAGCCCAGAAATAAACTCATGCACCTATGGGTATCTTATTTTTGACAGAGGAGGCAAGAATATACAATGGGGCAAAGACAGCCTCTTCAATAAATGGTCCTGGGAAAACTGGACAGCTATATGTAAAAGAATGAAATTAGAACACTTCCTAACACCATACACAAAGGTAAACTCAAAATGGATTAAAGACCTAAATGTAAGATCAGAAACTGTAAAACTCAGAGGAAAACATAAGCAGAACACTCAATTACATAAATCAAAGCAAGATCCTCTATGATCCACCTCCTAGAGTAATGGAAATAAAAACAAAAGTGAACAAGTGGGACCTGATTAAACTTAAAAGCTTTTGCACAGCAAAGGAAACTGTAAGCAAGGTGAAAAGACAACCCTCAGAATGGGAGAAAATAATAGCAAATGAAACAACTGACAAAGGATTAATTTCCAAAATATACAAGCAGCTCATATAACTCAGTGCCAGAGAACCAAACAACCCAATCAAAAAGTGGGGAAAAGACCTGAACAGACATTTCTCCAAAGAAGACATCAGTTGAGTTCAGTTCATTCGCTCAGTCGTGTCTGACTCTTTGCGACCCATGGACTGCAGCACGTCAGGCCTCCCTGTCCATCACCAACTCCCAGAGTTTACCCAAACTCATGTCCATTGAGTCAATGATGCCATCCAACCGTCTCATCCTCTGTCATCTCCTTCTCCTCCTGCCTTCAATCTTTCCCAGCATCAGGGTCTTTCAAATGAGTCAGTTCTTCGCATTGGGTGGCCAAAGTATTGGAGTTTCAGCTTCAGCATCAGTCCTTTCAATGAACACTCAGGACTGATCTCCTTTAGGATGGACTGGTTGGATCTCCTTTCAGTCCAAGGGATTCTCAAGAGTCTTCTCCAACACTACAGTTCAAAAGCATCAATTCTTTGGTGGTGCTCAGCTTTCTTTACAGGTGGCTACGAAACACATGAAAGGTTGCTCATTATTAGAGAAATGCAAATCAAAACTACAATGAATCACCTCACACCAGTCAGAATGGCCATCATCGAAAAGTCTACAAACAATAAATACTGGAGAGGGTATGGAGAAAAGGGGATGCTCTTGCACTGGTGGAGGGAATGTAAATTGATACAGCCACTATGGAAGACAGTATAGAGATTCCTTAAAAATGTAGAAATTAAAGTACCATCTGACCCAGCAATGCTACTTCTAGGCATATACCCTGAGGAAACCAAAATTGAAAAATACACATGTATCCCATTGTTCATTGCAGTACTATTTACAATAGCTAGAACGTGGAAGCAACCTAGACGTCCATTGACAGATGAATGGATAAAGAAATTGTGGTACATATGCACAATGGAATATTACTCAGCCATAAAAAGGAACACATTTGAGTCAGTTCTAATGAGGTGGATGAACCTAGAGCCTATTATACAGAGTGAAGTAAGTCAAAAAGAGAAAGATAAATATTGTATTATAACACATATGTATCAAGACCATCCCCATGGAAAAGAAATGCAAAAAAGCAAAATGGCTGTCTGGGGAGGCCTTACAAATAGCTGTGAAAAAAAGAGAGGCGAAAAGCAAAGGAGAAAAGGAAAGATATAAGCATCTGAATGCAGAGTTCCAAAGAATAGCAAGAAGAGATAAGAAAGCCTTCTTCAGTGATCGATGCAAAGAAATAGAGGAAAACAACAGAATGGGAAAGACTAGAGATCTCCTCAAGAAAATTAGAGATCCCAAGGGAATATTTCATGCAAAGATGGGCTTGATAAAGGACAGAAATGGTCTGGACCTAACAGAAGCAGAAGATATTAAGAAGAGGTGGCAAGAATACACAGAAGAGCTGTACAAAAAAGATCTTCACGACCCGGATAATCACGATGGTGTGATCACTCATCTACAGCCAGACATCCTGGAATGTGAAGTCAAGTGGGCTTTAGAAAGCATCACTATGAACAAAGCTAGTGGAGGTGATGGAATTCCAGTTGAGCTATTTCAAATGCTGAAAGATGATGCTGTGAAAGTGCTACACTCAATATGCCAGCAAATTTGGAAAACTCAGCAGTGGCTACAGGACTGGAAAAGGTCAGTTTTCATTCCAGTCCTAAAGAAAGGCAATGACAAAGAATGTTCAAACTACCGAACAATTACACTCATCTCACATGCTGGTAAAGTAATCCTCAAAATTCTCCAAGCCAGGCTTCAACAGTATGTGAACCGTGAATTTCCTGATGTTCAAGCTGGTTTTAGAAAAGGCAGAGGAACCAGAGATCAAATTGCCAACATCCACTGGATCATGGAAAAAGGAAGAGAGTTCCAGAAAAACATTTATTTCTGCTTTATTGACTATGCCAAAGCCTTTGACTGTGTGGATCACAATAAACTGTGGAAAATTCTGAAAGAGATGGGAATACCAGACCACATGACCTGCCTCTTGAGAAATCTGTATGCAGGTCAGGAAGCAACAGTTAGAACTGGACATGGAACAACAGACTGGTTCCAACTAGGAAAAGGAGTACGTCAAGGCTGTATATTGTCACCCTGCTTATTTAACTTCTATGCAGAGTACATCATGAGAAACACTGGACTGGAAGAAACACAAGCTGGAATCAAGATTGCCGGGAGAAATATCAATAACCTCAGATATGCAGATGACACCACCCTTATGGCAGTAAGTGAAGAGGAGCTAAAAAGCCTCTTGATGAAAGTGAAAGAGGAGAGTGAAAAAGTTGGCTTAAAGCTCAACATTCAGAAAACAAAGATCATGGCATCTGGTCCTCACTTCATGGGAAACAGATGGGGAAACAGTGGAAACAGTGTCAGAGTTTATATTTTGGGGCTCCAAAATCACTGCAGATGGTGATTGCAGCCATGAAATTAAAAGATGCTTACTCCTTGGAAGAAAAGTTATGACCAACCTAGATAGCATATTGAAAAGCAGAGACATTACTTTGCCGACTAAGGTCCATCTAATCAAGGCTATGGTTTTTCCTGTGGTCATGTATGGATGTGAGAGTTGGACTGTGAAGAAGGCTGAGCGCCGAAGAATTGCTGCTTTTGAACTGTGGTGTTGGAGAAGACTCTTGAGAGTCCCTTGGACTGCAAGGAGAGCCAACCAGTCCATTCTGAAGGAGATTTCTTTGGAAGGAATGATGCTAAAGCTGAAACTCCAGTATTTTGGCCACCTCATGCAAAGAGTTGACTCATTGGAAAAGACTCTGATGCTGGGAGGGATTGGTGGCAGGAGGAGAAGGGGACGACCGAGGATGAGATGGCTGGATGGCATCACTGACTCGATGGACATGAGTCTGAGTGAACTCCGGGAGGTGGTGATGGACAGGGAGGCCTGGCGTGCCGCAATTTATGGGGTCGCAAAGAGTCGGACATGACTGAGCGACTGAACTGAACTGAACTGAACACATATGTATGGAATCTAGAAAAATGGTACTGAAGAATTTATTTACAGGGCAGCAATGGAGAAACAGACATAGAGAATAGACTTATAGACATGGGGAAAAGGGAGTAGAGGGTGAGATGTATGGAGAGAGTAACATGGAAACTTATATTACCATATGTAAAATAGACAGCCAATGAGAATTTGCTGTATGGCTCAGGAAACTCAAACAGGGGCTCTGTATCAACCTAGAGGGGGTGGGATGGGGGGGGGGAGGGGAGATGGGAGGGAGGTTCAAAAGGGAGGGGATATATGTATACCTATGGCTGATTCATGTTGAGGTTTGACAGAAAACAATACAATTCTGTAAAAAAAATTATCCTTCAATTAAAAAATAAATAAAAACAAAATTATTATACAATTAAAAAAAACCTGGAATTCATTCTGTGGATGATAACTGTGTTCCATCTCTCAAATACTGAAACCAGCAAAGTGAAAGTGAAAGTCGTTCAGTTGTGTTTGACTCTGTGACCTCATGAACTGTAGCCTGCCAGGCTCCTCTGTCCAGAAATTCTCCTGGCAATGGAATTTTCCAGGCAAGAATACTGGAGAGGGTAGCTGTTCCCTTCTCCAGGGGATCTTCCCAACCCAGGTGTTGAACCCAAGTCTCCAGCATTGCAGGTGGATTTATTTTTACCATCTGAGCCACCAGGGAAGCCTTAAGTCAGCAAGGAGAAATATAAAATATGTATCTTATATACTTAAGGAAATAAAGGAGAGTATTGAAATTTAAAAGAGGAGCAAGGCACATTACAAAGGTCCAGAAAAACGAATAAAATTCTGGATGTAAAAATACAATAATTGGTATTGAGAACCCAAATGGCTGGGTTAAACAGCAGATTAGGCAGCTGAAGATGCAGACTGAGAAGTTTATTGAGAGGGCGTCAGAGAGAGTGGCATCATCGATCAGCTCAATGGACATGACAGGGAAGTGGTGTGCTGCAGTCCGTGGGGTTGCAGAGAGCTGGATGCGATGGAGCGACGACACAACCACAACAAGCAGAGAGAAGCAAAAGATGGAAATAAGAACGATGAATGAAAGGATGTGGAAGGCAGATTTGAAAGGTCTTACTTTGGCCACCTCATTCAAAGAGCTGACTCATTGGAAAAGACTCTGATGCTGGGAGGGATTGGGGGCAGGAGGAGAGGGGATGACCGAGGATGAGATGGCTGGATGGCATCATGGACTCGATGGACATGAGTCTGAGTGAACTCCGGGAGTTGGTGATGGACAGGGAGGTCTGGCGTGCTGCGATTCATGGGGTCACAAAGAGTCGGACACGACTGAGCGACTGAACTGAGCTGAACTGAACTGAACAGGGGTTTAATCAAAAAGAGGCTTCCCTTGTGGCTCAGCTTGTAAAGAGTCCACCTGCAATGCGGGAGACCTGGGTTTGATCCCCTGGTTGGGAAGATTCCCTGGAGAAAGGAAAGGCTACCCACTCCAGTATTCTAGCCTGGAGAATTCTGTGGACTGTATAGTCCATGGGGTCCCAAAGAGTTGGACACGACCGAGTGACTTTCACTTTCACTTTTCACTTTTAGTCAAAAGGAGAGTCCAGAGAGAAGGATGAAGATGCAACATTTGAAGAGAGGATGGCTCAGAATTTCCTCCAAACAATGACAGATGAGTGAGCAGATTCAGGAAGCTCAACATATCCCTTTATATGATAAAGGAGACTTTGTACTTTGTACTTGGTGGAACACTAAGACAAAGAGAAGATTTTAAATGAGAAAATACACATTACCTGATAAAGGCATGATAATTAGATTGACAACTGACTTCTCAAAATCAAAAATAGAAGCAAGACAACATTAAATGGTATCTTCAAAATTCTGAAAGAAACCATTGTCAGTCCAGAATCCTAGAACTAACTTGATATAGTCTGTGAGGAGAATATTTATTAGTAACTTTAAAGAATATAATTCAGGAAGAAAAGAAATTCACCCAGAAGGAAAATCCAAAATACAGTAAGAAATGAAATAGAGAAAAACAAAAATGTAAACATTTGGATAAACCTAAGGAAACAAGACTAAAAAGCCTGTTGATGAAAGTGAAAGAGGAGAGTGAAAAAGTTGGCTTAAAGGTCAACATTCAGAAAACTAAGATCATGGCATCTGGTCCCATCACTTCATAGGAAATAGGGAAACAGTGGAAACAGTGTCAGACTTTATTTTTTGGGGGCTCCAAAATCACTGCAGATGGTGACTTCAGAAATTAAAAGACGCTTACTCCTTGGAAGAAAAGTTATGACCAACCTAGATAGCATATTCAAAAGCAGAGACATTACTTTGCCAACAAAGGTCCATCTAGTCAAGGCTATGGTTTTTCCTGTGGTCATGTATGGATGTGAGAGCTGGATTGTGAAGAAAGTTGAGCACCAAAGAATTGATGCTTTTAAACTGTGATGTTGGAGGAGACTCTTGAGAGTCCCTTGGACTGCAAGGAGATCCAACCAGTCCATTCTAGAGGTCAGTCCTGGGTGTTCTTTGGAAGGAATGATGCTAAAGCTGAAACTCCAGTACTTTGGCTACCTCATGCAAAGAGTTGACTCATTGGAAAAGACTCTGATGCTGGGAGGGATCGGAGGCAGGAGGAGAAGGGGACGACAGAGGATGAGATGGCTGGATGGCATCACTGACTCGATGGACATGAGTTTGGGTGAACTCTGGGAGCTGGTGATGGACAGAGAGGCCTGGCGTGCTGCGATTCATGGGGTTGCAAAGAGTTGGACACGACTGAGTGACTGAACTGAACTGAACTGAACTGAACTGAACTGAAGGAAACAACAAATTTAACATGTCTAACTTCTTCAAAGGTGTCTTGACTTTTTGATCCCTCTGCACTTCTATATAAATTTTAGAATAACTTATTACTTTCCAGGGAAAAAACTTCCTAGGATTTTTATTGGATCAATTGGAGATAATTGATATCTTTACAATGTTTTATCTTTCCATCCATGAACACAATCTATCTCTTCACTTACTAATAATTATTAATTAGTAATATAGTATTAACAACAGTGTTTTATGTTGTTACTCAGTTGCTAAGTCATGTCCTACTCTGTGCTCTCATGGACTGCAGCATACCAGGCTCCTCTGTCCTCCACTGTCTCCAGGAGTTTGTTCAAATCCATGTCCATTGAGTTGGTGATACTATCTAACCACCTCATCCAATGTTTTATCAGTCAGTTCAGTTCAGCCGCTCAGTTGTGTTCAACTCTTTGTGACCCCATGAATCGCAGCACGCCAGGCCTCCCTGTCCATCACCAACTCCCGGAGTTCACCCAAACTCACGTCCATCGAGTTGGTGATGCCATCCAGCCATCTCATCCTCTGTCGTTCCCTTCTCCTCCTGCCCCCAATCCCTCCCAGCATGAGTCTTTTCCAATGAATCAACTCTTCGCATGAGGTGTTTTATAGTTATGTGTAAAATTTTTCTAGATTTATTTCCAGAGTTTTGATTTTTTGATGTTTTTGTAGATGATAGTTTAAAAACTTTCCTTTATAATTGTTCACTCTAAAACAAAAAGGTTGTTTAAATATTTGGGTGTACTAGGTCATAGTCACGGCATGTGGATCTAGCTCCCTGACCAGGGATCGAACCCAGGCCCCCTGCATCAGGAGAATCCACTGGACTACCAGTGGCTATTCACTCTTTTGTATAGATATGCAATGGATTTTTCTAAGGTGACATTGTATCCAATAATCTCAATTACTTGTGTATCTGATTACAAGTTTCTATACACAAAATCATGTAATTATACTGTATAGGAATAATGACAATTTTAATTTCTTCCTTTCCAATTCCTACATTTTTTTCCTTCCATTTGGCAGGCTAGAATGGCACCTTACTCCAGTACTCTTGCCTGGAAAATCCCATGGACAGAGGAGCCTGGTGCGCTGCAGTCCATGGGGTCACTAAGAGTCTGACACGACTAAGCGACTTCCCTTTCACTTTTCACTTTCATGCATTGGAGAAGGAAATGGCAACCCACTCCAGTGTTCTTGCCTGGAGAATCCCAGGAATGGGGGAGCCTGGTGGGCTGCCATCTGTGGGTCGCACAGAGTCGGACACGACTGAAGCGACTTAGCAGTAGTAATATGATGAAAATAAGTGTTCTCATTTTATTTTTTATCTCAGGTGGGAAGCTTATTTGATGTGAGATTTTTTAAATAAAAGATAATCTTATCAGATCCAGAAATTCTATTCCAAGTTTGTTAAAATTTTGATTATGAATGGATATGACATTCATTAGATGCTTTTCCGCATCTATCAAATGGTCATATACAATTTTGTCTTATTTATTCTGTTAATATTATGTTTATTAAGTAATTTTTAATTTGAAGCTAGCAGCAATGGTTATCTGAAATAAATACAACTTGATCATGAATGATTATCCTTTTTATTTATCATTGATTTGACTTGCTAGTATCTTGTGTAGAATGTTTGCATGTTTTTCTGATTTTTTTCTCTCAAGCCAGGGCAACAGATTTACTGTAGAAGTGACCTGATATCTTAGTTACAATTTTTTTTCTTGTGGTGAGATCTTGTAAGAGCTACTTTCTTAGTAACTTTCAAATAAGTAATACAGTATCTATTTATTTATATTTAATAATGTATTTAAAAGTAATAGCATATTAAAAAGCAGAGACATCACTTTGCCAATAAAATAATATATAGTGACTGTACATCTATATAATCAAAGCTATGTTTTTTCCAGTAGGCACATGTGGACATGAGAGTTGGACCATAAAGAAGGCTGAGCACCAAATAATTGATGCTTTCAAACTGTGGTGCTAGAGAAGACTCTTGAGAGTCCCTTGGACAGCATGGAAATCAAACCAGTCAATCCTAAAGGAACTCAACCCCAATTGAACTCAACCTCAATTGGAAGGACTGATGCTGAAGCTGAGACTCCAATACTTTGGCCACCTGATGTGAAGAACTGACTCACTGGAAAAGACCCTGATGCTGGGAAAGATTGAAGGCAGGAGGAGAAGGGAATGACAGAGCATGAGATGGTTGGATGGCATCACCAACTTGATGGACATGAGTTTGAGCAAGATCCAGGAGTTGGTGATGGACAAGGAAGCCTGGCATGCTGCAGTCCTTGGGGTCACAAAGAGTTGGACACGACTGAGCAAATTAACTGAACTGAACTGATGGTTGTTCTATTTTTTGAGGAACCTCACATTATTTCCCACAGTGGCTGCTCCAATTTACATTCCTACTAACAGTGCATAACTGTTCCCTTTTCTCCACATCCTTACTTGTTATTTCTTATTTTTTAAAATAATAACCATTCAGAAAACTAGGATCATGGCATCCAGTCCCATTACTTCATGGCAAATAGATGGCAAAACAGTGGAAACAGTGGCTGGCTTTATTTTGGGGGGCTCCAAAATCACTGCAGATGGTGATCACAGCCATGAAATTAAAAGATGCTTACTCCTTGGAAGGAAAGTTATGACCAACCTAGACAGAATATTAAAAAGCAGAGACATTACTTTGTCAACAAAGTCTAGTCAAGGCTATGGTTTTTCCAGTAGTCACATATGGATGTGAGAGTTGGACTATGAAGAAAGCTGAGTGCTGAAGAATTGATGCTTTTGAGCTGTGGTGCTGGAGAATACTCTTTAGAGTCCCTTGATCCAACCAGTCCATTCTAAAGGAGATCAGCCCTGGATTTCTTTGAAGGGAATGATGCTGAAGCTGAAACTCCAGTACTTTGGCCACCTCAGGCAAAGAGTTGACTCATTGGAAAAGACTTTGATGCTGGGAAGGATTGGGGGCAGGAGGAGAAGGCGACAACAGAGGATGAGATGGCTGAATGGCATCACTGACTTGATGGACATGAATCTGAGTGAACTCCGGGGGTTGGTGATGGACATCGAGGCCTGGCGTGCTGCAATTCATGGGGTTGCAAAGAGTCGGACACGACTGAGCAACTGAACTGAACTGATGCTGGGAAAGATTGAGGGTAGGAGGAGAAGGGGACAACAGAGGATGAGATAGTTGGATGGCATCACTGACTCAATGGACATGGGTTTGGGTAGACTGTGGCAATTGGCGATGGATAGGGAGGCCTGGCGTGCTGCGATTTATGCGGTCACAAAGAGTAGGACACGACTGAGCGACTAAACTGAACTGAACTGGTTCTAACTGGTGTGAGGTGACATCTCATTATGGTTTTGATTTGCACTTCCATGATGGTTAGTGATGTTGAGCATCTTTTCATGTACCTTTGGCCATCTGTGTGTCTTTTTCGGAAAAATATCTATTCAGATTCTGTCTACTTTTTAGTTGGGTTGTTTTCTTGCTGTTCAATTGTATGAATTCCTTATGTATTGTGGCTATTTGTTCCTTATTAGATATATGATGCAAATATTTTCTTCTGTTTTGTAGGTAGCCTTTTCATTTTGTTAATAGTTTCCTTTGCTGTGGAAATCTTTTCAGTTTGATGAAGCCCCACTTGGGGCTTTTTTCTTTTCTTTTTTTTTTTTTTTTTGCTTTTGCTTCCTTTTCTTTAGCTTCCCAGGTGACACTAGTGGTAAAGGACCCACCTGCCAATGCAGGAGACACGGGTTTGAAGGTACCTGGGTCAGGAAGATCCCCTGGAGGAGGGCATGGCAACCCACTCCAGTATTGGTCCCTGGAGAATCCCATGGACACAGGAGCCTGGAGGGCTACAGTCCATAGAGTTGCAAAGAGTTGGACATGACTGAAGCGATTTACCATACCTTTGCTTTCATATATAATCCAAAAAATCGTTGCCAAGAGGAAATCACCACCTATGTTTTTCTCTGGGAGTTTTGTGGTTTCAGGTTTTACATTCAAGTCTTTAATCCACTTTGAGTTGATTTTTGTGTAAGAAGTGGTCCCATTTCATTCTTTTGCATGTGCTGCCCGGTTGTCTAGTACCATTTATTGAAGACATGGTCCTTTCTCATTGTACATTCTTGGCTTCATTGTTATAAATTAACTGACCTTTTGTCAATTGAGAAATATTGCTCTTTATCTCTAGTAATGCTTCTTGATTGAAAGACTACCTTGTTTGATAGCTAAGTCAACATTCTTTTAGTTGCTGTTTGCATAGTAGATTCTTCATCTTTTTAGTTTCAATATTCTTAGAAGAATATATAGTTTTATATTCAAGGCATCATGTAAGCAGCATATATATATATATATATATATATATATATATATATATATATATATGTATAATCCAGTGTGACAAACTTTGCTACTTTCAAATAACATCTTTATTTGGATGTAATTTACATACCATAAAATTCACCATTTTAAAATGTAAAATTCAGTGGGTTTTAATATATCCACAGAGTTTTGAAACCATCACAGCTATCTAATTTTAGATCAATTTTATTAATCCCAAAAGAAACACATTAACAGTCACTCTTCATTACCCCCAACTTTCACCCTTGGTAAACACTGATCTACTTTCTTTCTATGGATTTGCCTATTCTGAACATTTCCCTGGAATCATACAGTATGTGGTTTTTTGTGACTGCCTTCCTTCACTTAACATAATGTTTTCAAGGTTCAACAACAGAACTTCATTCCTTTTATTGCCAAATCATATTCTAGAGTATGACTATACCACATTTTTAAAATTCATTTATCCATTGATGGACATTTGGATTATTTCTCCTTTGTGGCTTTTATGAAAGATGCTGCTAGCTACATTCAAGTTTCTATATAAGTATGTGTTTTCATTTCTCTTAGATATATATGTGGAAGTGGAATGACTGGGTCATATGGTAACTATATGTCTAGTAATTTGAGGAATTGGCAAACAGTTTTCCAAAATTATGGCACCATTTTACAATCTCACTAACAATTAATGAGAATTTCAAATTCTCCACATCTTTGCCTACACTTGTTATGGTCTGTCTTGATTCTAGACATCTTAGTGGGTATGGAGTGGTAAGTTATTGTGTTTTTTGATTTACATTTTCCTAGTGACTATTCTCTAATGATACTGAGCATATTTTCACGTGCTGGTTTGCCCCTGATAAATCTTCTTTTCAGAAATGTGTATTCAAATCCTTTACTCATTTTTAAATTGAGATATTTGCATTTTTTATAGTTATAAGAATTATTTATAAATTCTGAATAAAGTCACTTATCAGGTTTATGAGTTCCAAATATTTCCTTCTCTTCTATCAGTTGTATTTTCTCTTTCCTGGTGTTCTTTGAAGCACTCACTCCAGGTCATGAAGATTTACCTGTATGTTTTCTTGTAAGTGTTTTGTAATGTTAGGGCCTACGTTTATATCTGTGATCTATTTTGATTCATATCACCATAAAAATTAGAGTTTATTTCCAGACTCTCAATTCTATTCCATTGCTTTATTTGTCTGTTCTTATGCCAGTGCACACCATTTTGTTGTAAGTCTGAAAGCTGGGAAGTGTAAGCTCTCCAATTTTTTTCTTTTTCAGCTTGGTTATTCTGGGTCCCTTGCATTTACGTATGAATTTTGGGATCATCTTGTCAATTTCTACAGAAATAAAAAGGCGTCTGGGGTTTTGATATGATTGTGTTGAATCTGTAGATCAGTTTGGTGGAGTATTGCCCTCCTACCAGTATGTAATCTTCTGATCCATGAACATGGAATATCTTTGCATATTTTAGGTATTCTTTTCTTTCAGTAATGTTTTATGGTCTTCAGGGTACAAATCTGTACTAGTTTTGTTAAATTTATTCCCAAGTATTTTATTCTTTTTGATATTATAAATAATTTCTTAACATCATTTTCATATTATTTGTTGTTAGTATATAGGAATACAATTGATTTTTGTATATTAATTTTGTGTCCTACAACCTTGATGAACTTATTTATTAGTTTGAATAATGTTTGTTGATTTCTTAGGATTTTTTGTACATAAAAATTCTTTTGTACATATAAAATTTCTTTATATACAAGATCAAATCGTCTGTCAATAGAAATAATTTATATATGCTTTTCCAATCTGAGTGAATTTTGTTTCATTTTTTTTGCTAATCACTCTAGTGATTGCCTAATCACTCCAGTGACTGAACTGAACTGAACTGAATCACTCTAGTATATTATTGAGTAGAAGTGGCAAGAATGAACAAACTTGTCTTGTTCCTCATCTTAGGAGAAAATATTCAGTCTCTCACTTCTGAGTATGATGCTGTGCTGTGCTTAGTCGCTCAGTCGTGTCCGACTCTTTGCGACTCTTTGGACTGTAGCCCGCCAGGCTCCTCTGTCCATGGAATTCTCCAAGCAAGAATACTGGAGTGGGTTGCATGCCCTCCTCCAGGAGATCTTCCCAATCCAGGGATCGAACCCAGGTCTCCCACATTGCAGGCGGATTCTTTCCTGTCTGAGACACCGGGGAGTATAATGCTGGCTGTGGGTTTTTCCTAGATGCCCTATCTTCCCAGGTGGCACAGTGGTAAAGAATCTGCCTTCCAGTGCAGGAGTCACGGGTTCAATCTCTGGGTCGGGAAGATTCCCTGGAGGAGGAATTGGAAACCCACTCCGGTATTCTTGCCTGGAGAACCCCATGGGCAGAGGAGCCTGGCGGGCTACAGCCCATGGGGTTGCAGAGAGTCAGGCACAACTCAGTCGCAAAGAGTCAGACACGACTGAGCAACTAACTAACTAACCTGTAACTACCTCAGCTTTTGCCAAGGAATTCTGTGTATGTGATGGGGTATACCATCAATGTTCCAGTAATTTACAGTCCTGAGCACTCAAGCATGGCATGGCCCTTTATCAGGATGAAGAAGTCCCTTCCTTTTCTTAGTTTATTTAGTGTTTTGCCATGAAACAGTGTTGGATGTTGTCAGATGCTTTTTCTGTGTCTATTGAGATGATCATATGGTTCCTTTCCCCTTATTTTTGGAATACTGTGTAGTGGTTGATTTTTTTTTTGATGTTAAATCAATCTTGCATTCCTCGGATCAATCCCACTCAGTCACTGTGTTTTATCCTTCTATCTGCTGCTGACTTTCGATTGCTAGGATATTACTGAGGATGTTTTCATCTATATTCCTTCCAGGACTCACATTATGCATCTGTTGGTGAGTTTGATGTTGTCCTATAGGCCTTTGAAGCTCCTTTAATTTTTCTTTATTCTTTTTCTTTTTTTGTTCTTTATGTCATTTCAGTAGACATACTTTCAAGCTTGCTAATTGTTTCTCCTGGCAGATCAAATATGCTGTTGAAACCCTCTAGTGAATTTCTCATTTCAGTCATCCTATTTTTTTACTCTATATTTCCTATTCAGGTTGTTTTAAATAATTTCTGTTTCTTTCTATTTCCTTTTCAGTGAGATATTGAACTCATACTTTTCATTAATTCTCTGGATATAATCATTTTAGTTCTTTGAACATATTTATAATAGCTGATTTAAAAGCTTTGTGTAGTAAGATCAACATCTGGGCTTATTCAGGAATAGTTTTTATTGGCTGCTTCTTTTCCTGTATATGGGCTATATTTACTTGTTTCTTTGACTGTCCTGTCATTTGTTGTTGAATAGTGGGCATTTGGTGAATAGTGGGCATTTAAAATAATTCAGCCCTGGGGTTTCTTTGGAAGGAATGATGCTAAAGCTGAAACTCCAGTACTTTGGCCACCTCATGCGAAGAGTTGACTCATTGGAAAAGACCCTGATGCTGGGAGGGATTGGGGGCAGGAGGAGAAGGGGACGACAGAGGATGAGATGGCTGGATGGCATCACTGACTCAATGGACGTGAGTCTGAGTGAACTCCGGGAGTTGGTGATGGTCAGGGAGGCCTGGCGTGCTGTGATTCATGGGTTCTCAAAGAGTTGGACACGACTGAGCGACTTGAGAGAAGGCTTATGAATGGGGTTTCCTAGGGATTTTCCAGAAAGGTCAGATACTCTCAGTTCTCTAGGACTGGATTCCTGGGAGGCGCTTCAAACATTCTCTGCCTCTTTCTGTGGCTGCTAAGTGGCTATTTAAAGGTACTGCAGTTGTGAGCCTGCTGACTTTTAAGGTTACCACATAGCGATGGAGAGTAGGTGGGGGTAAGAATAGGGGAAGGTAAAACACCGCAAAGCTCAGTGTCCTTACCTAGATTTAGCTGCTTTTCTTGAATAGATATTTCTCATATTAGTCCTATATTGGCTAATTTCTAGAGTTCTGAAAAAGTTCATTTTGATAATGTTTTGCCAGTGTTCTCTGTGTTTATGAAGGAGTGAAATTTTGGAGGTCTTTCTCATGCCAACCCAGAAGTCTATGCCTAGTCTTTGATTTTTCCCCCTGTGTTATGTGGTTCGGGGGGTCTTAGATCCCCAGCCAGGGATAGAAACTGGACCCAGTAGTGAAAGCACCAAGTCCTTACCACTGGACCACCAGGGAGTTCCTCCAATCTTTGATTTTTAATTAAATTGTTTACAATGAATGAATTCTTCTAATCTATTTGTGTTTATGCCCACTATTTTACTATTTATATTCTGTTTGTTTAACCTACTTTATTTTCCTTTTTCCCTTAGTTTTATGCTTTAAAAAATTATTATTTTTACCATTTTCATTCTGTTAGCTTTTTAAACACACACACACATATGCATACATATATATTGGTGTTCTTTTAGTGATTACTTTAAATGTTACAAATGCCATTTTAAAGAATCTTTTATTAATTACTATCTTTGCTACTTTCTGATAATGTTAGGGCCTTAAAATCTTTTAACTCAGTTTCCCTCCCTCTTGCCTCTTGTATTATTATTGTATGCATTTTAATTTATATGTGCAGAAAGTCACACAATACATGGTTTTTTCTTCTAGTCAATAGACATTTTGTGTTACCCATATATTTATCCTTTCTGTTGCCCTTGATTCCTTTGTACATTTCTATCTGCCTGAAGAAGTCCCTTTAGTATTTTCTTAATGCAAGTCTGCTAGCAACAACACCTGAAAAATTCCTTTATTTCTCTCTCAGATATTTTTTCTGGGTGTAGAGTTTGGTGTTGGCATTTATTTTTTCTTAGCACTTTAAATATGACATCTGGCTTAGTCTGCTCAGGCTGCTGGAACAAAACATCATAAAACTAGGTGACAAACAGCAGACATTTATTTCTCATAGTTCAGAGGTCCAAGATCAAGGTGCTGGTTGATTTGGCTCCTGGTTAGGATTCTTCTGTCTTACAGGTGATCATCTTCTTGCTGTGTTCTTTCATGGTGGAGAGTGAGAGCTTCTCTCTCATGTCTCTTCTTACTTAGGTTGGTGCAAAAGTAATTGTGGTTTTACAGTGTTGAACTTTCGGAGAAGGCAATGGCACCCCACTCCAGTACTCTTGCCTGGAAAATCCCATGGAAAGAGGAGCCTGGTAGGCTGCAGTCCATGCAATCGCTAAGAGTCAGACACAACTGAGCGACTTCACTTTCACTTTTCACTTTCATGCATTGGAGAAGGAAATGGCAACCCACTCCAGTGTTCTTGCCTGGAGAATCCCAGGGACAGAGGAGCCTGGTGGGCTGCCTTCTATGGGGTCGCACAGAGTCAGACACCACTGAAGCGACTTAGCAGCGGCAGCAGCAGTGTTGAACTTTGCCATTTGATATTAGAATATATTCTTCATGTGGTTATATTATACACTGTAATGCACATTTCTTGCTTTATTTATTTCTTTGCTAATGGCTTGTTACTTGCTTTTATTTCATACTTGCTTTTGACTATAGAAATGATGTTAGACAAAAAACCAATTTGAGCTGTTTTTTTTTATTCAGGTTCAAGTGGGTCATAAAGCAGTGGAAATAACTTGCAACATCAACAATGCATTTGGCCCAGGAATGGATAATGAATGTACAGTGGTGGTTCAAGAAGTTTTGGAAAGGAGATGAGAGCCTTGAAGTTGAGGAATGTGGTGGCCAGCCATTGGAAGTTGATACTGACCGATTGAGAACCATCATCAAAGCTGATCCTCTTACAACTACAGGACAAGTTGCCAAAGAACTCACTGCAGTCTTCTGCAGTCATTTGGCATTTGAAGCAGATTGGAAAGGTGAAAAAGCTTGATAAGTGAGTGCCACATGAGCTGACCAAAAATTTAAAAAGATTGTCATTTTGAAGTGTCATCTTCTCTTATTCTATGCAATAGCAACAAATCATTTCTCTATTGGATTCTGAAGTGTGACAAAAAATTGATTTTATATGATAGCCAGCAATGACTAGTTCAGTGGTTGGACTGAGAGGAAACTCAAAAGCAGTTTCCAAAGCCAAACTTGTACCAAAAAATGTCACAGTCACTGTTTGGTGGTCTGCTGGCAGTCTGATTCCACTACAGCTTTCTGAATCCCAGCAAAACCATTACATTTGAGAAATATGCTCAGCAAACCAATGAGATGCACTGAAAACTGCAATGCTTGCAGCCACTGTTGGTCAACAGAATGCACCCAGTTCTTCTCCATGACAACGCCCAACTGCACGTTGCACAACCAACACTTCAAAAGTTGAACAAATTGGGCTGCAAAATTTTGCCTCATCTGCCATGTTCCCCCAATCTTTCACCAACCACCTACCACTTCTTCAAGCACATCGACAACACTTTTGCAGGGAAACCGCTTCTACAACCAGCAGAAGGCAGAAAATGCTTTCCAAGAATTCATCAAATCCTGAAGTGTGGATTTTTATACTACAGAAATAAACAAACTAATTCTTCATTGGCAAAAATGCATTGATTGTAATGGTTCCTATTTTAATTAATAAAGATGTGTTTGAGCCTAGTTGCAATGATTTAAAATTCATGGTTCAAAACTGCAATTACTTTTGTACCAACATAATATAAGATCAGGAGCTGATCTTGGATCAGATCATGAACTCCTTATTGCCAAATTCAGACTTAAATTGAAGAAAATAGGGAAAACCACTATACCATTCAGGTATGACCTAAATCAAATCCCTTACAGTGGAAGTGACAAATAGATTCAAGGGATTAGATATGATAGATAGATTGCCTGAATAGCTACGCATGGAGGTTCATAACGTTGTACAGGAGGTGGTGATCAAAACCTTTCCCAATAAAAAGAAATGCAAAAAGGCAAAATGGTTGTCTGAGGAGGCCTTACAAATAGCTGAGAAAAGAAGAGAAGTGAAAGGCAAAGAAGAAAAGGAAAGATATAACCATCTGAATGCAGAGTTCCAAAGAATAGCAAGGAGAGATAAGAAAGCCTTCCTCAGTAATCAACTCAAAGAAATAGAGGAAAAGAACAGAATGGGAAAGACTAGAGATCTCTTCAAGAAAATTAGAGATACCAAGGGAACATTTCATGCAAAGATGGGCTCAATAAAGGACAGAAATGGTCTGGACCTCACAGAAGCAGAAGATATTAAGAAGAGGTGGCAAGAATACACGGAAGAACTATACAAAGAAGATCTTCACAACCCAGATAATCATGATGATGTGATCACTCATCTAGAGCCAGACATCCTGGAATGCAAAGTCAAGTGGGCCTTAGGAAGCATCACTACAAACAAAGCTAGTAGAGGTGATAGAATTCCAACTATTTGAGCTATTTCAAATCCTCAAAGACAATGTTGTGAAAATGGTGCACTCAATATGCTAGCAAATTTGGAAAATTCAGCAGTGGCCACAGGACTGAAAAAGGTCAGTTTTCAATCCAATCCCAAAGAAAGGCAATGCCAAAGAATGTTCAAACTACTGCACAATTGTACTCATCTCACACACTAGCAAAGTAATGTTCAAAATTCTCCAAGCCAGGCTTCAACAGGATGTGAACTGTGAAATTCCAGATATTTAAGCTGGATTTAGAAAAGGTAGAGAAATCAGAGATCAAATTGCCAACATCTGTTGGATCATCAAAAAAGCAAGAGAATTCCAGCAAAGCATATGCTTCTTTTCATCGACTATGCCAAAGCCTTTGACTGTGTGGATCACAACAAACTATGGAAAATTCTTCAAGAGATGGGAATACCAGACCACCTTGCCTGCTTTCTGCAAAATCTGTATGCCGGTCAGGAAGCAACAGTTAGAACTGGACATAGAACAGCAGACTGGTTCCAAATCAAGAAAGGAGTATGTCAGGGTTGTATATTGTCACCTTACTTATTTAACTTACACGCAGAGTACATCATGCAAAATGCCAGACTGGATGAAGCACAGACTGGAATCAAGATTTCTGGGAGAAATATCAATAACCTCAGATATGCAGATAATACCACCCTTATAGCAGAAAGTGAAGAACTAAAGAGCCTTTTGATGAAAGTAAAAGAGGAGAGAGAAAAAGCTGGCTTAAAACTCAACATTCAAAAAACTAAGATCATGGCATCTGGTCCTATCACTTCAGGGCAAACAGATGGAGAAACAATGGAAACAGTGACACACGTTATTTTTGGGGGATCCAAAATCACTGCAGATGCAGCCATGAAATTAAAAGATACTTGCTCCTTGGAAGAAAAGTTATGACCAACCTAGACAGCATATTAAAAAGTAGAGACATTACTTTGCCAACAAAGGTCCATCTAGTTAAAGCTATGATTTTTCCAGTAGTCAAGTATGGATGTGAGAGTTGGGCCATAAAGAAAGCTGAGTGACAAAGCGATGCTTTTGAACTATGGTGTTGGAGAAGACTCTTGAGAGTCCCCTGGACGGCAAGGAGATCAGACCAGTCCATTCTAAAGGAAATCAGTCCTGATATCCATTGGAAGGACTAATGTTGAAGCTGAAACTCCAATACTTTGGCCACCTGATATAAAGAACTGACTCCTTAGAAAAGACCCCATTGCTGGGAAAGACGAGAACGGGACGACAGAAGATGAGATTGTTGGATGGTATCACCGACTCGATGGACATGAGTTTGTGCAAGCTCCGGGAATTGGTGATGGACAGGGAAGCCTGGTGTGCTGAAGTCCATGAGGTCACAAAGAGTTGAACACAACTGAGCAACTGAACTCAACTGGATATAAAGCACTAACCCTGGATAATTGTTCTTTTGGTCCTGACTTTTGGTTTTATGACAACCTTAGTTTGAATGCTGGGTGTCATGTGTGATAAATTACAGCACTCTGGATGAAGTTGCATACCTCCACAAAGAATTCGTCCTACACTCTGGCAGACAACAGAAGGAAGATTACTTAAATCTAATCGGGGTGGGAAGACTCAAGACTGATTTGTAGCTTTTGTTAGGGCTTGGTTTGAGAACTGAGAAGCTTCTTGAGGATTTTGTCCTGGGTGAGTCCTGAAGTTGAATTTTCATTTCTCAGCACTGTGAAACCACTAAAAACTTTGTTCTGTTTTTCAGCTGTTTCTCCTTGACTTTTCAGCATCATACCTGCTAAGAAGAAAATACTTCAATAGGAAAACTGATGTGGAGTGTCAGACTCACTTCTCTGCTTTTTTTTTTAATCTCCTGAATTTTGACCTCTCAAGACCTGGCTATTTTGGCATCCACAAACTTCAATTTTTGTCTCTCTCTCTCTCCTTGTGAGATTTTTATATAGCTCTGCTGGCTTTTCAGTCCCACACAAAAGTTGGCAAATGCCTCAAGGGGAAAGCTTCATTCAAAAAGTTGGGCTTCTTCAGTGCAGTTTCTTTCTCCTCGGGATCTGCAGTCTCAAGTTCTGGCATCCTTAAAAGGTCTTCAATGCCTTTAAACAGGTTTTTTCTTCCTTTTAACCCATCTTTCTTGTTTTTTTTTTTTTTCCTATGAGAGCATTGACCTGCTAAGAAGTAACTCCATCATAGCTAGAGTTAAATGTCTGAATTAATTTTTTTAAAAGACAAGAGAAGCCAAGTTCTCTTCCTGTGGATCATGGGTTGAATGTGATTTGTTGAAGAATTAACATCCTTCCTTTCAATTTCTCATGGCTGGGAGAAGGCTGTTGTTGCTTCTTTTGGCTCCTGTGACAAAGGGTCAAGAGAGGAGCCACTTTTTGGATACCAATATAGAAAGGAAATGCAAACTCATAACCTTGACCTGGGTTGACGTGCCAAACTTGAGGCCATGAGATTCCTTTTAGAGCCAAGTGTGAGGATAAATGTCCTGGTGCTGTGAGCATGCCTCTTTCTCTAGTTGTTTCCTGAAGTGATGGAGAAGAGCCAGAGGGGTAATGGAAGATGCGAAACCTAAGACACAGGAGGATTCATCAGGAAAACTAGGCAATTCGCCTCTAAATGTATCTGCAGCCTCCGAGTTGTATCTACCAAGCAAAAAAAGCCAAGGAGAAATCTGGCAAACATGATCATTAATTATGTCATTTGACTTCAACCAAGTTAGTTGGTTAACTGCCAGGTTTCCATGCCACTTTGAATTACTCAGGGATGGCAAAATGAGATGGGGGATTAAAGCACATATCTGATGCTTTTCTATAAGCTGAGGTCTATATTTGGCCTTTATGGTACTTTACAATGAGACTTTTCTTGCATTTTCTTTGGAAAATAACAGAAGAGCCTCATCTGGATTTCCAGTCCATTAACTGACTTAGGTCCTAAGATTTGGCCAGTTCTTCCCTCTGAGGTTCCAGGCAGCATTCAGCTGTGTATCTAACAAGGTGCATGTAAGAGCAAGATGGAAAACTTCTGGAGGGGCTGGCCATGTGCCCCTGGCCTTGGAGAACAGAGTGTGGAGGCAGCATGCAATTCATTTTCAGGAACTTTATGTCCCTGCATTGAAGGTTATTATGCACCCTTCTGTATTCATTCATTCATTCACTTATTATTGAACATGGTTCATGTGCCAGGCACTATGCTAGGTATGGCAGATGCAACAATGAAGGAGACGGTATTTTTGCCCTGAGGAGTTCAACATCTGGCTAGAGCGTGGGCGCTCTAAGTCAATGATGTTATTGTGGATGAACAACGCATGCATGGTGAACATCGGCACGTGGAGCTGCGAAGATGGAGTCTGCTTGAATGGGTTAGAGAAGGTTTGTTTCACAGAGATAGAAGTTGAAACTGATAGATGGCATATAAATAAGATTCCTGCCTTGAGGGGCAGAAGTTGGAGAGGAAAGTGTTCTAAGCATGGCAACATCACATACTAAGACACGTGGGACAGCGCGTTCTTCTGGGGAAACGCCAGATGCTCACTGAGCCCAGAGCCTGTGGTGCAGGCTGGAAACGGGGACTCTCCTGCAGTGCTTGGGGAGTCCTTGGAGAATTTTAAAGAGGAACAGTCACTTGACCAACTTTGAAATGTTGCTGTAATGGTAACAGGATGAGCAGAGACTCTGGAGGCAACAGGAGATGGTTTAAAGCCTAGGCCACTTTTTCCACTGTAACCTTGAGGAGTTTCCCACATACCACTGAGCTTAAATAGAATGGTAACACATTCCTTGAAATATTGTTGAGAGAATTAGAGTTTATAAAGCACCCAGAACAGTATCTGAAATTTGTCATTATAATTATTGCAAGATTAATATAATGTATTGGAAAATAGAAGAGTTTCTGAGTTAGAGCCCTGGGTTCTTTTTTAAAAAAAATATTTTAATTAATTAATTAATTTGGCTGTGACAGGCAGGAGATTTGATGACCCACACCTATTGATCATTTGCATATTATCCTGTGTGTAGTAGTGTATTTGCAAATATTCTGGTTCAAGTTTAATTTAAGGCACATGGAAAAGCTGGGTTTCTTTGCCATATTTGAAGTTAGGGGTGGCCATGGGTTTGCTTTGACCAAAGGATCCCAAGCCGTAACTAAGTGCATCCTGATGAGTGGGAGCTTTCAACACCATTTACTATTCCCTCAATGGTATGTCAGCCAAAGTATACCCAGAAAAATGGAACTGCTATGAATGTTATGAGATAAAGGACTGATTTCAGAAATTAGATATCACACAATGGTGGGGGGAGCGTAGAGGTCAAAGTGTCTCATCCATGTGCTCAGTCATGTCTACCCTTTGTGACCCCATGGACTGTAGTACACAAGGCTCCTCTCTCCATGGGATTCTCTAGGCAAGAACAGTGGAGTGGGTTGCCATTCCCTTCTCCAGGGGATCTTTCTTTTAAAAAAAAAAATTATTTTTAAAGAATTTTAAAATTGTATTATAAATTTATTTATTTTAATTGGCAGCTAATTGCTTTACAATATTGTATTGGTTTTGCCATACATCAACATGAATCCACCACAGGTATACACGTGTTTCCCATCCTGAACCCCCCTCCCACCTCCCTCCCCGAACCATCCCTCTGGGTCATCCCAGTGCACCAGCCCCAAGCATCCGAGTCACCAGTCCAGGTTCGATGCATGATACAGGATGCTTGGTGCACTGGGATGATCCAGGGCATCTTTCTGACCCAAGGATCAAACCTGGGTCTCCTGTACTGCAGGCAGATTCTTTATTGTCCGAGCCAGTGGCGTGGGTAAGGGGGAGGTGGGCTGGAAAAGTGACAGTCTGGAAACTTAGAGGATTATCAATGAAGTTGTTGGCCAGTCTTCCTGAAGCACTGGTGAGAGTGGACAAGTTGGAGCTTTCAGGGGAATATAAGAGGCCTGTTAGATCCAGCCACTGAGAGGGACCAAGAGCAGGGAGCTTCTAGAGGTGTCCACGGAAGGCTGCCTGAGTGCATCTGGCAGTAAGCCTTGGTCATTGGGCTCTACATTCCAGGACGTGAGCTGGACGTGGGGCAGAGGAAGCGAGGACAAGCTGAGATCCCTTGGGCATCTCTGTATTTGCTGTTTCTGTATCCAGTGACGCTCTTCAGGAGGTAATTGTGCTGCTTCACTTTAGCCTCTCAAATCTTCTTTCAGATTCCCCCTTTAACCAAGAACCATCCAGGGAAGAGAATTCTGGAATCAATTTTAACCAAGAACCATCTAGGGAAGAGAATTCTCAAAATGGAATTCCCGATTTAACCAAGTTGTCCACAGAACAATCCAGCGTAGTTTTTACTAACCTAGCATCTACATGCACCTCTCTTTTAACCATTATTTTCAAATAAGGGCAGTAGAAAAATAATGCTTCCACCTAACATGATGGACAACTATCCATGTACAGTAAAAAATATGGTAACTTCTCCCCCAAAGAGGATACCCAAAGCCTCTGGAGTTTTTGATGAGAAATTGGATTTTATTCAAATCTTTGTGCCCTTGTATATAATGCATCATTTTCTCCTGGCTACTTTAAAATTTTTTCTCTTTATTTTTACTTTTGGCATATAGCTATGATGTGCCTAGGTATGGTTTTCATCTTATTTATAGCTTCTTTAAATTTGTAGATTTATGTCTTTCACCAAATTTGGGGGAATATCATCCATTATTTATTACAATATTTTTTTCTACTCCAATTTCTCGCATCTTTCCTGAGACTCCAACTACATGTATTTTGATATACCTTTGATATCTTAAAACTGGTTCCTGCTTCTGCTGCTAAGTCACTTCAGTCGTGTCCGACTCTGTGCAACCCCATAGATGGCAGCCCACCAGGCTCCTCCATCCCTGGGATTCTCCAGGCAAGAACTCTGGAGTTGGTTGCCATTTCCTTCTCCAATGCATGAAAGTGAAAAGTGAAAGTGAAGTCGCTCAGTCGTGTCCAACTTGTTCCTAAGGCCCTGTTAATTTTCAATGTTTTCTTCTTTAACTGAACAATCTCTATGGACCTATCTTCAAGTTCATTGACTATTATCTCCACTCTGCTTTCAAGGACATACAGTGAGCTTTTCATTTCAGGCCTTGCGTTTTTCAATTCCAGAATTTCTGTTTGGCTCCTTTTAATGATTTCTGGTTCTGTTTTTCTTCAAGTCAATGAATGTAGTTCAAAAGCCATTTTGAAATTCAAGACTGCTAATTTCAGTATCTTTTTGGTCCCTAGTGAATGGGTGACCTTTCCTTGGTCCTTCATTTGTTGAGTAGTTGTTTTTTTTTTTTTTTAATGCTCTGGGTAATAAAGTCTGTTGTGGAATTCTGGATTCTGTTCTGTTCTTTCACAGACAGTTGATTTAGTTTTTGCTCTCTTTGTTTCAGCATCATAGTTTGGCTGAACTCAGACTACAAACTCCCTTTCAATGCTCCCTAGCCCTAGTGTCATTCCTGGCAGAGCTCTTGTTTTGCTTTGGCTGTGCTGGGTCTGCTTTGCGGCTAGTGGGACTCTCTCTAGCTGTGGTGCACAGGTTTAGTTTCCCTGTGGCATGTGGAATCTTAGTTCCCAGACTGGTGATGGAACCTGAGTCCGCTGTGTTGGGAAGGAGGATTCTTCAGCACTGGACCACCAGAAAAGTCCCTGGTAAAGCTATTTTAATTGCATGACAAGAATGGGTTTCAGTGTGAGTTACTCCCCTACTAAACTGTAAGCTTGTTAAAGTAAGTAACTGGGTTTTATTCATGTTTTGTGTCCTTCACATACAGCTTAATGTTGCACACAATGGCCTTGCTACAATGCTGAATGCATGAATTACTTGTAATTTAGGAAATACCCACTAAATCAAAACACTGTTATAAGAAGACCCAGGGGGACTTCCCCAGTGGTCCAGTGTGGGGAAGTGGTTAAGCCTCTACACTTCCAATGCAAAGGGGTGTGGGTTTGATCCCTGGTCAAGGGACTAAGAACCCACATGCTGCACGGCCAGGAAAATTATTAAAAATATATAATTAGACCAGGGAAGGAAGAGGGCAAAGCTGGGAGTCTTATGAGTACATATCAACATCCACCCTCCTATGCTTGGAGTCATTTTCAATTGTTAATCCTCCACCAAGAATGTGGGCCTCAGTTACATTTAATCTTCAGGATTTACACCCTCATCTTTTATTTCCTACACAGTGCACATCATAGAAAGCCCCATTACAATAAAATAATTAAAACAGAGGGTTGTGATTATTTAATTGTTACTTTAGCTGCATTTCCGCAGTGTGGAATTACTCTAGAAGTAATAAAAATGAATCACAATTCAAATTCACAATTTGAGGCTGCTCATTCATTTATTGAATAAACATTTGAGCAGAGTGATGTTGCAGGTACTAGGTCCTAGAAATATAAAAATTAATAAGCACCATTCCTGTCCTCAAGGGGTGAGGAAAACACAGAGGTTAATCATTTAATCAGTTATTTGTAGATTCTACAAATATTTGTTGAGCACCTATTTTGTGCTGAGAACTTTGCTAGAAGCCAGGGATACAATAATGAGAAGATTACTCTAACATTATTTTAATCTTCCCATTAGAAGGTGCCCTCAGGAAACTCAGAGTTTCTCTGGAAAGTATCAACTCTAAGAGGGGTTTTCTCATGTTGCAGTCATCCAAGTGCTGCTCTCACTATTTTTTTTTCTTTTTGCCTTGGTGCCTACAACATACACCATTAATTCATATTTTGTTTCACTCTTTAAGATCTTAAATCAATTCCATTTGAAAAGGAAGGTTATATAACTGACTGGATATGCTACTTATGCTTTTCAAATTCACATTAAAAAATATATGATTATTAAAGTAAAAAATCATTAAATGCAAAATAAGAAGTGTTATATGTTCCACACTCTGGGAAACACTGCTTGAAGCACGTTAAATGTTGTTTAAAAGATATTTATGAAGTGCAACTAAGGTCCATCTAGTCAAGGCTATGGTTTTTCCAGTAGTCATGTATGGATGTGAGAGTTGGACTGTGAAGAAGGCAGAGAGCCAAAGAATGGATGCTTTTGAACTGTGGTGTTGGAGAAGACTCTTGAGAGTCCCTTGGACTGCAAGGAGATCCAACCAGTCCATTCTGAAGGAGATCAACCCTGGGATTTCTTTGGAAGGAATGATGCTAAAGCTGAAACTCCAGTACTTTGGCCACCTCATGCGAAGAGTTGACTCATTGGAAAAGACTTTTATGCTGGGAGGGATTGGGGGCAGGAGGAGAAGGGGATGACAGAGGATGAGATGGCTGGATGGCATCACTGACTCGATGTATGCGAGTCTGAGTGAACTCCGGGAGTTGGTGATGGACAGGGAGGCCTGGCATGCTGTGATTCATGGGGTCACAAAGAGTCGGACACGACTGAGCGACTGAACTGAACTGAACTGAACTGAACTATGAAGTGCGAAGAGCTTCCCAGGTGGCACTAGCAGTAAAGAACTTCCTGCCAATGCAGGAGACACAAGAGATGTGGGTTAAATCCCTTGGGAAGATCCCCTGGAGGAGGGCATGGCAACCCACTCCAATATTCTTGCCTGGAGAATTCCAGGGACAGAGGAGCCTGGCAGGCTACAGTCTGTAGGGTTGCAAAGAGTCAGACACGACTAATGCAACTTAACACACACACAAAGTGCAAAAAGTGTACCAAGATGGATCCTGTTATGAGTCCTGTCTACGGGGGAATTCCCTGTCTGACTCTGTGACCTTGTGGTCTGTAGCTCGGCAGGCTCCTCTGTCCGTGAGATTCTCCAGACAAGAATGCTAGAGTGGGTTGCCATGCTCTCATCCTGGGATCTTCCTAACCCAGGGATCGAACCTACGTCTCTTATGTCTCCTGAATTGGCAGGAAGTTCTTTACCACCAGCGCCACCTGGGAAGCTCGCATTGCAAGGTGAAGAGATGTTAAGGTTGTGGAAGAAATCCAAGGTGCTCATCAGCTGCTTTTATAATAAGGAAGTTATGTTGGATGATGTGGAGAGGCCAGTGAAATCAGAAAGCAGATGAGGGGGAGGAAGAGAGTGAACATGATTCGATGTTAAAAGGACTCGATGGTTATGGCTAGCTGTAAAGATGAAGGAAGGGGCCATGAGCCAAGGAAAGCCTGTGGCCTCTAGAGCCTGGAAGAGGCAGGAACACAAACTCTCCGGAAATTCATGTAGCCCTGATTTTTGACAGGTAACCCATGTTGGATTTCTAGCCTACAAAATTCTCAGATAATCCATTTGTTCCCTGGTGACTCAGGAGTGAAGGATCTGCTCGCCAATGCAGAAGATGCGGGTTCGATCCCTGGGTCAGGAAGATCCTCTGGAGAAGGAAATAGCAGCCCACTTCAATATTCTCCCCTGGGAAATCCCATGGACAGAGGAGCCCGGTGGGCTCCAGTCCATGGTGTTGCAAAGAGTTGGACACAACTTAGTGACTAAACAACAACAAAGTGTGCGATCATTTGTTACAGCAGCTGTGGAAACTAATACCACCCGACAGTGCCAGAGGCATCTTAGGCATTGGTTAAATTTAAACCAAACTGAATGGGGCCTTCCCTCTAAGTTCTTCAAGGGCATGGACCACATCTTCTTGTCCATTGTAGACCCAGTAGCCACAATCACACTTAGAAAATAGTTGGAGGTCGGTGACTAGTTTGAGTGCATTTTGAAGGAAGGCACTATTTGAACTGACTTTTCAAGAATGGGTGGGAGTTGAGACTTCCCTGGTGGTCTAGTGGTTAAAACTCTCTTCTTCCACTGCAGGGGTGTGGGTTTGGTCCCTGGTGGGGGAACTAAGATCCAACATGCTGCAGGGCACGATCAAAAAAACGAATTAATTTTTGTTAAAGGTTAAAAAAAAAAAAGAGTGGGTCAAAGTTTACTATGCTTGGAAATAGACTGAGGAAGGGCTCTGGAGATGGGGGAACTTCATGAGCCAAGACATCAACGTTCATGGTGTGTTTGGAGAAATAAAAGATCCTCTGGCAGAAGACAGCATGCTCAAAGAGAATGAGTGATAGCTAACCCAGGGCAGTGGTAGGGAACAGGCCAGAAAGGACTTGGGTGGTGTGCCCAGGAGCTTGAGTTGAGTCTTAATCATCACAGGGAGTCATGTATCCATTTCTTTCTGCATGGCACTAAAGGCCATGGGGGCCTGCATGCTCTGCAAGTTGGTTTCTTCATAATGTCCACTGGAAGCTTGTTTTTCCTGGAACCAGGATCCTTGCAATTCATGCAGATGTGTTGGGAGAAGGCCTGATCTTAGGGGTTTGGGTTCTTGGGCTGGGGGTCAAGTCTTGGACATCAGGAGTGGTCAGGCAGAGGGAGCCAAGCATTCTGAGAAGCCGGGTGACTCCCGGGCTCCCTTGAGCTTCCTCCCGGCAGGAGCTGACGAGCTGTCAAGGTTTCCATCATAAATCCCACACTCCATGTGTTTGCAATGTGGCCACGGGGATGCACGTGGGATCGGGGCCGGGTGTGAGGGCTTAGTTCTGGAGGCAATGCTTCCTCTCTTTTCCTGTGCCTTTTCGAGAGAGCTTATTTTGCTTTCGCAAAGTTACGGTGAGGAATAAAGGGGCAGTAATGAGTTCCAGATGCTTTTATTTTGCTCCTTCTATAATTGGAAACAAAAATATAGCATGGCTTTTAAATTGAAAGTGCCAGAGAGGAATGATGCTTTTAGCTCTGGGGTTTGAGCTGTGATTTAGAGCCCAGCATGAGACTCTGGCCGTCATCACCACACACCAGCTTGGCCACACGGCTCCCTGCAGACCCAGCTCCAGGCTTTATCTCAGAGCCTGAATGAGGTTCAACTGTGAGTCCTATTTTAAGAAATGCTAATGCACGGAACCCAAACTTGCAAAGCAGACAGATTTAGGCAGAGTGAGCAGCCACGCAGTCAAAGGGTGATTGTCTCACAGAAGGCCACTGCGCACGCCTCTTTTAATTGCATCTCCCTCAGTGCACCTAAAAGTTTCCCCGCACATCGTTAATTTGGGGGGAAGGGGACAAAGAACCTTCCAGTCGAAGTTCCAAGTGTGAAGTGCCAAGTGAGGATCAATGAAAAAGAAAAAACAAGAGACCAGATTCTTGAAGTGTAAAGTGATCTTAGGAAGAAAGAATACTTGAATTACCGTGGATTTGTTTGTACAATATCTAAGTTTTCAGGAGGTCTTGAAAGCCACTGTGGGAAGACCTGACTCTGAGCCATATGTGGAACTGGAATCCTTGTGCCTTAGACAAAGTGATCCTCCTAAAGGTGCAGGAGGAAACACCTGAGACCTTTTGGAAACTTTGTTTCTTCCTTTTTGGCCAATTGCTGTTGCAAAATGGAACCAGTGTGGAAAGTCAGATTCAGGTTTAGACTATGGGAAAGCAGTTGGCCTCCACTATATAAGACTCAATAATAGCAGATTACACTCTCTCCAGAGAGATCATTTTGAACACAAAGCAGATCCCAGTAAAGCAGGCCAGGATGGAAAGATAAAGCTAAATAAATGGCCTCTCCATCCTGACATGATTTGCACAGCACCTGGTACAAACAGGCATTCTGGACTCAGCACTGAAATCTAAGTCTGGCCTTTTGTTTAGCAAACCAAATAGTTCAAGATCTCCTTTGATGCCAAAGCTCAGGTCTTGATGAGCAAACGAAACCAACTGACATCTCCCTCGTTTGTCTCACTCTTGCTCTCTCACTGCCTTTTTTTTTCTAATTTATTATTATTATTATTCTGGTTGCAGTGGGTCTTTGTTGCTGTGGACGAGCTTTCCCTAGCTGGGTGATCAGGGGCTCTTCTCTAGTAATGGTGCACAGGCTTCTCGTTGCGTCAGCTTGTCTTACTGCCGAGCGCAGTCTCCCGGTTCAGCAGTTGCTGCACTCAAGTTCCCTAGTTGTGTTTCACGGGTTCTAGAGCGTGGGTCAGTAGTTGTAGTGCATGGACTTACTTGCCTTGTCGCATATGGGATCTTCCCAGACCAGGGATCGAACCCATGTCCCCTGCATTGGCGGGAGGATTCTTAATCACTGGATCACCGAGGAAGTCCTTCCCCTTGCCTTTTATGCAAGTAATTACTCCTCAGCTTCTTGAGCTGCCATCCACTGAGTACATACACTGTGCTGGTTGGCTTCCAGAGGTACACATTATTACGCCCATTCTCCAGACCTTAAACTGATCAGCCAGTTCCAAAGCCTATAGTCTTTCCCTACATTCTGACCTGTCTAATCATGAGTAGCCCACAATGTGGTCTAAAGAGATTGCTCAGAGGTTTTTAACCCTTTTGGAAACCTTACCGAGCTTGGGGGCTCTGTCCTGGACCTACTGAGTCAGAGCCTCTGGGGTCTAAGCGCCTGTGTCTTTGAGCCAGGTGCACAGTGGTGCTACGAGGCACCAATAGAGCATCTTAGATGATGTGGGGCTTAGGGGGTGATTTGAGAGATGACCCCCTTTTAGGGAGCCCTCTGCTCTGTGATGGGGCTTCCCAGTGGCTCAGACTGTAAAGCATCTGCCTGCAATGTAGGACACCCAGGTTCGATCCCTGGGTCGGAAAGATCCCCAAGAAGGGAATGGCTACCCACTCCAGTATTCTTGCCTGGAGAATTCTGTGGACAGAGGTGCCTGGCGGGCCATACTCCATGGGGTTACAAAGAGTCAGATAGGACTGAGCAACTAACACTTTCTGCCCTGTGACCTGCCCATTGCCTCTCATACGGCCTGAGAAGTTAACCAGGGAGACTGAGGCAAAGGCGTACTCCTCGTTCCTGGCAGGCCCTCTGGCCCTAGGCTCACTCTTTCCTGACCTTCTGAATTGATTGGGAAGTTCAGAAGGATGCTTTGGGGGTCCATATCAGTCCCCGTCAGACCCTAGAGCCGGGTTTCTGTCCCTCCCCTCTGTCACCCACTCCTATTAGTTCTGAGCACCTGAGGAGGCCTCCCAAGAAGTTTTCCCCAGTTCCTATGGGAAAATTGTTAAGCCAGAGCTTAAAATATGGAGGAAAACAGGAGAAAACTTGAGAGGCACCCACTCCCCCCAATGCAGGCCATCTGTCTTCAAAGATATGGGGTGTTCTCAGCTCACCTTCTTCCAAATGGCTGGACCTTGTCCAGTTTCCCCATCTTCCCATTTTGTTGGTGTCTCCACACCACTGAGTATTTTCAAGGTCCTACCTCCAAGGGGAGGAACAGGAGGCAGAACCTCTAAGCTAACATAACTTTCTGCGGTTAGGGGATTCTTGAGGCTCTCACCCTCTAGACCACGGAAGCCAGGGACTGCTGGAGCTAAGCTTCTAAAAGCGGACATAAACCCACTCTTCCTCTCTCAGTAAACACATCAAGCCTAGGTCCTCTTAGAAGGATATGAACTGTGTGAGTTTCCAAAAAATGTCTTTACAGGCACGATTGTCTTCTTGGAACTCAGCTTATGTGAATAATTAAGGGAGTGCTCCTTCAGCTCTTTATAAGTGCTCACTGCAACACTGATTTTACTGAGACAACTTGGAAACCATCTACATGGACAGTAAGAGAGGATTAGATAAATGAATCCCATCACTATGGAAAGCCATGATGTACATTCTTACTCTGGATCACGGAAGGTTATTTATGATATTTTAAGTGCCAGAAGTAGGTCACAAAACAATATGAATGCTATGATCTCATTTTTGCATCTGGAAAAATGCACACCAAACTATTACTAATCACTATCTCTGGGTATAGGGAGTGAAGGTGGTTTTTATTTCCTCCTCCTTTGCATGTCTGTATTTTCTAATGATAATACTGAAGAATGTGCAATCTTTGTTCAACTGGTACAAATCTAATGCTGCTGTTGAGTGAGGTCAGGCCTCTGAAAGTGAGGCAGGAAGAAGAGGGAACACAAGCCCCTACACAATCTCCAGCCCCAACTCCACACTTCCCAGCCACCACTGATGTCAACAGTCATGACGTGCATTACTTACCAGCAAGGTCTTCACAGTTTTTCATTAACCAGAAGAGAAAACAGATACAACCAGACTCCACAGTAACCACATTTTGCCTGAGATTGCTGTTGTGAAGAAGTGCTAGTCTCTCAGACATGTCCAACTCTTTGTGATCCCATGGACTGTAGCCTACCAGACTCCTGTATCCATGGGATTCTTCAGGCAAGAATACTGGAATGGGTAGCTGTTCCCTTCTCCAAGGGATCTTCCTGATCCGGGAAATGAACCTAGGTTTCCTGTAGGCGGATTCTTTACCTACTCAGGAAGCCTGAGGCTGCCTATAAGAGTTGTAAACCTTCAACCCAAAGCGACCCAACCTCAAAGACAGTTGAACTGAGAAACACACAATTCTCCTGTCAGAGCTGGCCAGGGGGCGTGGCTCCCAGGTTTGGAGCAATTGCGGTAAGAGATGGTATCAGGCATCACTTTCATTTCTGGTAAAACTGAGTCTGGACACTATGGTTAGTTCTCTTAGCCAGGTGGTTTGGAGACTCCTTTGCCCCAGCATGCAGTCAGACCAGGGCTGTTAGTGGCCACACGGAAGGGGTCAACAGCACGTCTTGTCAGGTGTGACTTTCAGCATCCCAGAGCTTCCTGCGGTCCGGCAGAGCCCCCCAAAGACGGGGTTCACCTGAGTTCTCTGGTAAAACACATCCATTGGTCGCAACGCCTCCCTCAGGGGAAGGTTAAGAAGGAAAGAGACCAGAGTGTTATGCTAAAGTAAGGGTCAGCAAACTACTCCCAGGGGCAACATCTGCTCCCTGCTTGTTTTTGTAAATAAGTGATATTGGAACACAGCCACGCATGTTCGTTTGTGTATCATCTAACACTGCTGTCATGCTCCAACACCATAGCCGAGGACAGACAGAAACCATACAGCCTGGAAAGCCAAACACTGCTGACCCCTGCTCTACAGGGTGTCTCATCAGGAAGGCCAGAGAAGAGGGACATTTCTGGCTATTCTGGGACACACACTCTTCTCTCTCTGGCCCGTGCAGCTGGATTTCAAGTGCCAGTCTTCGGACATTAAGTTTCATCAAGATACATGCTCCCCAGTGTTCATGGCAGCACTATTACAATAACCAAGGCATGCAAGCAAAGTGATCACTGACACACGAATGGGCAAAGATGCTGTGTCACACGCATGTACACAGCAGAATAGTACTCAGCCATACAAGGAGTGAATGAATGCCTGTCAAACGCTCAAATGGACCTGGAGATTACCATACCAAGTGAAGCAAGCCAGACAAAGATACATATCATATGATATTGCTTATTTGTACGTGCGTGCAAAGTCGCTTCAGTCATGTCCAACTCTTTGTGACCCTATGGACTGTAGCCTTCCAAGCTCTTCTGTCTGTGGAGATTCTCCAGGCAGAATACTGGACTGGGTTGCCATTCCTTCCTTCAGGGGGTCTTCCTGACTCAGGAATCAAATCCGTGTCTCCTGTGTCTCCCGGATTGCAGGCAGATTCTTTACCGCTGAGCCTCTGGGAAAGCCCATGACACTGGTTATATGTGGAATCTTAAAAAAAAAAAAAAAAAAGATACAAATTAAATTATTTATAAAACAGAAACAGACTCATAGATAAAGAAAACAAACTTATGGTTACCAAAGAGGAAATGGTGGGAGAGATAAATTAGAACTTTGGAGTTAACATATATATACTATTATATATAACAGATAAACAACAAGGACTTACTGTATAGACAGGGAATTGTACTAAAAATCTTGTAATAAACTATAATTCAAGAGAATCTGTAAAGGAATATGTCCATATATATGGATGTATATACCTGAATCACTGAATTGCTCTATACCTGAAACTAACACAACATTGTAGATCAATTATACTTCCATAAAAAACCAAGTTCATCAAAGTTTGCTCCTCAGCCTCTCCTCTCATCATTCTATATTCTCAGAATCCTCCCTTGAATGTCTCAAAGGCCTTTTGAATCATGAAACCATTAGCCAAGCGTTGACCATATAATGCCAAATAAACTGTGGAAAATTCTGAAAGAGATGGGAATCCCAGACCACATGACCTGCCTCTTGAGAAACCTATATGCAGGTCAGGAAGCAACAGTTAGAACTGAACATGGAACAACAGACTGGTTCCAAATAGGAAAAGGAGTACGTCAAGGCTGTATATTGTCCCCCTGCTTATTTAACTTATATGCAGAGTACATCATGAGAAACGCTGGCTGGAAGAAGCACAGGCTGGTATCAAGATTGCCGGGAGAAATATCAATAACCTCAGATATGCAGATGACACCACCCTTATGGCAGAAAGTGAAGAGGGACTAAAAAGCCTCTTGATGAAAGTGAAAGAGGAGAGTGAAAAAGTTGGCTTAAAGCTCAACATTCAGAAAATGAAGATCATGGCATCTGGTCCCATTACTTCATGGGAAATAGATGGGGAAACAGTGGAAACAGTGTCAGACTTTATTTTTCTGGGCTCCAGAATCACTGCAGATGGTGACTGCAGCCATGAAATTAAAAGATTCTTACTCCTTGGAAGAAAAGTTATGACCAACCTAGATAGTATATTAAAAAGTAGAGACATTACTTTGCCAAGAAAGGTCTGTCTCGTCAAGGCTATGGTTTTTCCTATGGTCATGTATGGATGTGAGAGTTGGACTGTGAAGAAGGCTGAGTGCCGAAGAATTGCTGCTTTCGAACTGTGGTGTTGGAGAAGACTCTTGAGAGTCCCTTGGACTGCAAGGAGATCCAACCAGTCCATTCTGAAGGAGATGAGCCCTGGGATTTCTTTGGAGGGAATGATGCTAAAGCTGAACCTCCAGTACTTTGGCCACCTCATGTGAAGAGTTGACTCATTGGAAAAGACTATGATGCTGGGAGGGATTGGAGGCAGGAGGAGAAGGGGACGGAAGAGGATGAGATGGCTGGATGACATCACTGACTCGATGGATGCGAGTCTGAGTGAACTCCGGGAGTTGGTGATGGACAGGGAGGCCTGGCATGCTGCGATTCATGGGGTCGCAAAGGGTCGGACATGACTGAGTAACTGAACTGAACTGAACTGACCATATAATTGATTGATCCAAACCGGGGCATTTGAGGGGATAAAAAAAATTCTGGACAAGACTTTGAGATAATAGGCATAACTTGGATTGTCCCGGAAAAACTGAGAACTAGGGTCATTTTAGGTGAAAGCACTAATTATCTCCTTTCCCCAAACTTGGGTCCCTTTCAAGAGTGCCCAGTGGCTCTGGCATTGCCATCTTGCTCATGGTGCAGATAGGAGACCCAGGGCATTTCCTGTACACCTCCCTCTCTCTAACTATCCACCTCCCATCCACCACCAACTCCTGCTTCCTTCACTCTTTGGAATCCACTCACTTCTGGCCCATCCTGGCTGCAACATCCAAGTCCAAACAACCACCGGATTGTGTCTGGGCTTCTCAAGAGACTCCACACTGATCTAGTGCCACTGGTTTCAGCTCCTCCCACCTCCGTTCCATGCAGCCGCCAGACTGGATCTTCTGAAATGTCAGTCTGATTGGGTCACTCCTGAAGGCAAACAAGTGGCTTCTCCAAGTCTTTAGGACAGAGATTCTTAGACTTGAACCATAAGACCTGCGGGGGCTACCTTCCCTCTGACCCCCAATCCGATGCCCTTTTTCCTTTCCGTTTTTTTGTTGTTCTTCAGTCACTAAGTCGTGTCCAAGTCTGCTGTTCCAGGGACTGCAGCCATCCAGGCTTCCCTGTCCTTCACTGTCTCCCAGAGCTTGCTCAGACTCATGTCCAGTGAGTTGGTGATGCCACGCAATCATGTCATCCTCAGTTGCCCCCTTCTTCTCCTGCCCTCAAGGTACCCCAGCATCAGGGTCTTTTCCAATGAGTTGGCTCTTCATATCAGGCGGCAAAAGTACTGGAGTTTCAGCATCAGCCTTTAGGTAAAGCTTGAAAGCTACCAAAGCCTCTGCATCCTACAGTCCCTTTCTAAAGACTGTTCCTTGTAGCTGGAAAACTCCTTCCCCTGTTGGAGCCCAGATCTCTGTCTAAACCTCTCTCCTTCACTCCACAGAGACTGTTACTATGTCCTCACCTGCCACACGCCCTATTGTCTTGCCCTCGTGGCACTGACACACACTGTAATGATATCTACGTGGTTATTTGCTTTCTGACCCTCTCCTCTGCCATAAACTGCTGGAGCTGCTAGAAGATGTCTCTTTGCTCCGTTTGCTCATGTCTCTTTGCTCACTGTTACACCTCAGCACCTCTCTCTTTGTTAGCACCTGTGTGTGTGTGTGCTCAGTTGCACAGTCATGTCTGACTCTTTGTGACCCCATGGACTATAGCTTGCCAGGCTCCTCTGTCCAGGGGATTTCCCAGCCATGAAGACTAGAGTGGGGTGCCATTTTCTCCTCCAGGGGATCTTTCTGACCCAGGAATCCAATCTGTGTCTTCTGCATTGGCAGGTGGGTTCTTTGCCACCGCACCACCTGGGGAGTCAGCACATGTTGGCACTCCACAAATATTTGTCCAAAGACGATGAAACAGGACAGCCAGCCTGCATGGAATCAGAGTGTGAGGATCTCAGTTTAGCCAGAATGGAGACTGTGCTAGTTTGCTGTGGCTGCTATAACAAACGACCATAGACTTGGTGACTTGCAACCACAGAGATTTCTTTTCTTGTTTTTCTGGAGGCCAGGAGTCTTAAATCAAGATGTCAGAAGAGCCCATGGAGGTTCCAGGGTAGATTCTCTTCTGGCTTCTAGTGACTGCAGACTTTCCTTGGCTTGTGGCCACATCACTCCCTTCTCTGTTCCCACCTCCCACCACCATCTTCCCTTCTGTTTCAAATCTCCCTTCTTGTGGAAGTGTCTTATAAGGACACTTGCAATGGTGTTGAGGGCCCACCAGACAATCTCCTCATCTCAAAATCCTCAACTTAACTACATCTGCAAAGACCCTTTCCCCCAATAAGTTCATATTGACAGGCTGGGAATTAGGACATGGACACAACTTTCTGGTTGTGGGCGGGGAGGGGGAGCATTTCTACCTACCATGGGAACGTAAGACTAGATGTGATCCAACAGGAAAAAAGATCTGTCTAGGGAAATTCAGGATGAAAACCTTCGCGAACCAGAAGACAGGATAGATTTCAGTGACCATGGAGGGAGAAACATCCTTAAGCTGCTTCCCACTGGGGTCAAAACAGACACCAACATCCCTTCTCCATTTTTGCCTGTGTTCAGTCTGATTCTTTGAGACCCTTCTGGACTGTAGCCTGCTATGCTTCTCTGTCCATGGGACTTCCCAGGCAAGGATACTATAGAAGCTTGCCATTTCCTCCTCCAGGGGATCTTCCCCACTCAGGGATTGAACCTTGCATCTCCTGCACTGGCAGCTGGGCCCTTTACTGCCGAACCACCGAGGGAAGCCCCCATAGTATGACTAATCTCAGCCGAAAGGCCAGCAAAGGTCACTTCCCCCAGCAGGGGGCTCAGGGGAGAGCCAGTGTTTATCCCACTGAGATTTATTCATACCTGATGAGTCTGTGGCAAGGAACCACAACCACAGACTCACATTTGTTCCATAATGTTGGGAAAAAAAGCTTCAACTAAGATAGCCTCAGCTTCCCCAATGCTCAATCAAGTTATCTAGTCCCAGGGGAGTGATTGAGATGTTTTCCTGCCATTTTTCAAGTGTTTTGGGACAATAGTATTAATAGAAAGCATCGTTATATTCACCAAGCTACTTCCTTGCAATGACTGACTCTTACTCTCAAGGCTTCTAATAGCTGTTAACTCTCCAGTTGCCTTTAAAAATATCAACAAAAATTCACCCCCAGACTTCTCAATCACCACACACCTGTGTCTTTTCAGCTTTCAGGAAGCGTCTCCTTGAACTTTCCCTAAAGTGTACCAAGTTATTAGTTAAACCTCACTGAGAAACAGATCCTCTGTGATTAGGACTTAGAATATCTTTTAAAAGGTGTAGCTTCTGAAAACAATTGTTGTTCAGTTGCTCAGTGGTGTCCAACTCCCTGAGATCCCATGAACTGCAGCACGCCAGGCCTCCCTGTCCATCACCATCTCCTGGAGTCCACCCAAACCCATGTCCCATGTCCATTGAGTCAGTGATGCCATCCAGCCATCTCATCCTCTGTCATCCCCTTCTCCTGCCCTCAATCTTTCCCAGCATCAGGGTCTTTTCCAGTGAGCCAGCTCTTCACATCAGGTGGCCAAATTATTGGAGCTTCAGCTCTGAAAACAATTAAAAGCATGCAAACACGGGGGCCTGCCTAGAAATAAACACTGCTGTATTTTTAGAAGGCTGGGTCCCTTCATTTTTAGGTAATGAGTCTAATTTGATTTCTATAAACCCCAGTGGTCCTTCTGCAGTTTAATTTAGATGGGAGTTTCTAAGCTGCTTTCTGAAATGGCAAGGCTTCTGGGTGTGCTATTTATGAGGGAGAATTGGGGTGAAGTTCCATTTCTGGCGGAGGGTAAAAATAAAGATTTTTCTCCTGAGTGGGCCCCTCTCAGAATCCAGCTAGGTCTACACTGGGCACACGTGTACAGCATATGTCAGGCTCGCCTCCGAAGAGAGGCTATGAGTCAATCCGCCTGGCTCCGCTCTGGGGAGTTTAAATCATGCTGCTTCTCCAACATGTAAAGCAGTGTTTGATTTTCTGGGAGGGAGGTTATGGATATTTTTGCAGTAAAATATGAACAGAGAATACGGTCGATCCCCACCGTGAGGACTTAAGGAACACAAACTATAAGATGACCGTCAGACGGTTTCTCTACCTCAGGAAGCTTCCAGATCCTTTTCCTTTGGGCAGCAGGATGGTGGTGGCCCCATGAGAGGGTGAGATCATTCTTTCAATCTGCAAGCATCTTTGGAAGCCCTCCCAGGGGCACTGGAGAAAGCACTGGGGTGGCGTATAGAACAGTGAGCTGGGTGTCATAGTGCACATTAGCTCTTAACGAAGTGAATCACTCTTAGCTTTTCCAAAATCACAGTCCTTGATGGTGAACTGGTTCATGATGACCAAGTTCAAGTACAGAAGTGCTGTTTCAGCCATCATGCGCACCGAGGTCCGTTCTTCCCTCGTCACTGTAATTGAAGAGGGTTGATCTTGTCCGAGTTATACTTTGGAGACTCCAAGACTTTGCTGGAGATTCAGAGAGAATCTGGGAGTTAGACAGAATTAAATCTGGTATCTGCTGGGACTCCATACCTCCAGGACACTCAAAGCCACTCGACCTCCTGGGGCCACCCTGGGAAGGTTTGCAAACTACCAGCTCCCAGGGTGCCAAGGCGCCAAAGTTCCAACCTGCCATAGGGATGCAAAGGGGAAAGACAGAAAAAAGTTGACCTGCCTAGAGCCCAAACACAAAGGCAGGAGGCCTCTGCGGACACTTCACGGCCTGAATCCTCCCCCAGAGGCATGAAATCTGAGTCGTGCTTACAGGGAGGGCAGAAGGAGATGCCGTCAAGGGCCCATGCAGATAACGCTGGAGGGAAGGCCGATGCTGGGGAGGATGGGGTGATGGTGAAGGCTGAAAAAGTTGGAAGAGACAGATCAGGGGGAGGAGGAGAGGGAGAGGAAGGAGAGACAGGAGGCTCTTGCTGAGCCTGAGATAACTTCACTCCCCTGCACTCAGGGTACCAAAGGGGAATGAAGGATGTGTGTCGACAGGGCCTGGATGCATTGAAGAAATGCCTGTAACTGGAGCCTCGGAGAGAGGGGCTGGGGCGGGGGTGCTCTGTGTGAGTTCAGCAAGTGTGAGTTCAGCCAGGAGAGAGGTTTTGCCCTGGCCCTGCACCGGTCCTCAGGGCCTCTGTGTGCACCGGGGGCTTGAAGACAGGCAGGAAGAGAGTCTCAAAGCGGAGACATATTAATGGACCCGTTGGTCTTCAACACCAACACCTCTGCTCTGTTGAGGAAAACCGTTTCACTCAGATGATTTTTGACAGAATCCTGCCATCTTCCCAAGGCTTTCTGGGGGGCTCGGTGGTAAAGGATCTGCCTACCAATGCAGGAGACTCAGGTTAGATCCCTGGCTCGGGAAGATCCCCTGGAGAAGGAAGTGGCAAACCACTCCAGTCTTCTTGCCTGGAGAGTCCCATGGACAATGGAGCTTGGACAGTACTGAGCACCCAGGCATGACATCTTCCCGCCAGGGCCCATTCTCATCCACCTTGCTCTCTACTCCAATCCTCACTAGAACTCCAAGCTCCTGCCTCCCTCCAAAAGAGATATTTCATGAAAAAAAAAAAAAAAATTGTCGGCTAAACGGGTAGCTCCCTGAGTTACTCAGAGGCTGGACTGAGAGTGAGGCTTGCCTCCATCCTGCCTTGCCTCCATCCACGAGGTCCCCACCAGGGTCCCTCTTCTCTGCAGTCAGTGTTTCCCAACGCCATCCCAGAATGGCCTCAACCCCTCAGGCTCACATGGAATTTTCTGGAACACAGCGCACAGACTGACAAAGCCTCAGGAGAGATTCCTCCAAGCAGACACCTGGATGGATCCTGAGCCAGTTCCTCAAACTCAACCTTTTTCTAGTCCAGCATATGTTGAGTCTGGTTAGGGTTCAAGCTGCCTTCCGACCCATCTCCCACTACTTCTTCTTTTTCTGGAACCTGCAGATGCTGCCTCTGTCGGAGTAGGCTTGGGGTCATGGGGAAATTCCCCCACTACCTGTGATTGGAACATCCTAAGGGGGAATTCCTGATCCTGGAAAAGATTGAAGGCAAAAGGAAAAGGGGATGGCAGAGGATGAGATGGTTGGATGGCATCACTGACTCTGTGGACATGAATTTGAGCAAACTCCAAGAGACAGTGGAGGACAGAGGAGCCCGGCGTGCTGCAGTCCTTGGGGGTCGCAGTCAGACACAGTTGAGCTACTGAACAATAACAAGAGGGGATGGCATTTCTGGACCAGGTCATTTACTCTCTTCTGGGGCAGTCAGGGGAGTGGGTGCTGCTGTTTGACTAGACTGGCCAGCTGAGGATTTAAGGGGACGAGAGAAGCACCTGCAAAAATCCCCAGTGAAACACTGGCTGTTTGCACACAGCTTCCCATAAAGATGGCAGCATCTTTTTAAGACAAGAAGCCGCTGACCCTCTTTACTGACAAGACATTACATATCAAAATAGAAAGAAAAGAAAACCGACGGAAAAGCAGGCTCATCACATCTTTTCTTCCTTCACCTGGACCGCTGGGGACCCAGCCCACACGGTCTGTGCTTAGCCGGTCTCAAACAGACGCCCACTGTTGGCTTCCTGTTGTTTTGTTTCACTAAGAAAGTCTGAGTGCCTTCGTCTGCCGCTTTGTGTGGTGGCCAGCCTCCTCTTTCTGGGAGAATCTAGAATAATCTTCCTCTTAAAGTGAATTCTTCCCTGAGAAAGCACAGCGTATTCAAGGAAAATGCCCAGACAAGGAAGTCAGAGATTTAGGTGAATCTCTGATTAGCTCTGTGTTCTTCATCAGAGTGAAGTGAAGTGATTTCATCTCTCTAAACTTCATTTTTCTTATTTGTATAGAGGTCAAACATAAATTCGTTGACTGCTAACTGTGTGACCTTGGGCTAGTTACTTAACTTCTCTGGGCCTTGGATAAACATTGATGTCTATTTCAAGTTGCTGATACCAAATTGCTGTGTTAGTAAAGGGTGACTCAGATAGTGAAGAATCTGCCTGTAATGCAGGAGACCTGTGTTTGATCCCTGGGTCGGGAAGATCCCCTGGAGATAGGAATGGCTACCCGCTCCAGTATTCTTGCCTGGAGAATTCCATGGACAGAGGAGCCTGGTGGGCCCATGCGGTCACAAAGAGTTAGACCCGACTGAAGCAACTTAGCATGCGTGCATGCCTAGTGTGGCCGATTAAATATGGCCTAAAGCTTTGCAGCTCAATAAGTAGAATCTGTCCACCTTTTGAAACTGGGCTGGCCTTGTGCTTTTCTTTGACTAAGAAGATGCCAAGTGACCTTGTCTGACTTCCAGAACCAGCACACTGCCCTGAGGATATCAGGAGAGGAATCTGGTCTAACCAGCTGGGAGATGAGGGGCCGTGGGGTGAACTGAGGTGAAGCTGGTACTAACTCCTTCTAATAATACATCCCTCCCCACTCACATGGTCTGTGTCCCTAAGGAAACCTGACCAGCATCACAGAACGTCAACGTTAAAAAGACTTCTTCACAGACAATTCTTTTGGGAAAATGTGTTACAGCGCCACATACATACTTGAGGTCTTCTCCAGGGCAGGTCAGGTGCCAGGGATTGGCATTAGATGCAGCTCCTCATATTGGGAGAGATGACAGGCTTGTCAGGCGTTTTGGAGCTTTAGTCATGAAAACCACACTTGGAATGGAAAATGCTCCCTCTTGAATTGTACTGATAGATGTTTTGTTTGGCCGTGCCGCGTGGCCTTGGGGCCTTGATCTCTGATCAGGGATTTCATGTGGGCCCTTAGCAGTGGGAGCATGCAGTCCTAACCATTGGACCACCAGGGAATTCCCAGGGACGGCGAGGTTTTATTATTAGGGTGAATGAAATGTCCCCTGTGAACTGTTCCCTCTCTGTAATTCCAATTTGACTTAATTCTGCACTTTGGAGACCATGAAGAGGTCAGAGGAAGGTCAGGTCTGGCGTTTCAATCAGCATCTAACATTTTATGTCTAAGGATTCTGTCAACATGGAATCCAGAGCTTAGAGAAGAAAGGAGAACGTCATAAGGTAAAGGCATTTTATACCATCTGAACAATTTAAGTCTTTATCTAGGCCAGAAAGAAGTATGTATCTGAGGAAAATAAGAGTATGATGGTGGCTTATAGTGGTTAAGAATTTGGCCTTTGGTGTCAAACATTGAAATTCAAATTCCGCTTTTTACCTTGTAGCAGTTACATACTGCTATGTGAGAAATCACCAGTTTTTTAATGACTTGAATTAGGAACCATACATTTGTTCAGAATTCCAGAGTTTGGACTGGTACGTATCTGTTAATCCCAAACTCCTAATTTATTTATCCCACCCCCACATTTCCTTTGTTAACCATAAATTTGTTTTCTATGTCTGTGCGTCTGTTTCATAAATAAATTCATTTGTATTATTGTTTAGATTCCACATATATATGATATCAAATAATATTTGTTTTTCTCTTCCTGCCTTACTTTACTCAGTGTGATAATCTCGAGGTCCATCCATGTTGCTGCAAATTTCAGTATTTTATTCTTTTTGATAGCTGAGTAATATTCCACACACACACACACACACACACACACACACACACACACACATATATATATATACACACCACATCTTATCTGTTCATCTGTTTACAGACATTCATTTGCTTCCAAGTCTTGGCTATTGTAAAGGGTGTTGCTATGAACGAAGAGGTGCATGTATCTTTCCAAATTGAGTTTTCGCCTTTTCTGGATAGATGCTCAGGAGTGGGATTGCTGGATCTCTACTTGGTAACTCTACTTTTAGTTTTTTTAAGGAGCCTCCATACTGTTTTTCATAACGGCTGCACCAATTTACATTCCCACCAACCATGCAGGAGAGTTCCTTTTTGTTCACACCTTTTCCAGCATTTATTTGTAGACTTTTTGATGATGGCCATTCTGACTGGTGTGAGGTGTTATCTCACTGCGGTTTTGACTTTCATTTCTCTAATAATTAGTGGTGTGGAACTTCTTTCCCTGTGCCTGTTGGCTGTCTGTATGTCTTCTTTGGAGAGATGTCTATTTAGGTCTTCTGCCCAATGTTTGATTGTATCGGTTTTTTTTTGTTGTTGTTGTTGTTGTTTTTTAGTTCTATAAGCTGTTTGTATATTTTGGAAATTAAGCCCTTGTTGGTCTTAGCATTTCCAAATATTTTCTCCCAGTACATAGGTTGTCTTTTTGTTTTGTTTATGGTTTCCTTTGCTGTGCGAAAGCTTTTAAGGTGGATTAGCTCCCATTTATTTATTTTTGCTTTAATTTCTTTTGCCTTGGAGACTGATAAGGCAAGAAGATAATGCTATGATTTATGTCCAAGAAAGTTTTGCCTATGTTCTCTTCTAGGAATTTTATGGTGCCATGTCTTATATTTGGGTCTTTAAATCATTTTGAGTTTATTTTCGTATATTGTCTGAGGGAGTGTTCTAACTTCATTGATTTACTTGCAGCTGTCCCAACACCATTTGCTGAAGAGACTGTCTTTTCTCCATTGTATGTTTCTGTCTCTTTTGTCAAAGAATAATTGACTATTAGGCATATGAGTGTATTTCTGGGCTCTCTATTGTGTTACATTTATCCATATGTCTGTTTTTACGCCAGTGCTACACAATGCAGTTTTGATTGTTGTAACTTTTTAGTATTGTCCTGGGTCTGGGAGATTTATGCCTCCAACTTTGTTCTTTTGTCTCAGGATTGCTTTAGCAATTCTGGGTTTTCTGTGGTTTCTTATAAATTTTAGGCTTATTTGCTCTAGTTCTGTGAAAAATGTCATGGATAATTTGATAGGGGTCACACTAAATCTGTCGATTGATATGGGTAGTATGACCATTTTAACAATATTAGTTCTTCCAACCCCTGGAGCTTTCCTAACAACTCCAAACCAGCTGCACGTATCCTGCCAGGTCAGACATGGGGCCACATCCTTAGATGTTCACCCCAAAGTGGCTCATTTTTTCATTCCTCAGGAATGATGTGCTTATGAGCACAGATTTTGGAGCCAAATGGCTTGGGCCCTAACCCTGGTTCATCTATTGCTTTCTGACTCTGTGGTTGGGATCCAATTGCTTCTCTATAAATTGGGAATAGTGGGGACTTCCCTGGTGGTCCATTGGTTAAGACTCTGTACTTTCAGTGCAGATGGTAGATGTTCAATTCCTAGTCAAGGAACTAAAATCCCATATGTCACAGGATATGGGCAAAAATGAAATTTCAAAAGGGACTTCACTGGTGACACTGTGATTAAGAATTTGCCTTGCAGTGCAAGGGACGTGGGTTCCATCTCTCGTCAGGGAACTAAGATTCCCACATGCTATGGAGCAAGTAAACCTGCGTGCCACAACTAGAGGGTCCTTGTGCCACAGGAAAGATCCAGCACGATGCAGCAAAGATCCCGAGTGCTTCAACTAAGACCCAATGCAGTCAAATAAGTAAGTGAACAAACATTTTCTTAAATGAAAAATTAGACGAGGATAATGACAACCCACCTCACGGGTTATCCCAAGGGTTACTGTGCTAATGCACCCGCCACCCCTGGAGCGATGCCTGGCACAGTGCACACTGAGTTTGTCCCTGTCGTTATTACTTGGGCTCTGCAGCATTTGCTGCTATTAATGAACCCCTCTTTTTGGTCCTCTTCATTCAGTTCAGTTCAGTTCAGTCGCTCAGTCGTGTCCGACTCTTTGTGACCCCATGAATTGCAACACGCCAGGCCTCCCTGTCCATCACCAATTCCCGGAACTGGCTGCTGCTTTAATTATTATTGTTCTTGTACGTTCATTCAATCTTTCCCTTTTTCTTCCTTTTTTCAAACATTGCCTGCATGCCTTCCACATATTAGTCACTGTGCTAGACACAGGGGACCAAAAAAAAAAAAAAATCAGTTCAACTATGGTCTTTGTCCTCATGAAGACAGTCCAGTAAACTTTAAAAACCCTAATAGGAATAAAGTACAAGAAGTGTGATAAGTGCTTTGGTAAGTGCAGTACGATTCTATAGGAGCCCAGCGTGGAAGCAACTACTATAACTTTTTGTGTGCGTATTCTAGAATGCTGTTACAACAAATTATGTTGGGATAACTAGGCCATTACCTGGGGCTTACAAATATTTTGGCGGCACTTCACTTGAAATTTGACTGTAACTGGATTTGACTTGTATTTAGTGGCTCCATTTCCTCAGGGTTGAAAAAGAGGTCACATCTCTCCAGAATGAGACTTGACAGCGAGTAGCATTTCTTCTCGGTGAATTGCTTATAGGGAGGGAAGACCACCACATGGCACTGTGTGTAGGGTAACTTGGTATGTCACAGCGAGGCTGATGGACCAAGTTGTTCCAGTAATGGAGTTTTCAAAAAATTTAATCTGTATCTCTATATAAGAATTCCATGGACCTAGTTTATAAAAAGTCAAACAGTATTTAAAAACTTTATTGAAAACAGCAGTCCCTTAACCCATGCCTTCTCTTCTATTGAATCTCTCCTTCCCTGAGGGAAACACTGCCAGGCCTTTTAAGATGTTTCTTATGGTTCACCTCTGTGTTTCTAAATAATATATGTATATTTCTTTTTCTTGATTTCTTTATTTTGGATGTTTTTGTTCCTCATCCCTCCCCTTGGAGTCACTCCTTCGCCTCCCCAGCCTTCTAATTTATATATACAACTATGTAACAGTATTTAGGGTTAGTATTTTTTTGACCATTGCAGATACATTCACAGCTGAAACACGGAGATGACTGTCGTTAGTTTTTCCTTCTCATACAGTGCTTTTGTTTTCCTACAATTAGTAATTGGCTTATTTTAAATTTTCCTTAAGTTTCTATGTGCTTGCCATTAATTCACTGTCTCTATCAGAGCTTAAAGTTTTTTGAATAGTGGCACACCAAGGGGACACTGGGCTGGATGAAGCACAAGCTGGAATCAAGATTGCTGGGAGAAATATCAACAACCTCAGATATGCAGATGACACCACCCTTATGGCAGAAAATGAAGAAGAACTAAAGAGCCTCTCGATGAAAGTGAAAGAGGAGAGAGAAAAAGTTGGCTTGAAGCTCAACATTCAGAAAATGAAGATCATGGCATCCGGTCCCATCACTTCATGGGAAATAGATGGGGAAAAAGTGGAAACAGTGGCTGACTTTATTTTTCTGGGCTCCAAAATCACTACAGATGGTGATTGCAGCCACAAAATTAAAAGACGCTTACTCTTTGGAAGGAAAGTTATGACCAACCTAGACAGCATATTAAAAAGCAGAGACATTACTTCATCAACAAAGGTCTGTCTAGTTAAGGCTATGGTTTTTCCAGTAGTCATGTATGGATGTGAGAGCTGGACTATAAAGAAAGCTGAGTGCCAAAGAACTGATGCTTTTGAACTGTGGTGTTGGAGAAGACTCTTGAGAGTCCCTTGGACTACAAGGAGATCCAACCAGTCCATCCTAAAGGATATCAGTCCTGGGTGTTCATTGAAAGGACTGATGCTGAAGCTGAAACTTCAGTATTTTGGCCACCTGATGTGAAGAGATGACTGATTTGAAAAGACCCTGATGCTGGAAAAGATTGAAGGCAGGAGGAGAAGGGGATGAAAGAGGATGAGATGGTTGGATGGCATCACCAACTCGATGGGCATGAGTTTGAGTAAACTCCGGGAGTTGGTGATGGACAGGGAGGCCTGGCATGCTGCAGTTCATGGGGTCGCAGAGTTGGACATGACTGAATGACTGAACTGAACTGAAGCTCCATTTTTATCTTAGATATATCACTCATGAATCATTTTTGAACTTGCCTCCAGAAAGACCTGAGACTGGCCTCCAAGCACCAGTTCTGCCACGTCCCTTTACACTCATCACAGGACTTCCCTTCCTTAACCCCATGAGTGTGCCCCTCAACTCTTTCCTATGTTGAATCCTTTGTTTCTTTGACTTCACATGGTCTTCCTTTAAAAAAAACTACTTCCCTGTTTTGATAGAGCATCTTAGTAGGTAGAGTCCATGAATGTCAGAAAATAACTTGATTCTATCACCATCTTGATTGCTAGATTAGTTGGTAATGTTCAATTTTATATGTCAGCTTGTCTGAACTAAGGGATGCCCAGATACCTGTTTAAAACATTATTTCTGGGTGTGTCTGTAAGGGCGTTACTGGATGAGGTTAGCCTTTGATTCAATAGACTGAGTAAAAAGATCCACCCACTCCCACTCAAATAGGACAAACAAGTGAAGGAAATTCCTCTCTTTCATCTTGAGCTGGGCTATCTATCTTCTCTTATCCTTGGACATCAAAACTCCTGGTTCTCATGCCTTCAAATTCTGGCCCTTATTCCAGTGGCCACTCAATTCCCAGGCCTTCACCTTCAGACTGAATTATACCGCTGGCTTTTCTGGCTATTCAGCTTGCAGATGGCAGACTGTGGGACTTCTGAGACTGTAACTGCAAGAGTAAATTTCCTCTTAGGTCAGTATCATCTATAGCCGTATCATCTACATCTATTAATATTATTGGTTGTGTTTTTCTGGAGAACTCTAACATAGCTGGGTATAAAATTTTAGCTTACAAATAACTTTCACTCAGTTTTAAAAGCATTGTTCCATTCTTTTCCAGATTTCTATTTTTATGATTGGAAAGCCAAACACCGTTCTAATTCCAAATCCTCATATATGGCCGATTTTTTTCATCCTTGGAATTTTTAGGATAGTTTCCTGTGCCAGCTCTCCTAAAAATCTTACAATGGTTCGCTTTCACATGGGTCTCTTTCTCTTTCTTTGTGAGAGAGATTCAAATTAGCCCTTTCAATCTGGAGACAAATGCTTTCAGTTGGACATTTTTCTTCTGTATTTGTTCTTTGATAGCATCCTTGCCTATTCTTTTTTCTTTTTATCTAAAACTCCTATTATTCAATGTTGGCACACACACAGACTAACTCAGATTTTTCATCATTGTCTCCTTTCTATTTTATGTTCTTTGTGCCTTATCCCTGGGTGATCTTTCGAACTTTATCTTTCAATCTCTTTGATTTTTTTTCTTTTCTATTAATGAAAAAAAGCTCCTATTCTGATACTTTGAATTTCCAAGAGCTCTTTCTCGTTCTATACATTCTAGAAATATTTCCTGTTTTTCTTAGCCTCAGCCTTTTGTTTTATTATGTAATACTTTTTCATTCTTTCTGAGCAGGAATTTAAAGTTTTTATTTAAACAATTCCCCTCTGCTCTTGTCACTTTCTGTCTCCTTTGAGTTCTGCTTGTCATCTGTTTTGTTCTGTCTGCCATTCATGCCAGTTTTCCCTCAGATGCCTGGTGACACCCTGGTTTTTCATTCCTGATCGAAAGTGAAGCAAAGGAATTTACTTTTGGGGTGATAAAATGTTTGGAAATTAGATAGAAGTGCTGGCTGTAGAATATTATGAACGTATGAACTGCCACTGAATTGTTCACTTAGAATGGTTTAAAAATAAAATAAAAAGATAGAGAAGCGGTACAGTTTCTCTCTGGTGAGGAGTCTTCAATCTCCTGCCTGCGTAGGGGAATAAGCCTGGATCCCAATGTCTGGGAATTCAAAAGAGGGGAGAGGACATGTCAGTTTTCACCTAATCTCCTTTTCCTTGCTGGGCCTGTCACCCTATTCCTGACATCTCTGAGGTCAAAGGCACTCGGTCCAACCTCTCCAGAGCATGAACTCTGGTGCAGTTCCCTGCTGGCTTTGGGAGGGACACTCCTCTGGCTGTGTCAGTCTGAGAGCTTCTCCTCCTGCTGATCCTGGTGTTGGTCCTGTCCACATCCCTGCTGTCCTGGGTTTGTGGGTCTCCAAATCTTGAGACGTTCTAAATTTCTGCTTCCTTCCTGATACTCAGCTGTCTGGAGCTAACCTCCAGACACAGATTTCTTCACTCTGCTGGCCAGATTGTGTCTTTTTTTAAGCACAAAGATGCCATCTTTTTGGCTTAAGATGTTCCTCTGGGAGGTTGCTACTGAAGCTTCATTCTCTGAAGGAGAGCAGTGTGAAGAGATGCCTGCAAACAGAATAGGGGTTGAGAGTCTTAGGATCTAGTCTTCCCTTTGGTGCTAACTGGCTGTTCTCACTTGAATATGTTAAGGGGCTGCTCTGCATTCCAGTTTTGTGACTATTTTCTGATCTGTCCAACAGTGGGTTGAAGGCAGATGCCTTTGCCAGTCCTCAAAGCCAGTGCTTGGCCAGAGGACTTTGGAAGATCAAATGTCAGCCCCTTTGGGAGTTGAGAATGACTGGGAGTCCCTTTGAAATCCCAAGCTGTCATTTGACCCCATCGGTACCTTTGGAGCAACATTTTCAGCTAAAGGTATAAAGCGCATTAAAAAGTAAGAGAATACTTGAAATGCAAGATAATCCCCAGGGATAGAACTGTTGAATAGAACAGGTGACTAGAGCTTAGCCTGTTGGCTGAAATGGATATACTTTAAATTTTCATGCATAGAGGATGGCTATTAGTTTGGCCTTACAGTCCTCGACTCAATGACCCTTCTCCTTCCTTAGATCAAACGCTGGTTCTTTCTGATTTCATACTGACTTTCCAAATTGCAGTTGAAACAGGAATATCAGCAGAACTCATGCTAGAATGGCTCATCAATACGTTAGAAAAGCCAACACAAGCCAATGACACAGAACAAATATTAATATTTTAAAAAGAATTTTTTTAAATAGCCTCATTTATATACAGAAACCTCTGGAGGGGAGCAGGCTAAAGGGATACAGAAGGAAATACAGGCAGTTATGTAGATCTCCTTTCAGACTTTGTTTTAAAGTGCAGAGCCCTTTAAAACTGTGCTCAGAATCTAGGCTACTTCTGAAAGTCTGCCGTTAATTTTAGAAAATAAGAACTGAGGCAAGTTTGTGTGGTTTTGGTTTCATAAGTCTTGAGAGAAGCTTCCCTTTCACTTGTGCACCTCAAATGATTCCCTTCTCATCTTTCACTCCCCCTTGCTTGCCCGGACCCATCTTTCTCATCGCCTCCAGCTTCCTTCTCTCCTTAAAGCCCCCATCCTGTTTTCTCTCTCTCCCTGTTTCCCCAAACACTGCTGAGACTCAGCGCCAAACTTGGGGCAGTGAAATCTTGGGGGCTGTGAAATCTGTGCAGACTTCCCTGCTCTGACTGCCCTTTCCTTTAGCCTGTAGCCTCTCCTGCCTCCTGCCAGGGCAACCTCTTAGCCCTCTCCATGGAGCCTCTGAATCAATCCCTTTGGATCCTTGATGTTTATCTTCCAAGTTGAAAAGTTCAATTGCAGCCCAGAGAGGGGCCTTGGAGGCTGAGCAGGGGAAGGTGACTGCGATAGATTTCCCTCCGACCAGCACGATGCCATTCAACACCCTCAAGGCTGTGCCCACTGATGATTAACCAGCTGTGAGAGCTGCCAGCTCGGTCTGGTCTGCTCATTTCTTCTCTGAAATCTAATTTTCATCTCACTGCATTCTTGCCTCTCACTTTTTTTTCTCTTTAGTGCAAATTCTTCAACCGTATTTGTCTGTTTTAACTGAAAAGTGTCGTGAGAGAGCAGGTGGTAAGAAAGAGGCTCTCAAGGTAACACTGCATTGTTCTACTTGCCTCCCAGCAAAACCATTGTGTTTGGGCTCTGGCCTACTGGAAGTGGCCTGAAAGGTGAGAGGGGAAATTCGATTTCCTTTGATATGTTAAATCGACTCTGTCTTTTTTGCCTCCTTGACAAAGAGTGGGTTTAAGAACTTGCTTTTTAAATTTTATTTACTTCTTAAATTTTTGATTGGAAGATAATTGCTTTATAATGTTGTACTGGTGTCTGCTATACAACAACGAGGAATCAGCTGTAAGTATATATTTATTCCCTCCATCTTGAGCCTCCTTCAAAAGCTTGCTTTTTTAAAAAAAAAGCATATTTTTAAACATGTGCTGCGCTGTGCTTAGTTGCTCAGTTGTGTCTGACTCTGCAACCCCAGGGACTGTAGCCCGCCAGGCTCCTCTGTCCATGGAATTCTCCAGGCAAGAATACTGGAGTGGGTTGCCATGCCCTCCTCCAGGGGATCTTCCCAACCCAGGGATCAAACCCATGTCTCCTGCATTGCAGGTGGATTCTTTACCGTCTAAGCCACCAGGGAAGCCCATTTTTAAATATACCCATAGTCCAAAGAAATGGCAACTCACTCCAATATTCTTGCCTGGAGAATCCCATGGACAGAGGAGCCTGGAAGGCCATGGTCCATGGAGGTCGCAGAGATTCGGACACGACTGAAGCGACTAAGCATGCATAGTCCGAAGGACCCCGAAGTGCCTGTCAAAAGTGATCTGAAATCCTGAGCCCAGGAGAGAAATAGGAGGCCCCAGCTGGGGTCCCCAGGAAGAGGTCACATGGCATCCTGAGTTCCTGTGGTTCAGGTGGGGAAGCACTGGGAAGCCAAGGGATCCACAGATGTTTCCCAGCTGATTTACTGTGCAATTTTGAACCATTAGCCTCTGCTCCACTGTTTCCTTATGTGCAACATCAGAAAGTATAAAATAAAATACATTCAGAGATGACTTTTCATGGCATCTGTGTTGTGAGGAAGCAGTGTTCTGCCCTATATACCATCACACCTAGGCAAGGTAAGATTGGCTGGAAAGTCAGTTGCTGGGCTGTTGTCTAAGGATGTGGGTGCTTTTTCTCCATTTACTCAACTTTTACTATCAGCCTTTCCCAAACAACCAAGTTGGAAGACTTTTGATATTTGTATGCGTTGCAGGAGAATGGGGCATGAGAGATGGTCATGTCCCAGGTCTCAAGCTTCCCTAGGGGCTGAAACAGTAAAGAATCTGCCTGCAATGCAGGCGATCTAGGTTCGATCCCTGGGTCGAGAAGATCCCCTGGAGAAGGAAATGGCAACCCACTCCAGTCTTCTTGCCTAGGAAATCCCATGGACAGACAAGCCTGGCAGGCTACGGTCCATTGCACTGCAAAGAGTTGGACCCAACTGAGTAATTAACACACACACACACACACACACACACAGGTGTTGCAGGAGAACAGGGCATGGGAGAATGGTCATGTCCTAGGTCTCCAGCTAGTGTCTGGGATGGGCTGCCAAGAAATGTCCTTGGCTTCATGCAGGAAAGAATTCAAGGGGGAGCCATAGTAAAGTGAAAGCAGGTTCATTTGAGAGAGATGCACATTTCATAGGGAGAAGGCAGTCCCTCTGAGCAGGTGAGAGTGGCCTTAAAACATGGGGTGGTTAGTTTCTACGGACTCGGTAACTGCACAGATAAAAAGTAGGAGGATTATTCCAACTGTTTTGGAGGAAGGGGTGGAGATTTCCAGGAATTGGGCCACCTTCCACTTTTTGATCTTTGATGGTGGCCTTGGAACTGGTGTGGTGCTGGTCAGTGATTTAGCATGTGCTAATATATTACAATGAGTGTATAATGAAGCTCAAAGTCTGTGTGTGTATGCTCAGCAGCTAAGTCGTGCCCGACTCTTGGTGACCCCATAGACCTTAGCTTGCTAAGCTCCTCTGTCCATGGTGTTTTCTAGGCAAGATTCCTGAAGTGGGTCACCATTTCTTACTCCAAGGGATCTTCCCTACCCGGGAAGTGAACCTGCACCTCTTGGCTCTCCTGCATCGGCAGGCAAATTCTTTACCACTGCACCACCTGGGAAGCCCTGGCTCAAGATCGCAAGTCAAATCTTCCACTACCTTGGGCCTAATCAGCTCTAACCAGTTTTTGTCCTACTCTGTTCTTCATGTCTGTGTCATTCTTTTAATAGTTACGCCCTGCCCCCTTCCCCTGTGTCTCATATGGACAAAGATTTTCCCCTCAACTAATCCCTACTCATCTTCTTTTGAACTCTTCAACTAGGCCTTGACTTTGGAACGTTCATGTTTGTTTCTGCTTTGTCCAGTTTTAGCAAGAATCCCACTAAGTCCGTTTAACCAGAGTCCCCCACCTTTGTTATTTGGCTCTCATCCTCCGTGACCCCCCAGGTAACGTCTGGTCACCCTCACCTGCCTTCAGCAAGAATCCTGCTTGGTTGATTTAGCAAGAATCCCCTCTTGTTCTTCATGTTTCCTTTCAGTCATTTTCTATTCACTGACCCCCCACCCCCTGCTCCCTGGCTCTGAAATCCCATTGACCCAGGTGGTGATTCAGAGATGAGTCCAGCTTCTCCCCAGTGCTGTGGCCCTACGCCCATGGGCATCCACCCCCTTGAATTAAGTCTACCGTGCTTTCACAAATATCATTGAATAATTTGTTCTTTAGCGGTAATTTTTATTTCAATGATTCTTTTGGTACTTGTAACATCAGCCTGTGACTTATCTGTTATTACTATTATTGTTGCTTCATAGAGGGAAAACCAGACCTCAGACAGGTTAGATGAGTCACCCAACATCAGAAGAATCAAGTCTTCGGATTCCCAAACCAATATTCTTGCTTTTCACCAGAGGCCCAAATGAGTTGCCTCTCTAGTTTAAAGAATTCTTGGAGCAGAAAGTGTCAGTGTCAGGACCGAGTATGGGGTACAATTTCAATGAATTCTTACTCCCTACCCCGATGCACAGCAGCTGTTTTATCTGCTAAAACAGGAAAGTGCCAACCTTTGTTATGTAATAGCAGGTGCATTTCCCAAGAAGATCGCTATCCTAGCAGCATCGAAGCTTTGAAAAGGACACTGGGAATGGTCTGCTGGATATTTTGGGCCAGATCTCCACCAGGGGAAATAATCAGAGTGATTTGAAAGAGCTTTTTTAAGCCCAACAAGTCCCGTGATGAGGGGTGCGTCACCAGAGGCGCCACACGCTTCTCAAAGGCTCTCCAAGGCTCCCAATGCCGTCAGCACATCTCAGCCTCATTGCTACTGGGCCAAACCGGGAGCTAGAGAACATTCTTGAAGAAAGGAATTTGAAAGGAGCCCAGACACCCTATCGTGGAGTCAACAAGCTCAAAAAAAGAAAAAAAAAAAAAAAGGAACAGCAGAGAATTAGTAGCCCTCATCTCCGCTCTGCTGGGATTGCTAGGAAGCTGTCATTTCAACAGTGAATGGCACTGTGTTCGAGAGGAGTGCTGTTCTTTATGAACTGATGGAGCAAGGATGTTAGAGAGGAATCCTGGGGGGAGGAAAGCAGGAATCACGTGTAACCTAGGCCCGATTTCTGGACCAATTATTAACTAATTACGTGACGCTGGAAAAGACACTGCTCTTCTCTTGTCCTCAGTTTCATCTGTACAAAGAAGTCATTGGGCAAGGTGACCCCAGTGTTTTTAAGCCGCATAATCATCTGATGTTCCTTAGTCCTCAGTTTTCTGCCTCTGAGCCCTGAGGTGAAGGGTCGGGGTTAAGACTGCATCTATCAGTTTGGGCAGAGACAGTGCCTACCAGATCCCTGTCCCTGAATGTACTAAGGGAACAATAGTGTCACTGCCCCCACACAACTCACATTCAGGTGAGGAGCTACAGTGCAGAGCCTGTCATGCACATTGTCTGAGTTATTAAGGTAAGCAACCCAGTTTTCTCCAGGCTCCTGGGAGGTCTGACACTGATACAGGTATATGGGAAAGGCACATTCTTTGACCAACTGGAAGAGGTAGGGTGAGCCTCCAGCAGCTGGCCACATTCAGAACCAGATGAGCTTCTTCTCAGTGCAAGTTTTTGATCAGTCTCTGAAGTGATGATTCTGTGGTTGTGTGCTTTTTGCACTCCTTCTCTCCCTTCCTCCCTTTGTCTGTCCATCCATCCATCCTCCAACTATCCATCATCTGTCTTCCACCTGAAACAAGAGGAATCAGTGAGATTTAGAATCAACCTTTAAAAGAATCCTAGAGCCATTGAGGGGCTTCCCTGGTGGCTCAGATGATAAAGCATCTGACTGCAGTGCGGGAGACTCGGGTTCGATCCCTGGGTTGGGAAGATCCTCTGGAGAAGGAAATGGCAACCCACTCCAGTACTCTTGCCTGGAAAACGCCATGGGGTCGCAAAGAGTTGGACACGACTGAGTGACTTCATTTTCTTTCTTTCTTTCTATAGCCATTGAGGATATGACATAAACTGGCTAGAACCCATAGGTCCAAGATGGTGGAAGATTTGACTTCCAGTAGGCCTTGAGCTTCACTGTATGCTCATTGTAATGCATTGGCATGCTAAATGGCACACCCACAGGTCCCATGACAGTTCCTAGGCTGACCATAAAAGGCCAAAAGTGGGCAGTGGCCCAATTCCTGGAAATCTCCACCCCTCCCCCTAAGTATTTTGAATAATCCTAGCCTATGAAATCCTAGCCTGTGAATAATCATTAGCCTATGAAATTATCCTATCCATATAAAGTAACCACCCTCCCCCATATTTTGGGACCTCTTGCCTTCTGAGATGGCCCACATTCTTTCCATGGACTGTACCTTTCCCACGGCCAGTCTCGTCTTTGGAGATGGACCACATTCTGTGTCTGGAATGTGCATCTCCCCACATAAATCCATTTCTTCCCTATCACTTTGTCGCTCACTGTGATGACACATAAAGAATCTGAGTTTCTGAATCTGAATTCAGTCCTGAGACCAGGTGTGTGATCTCAATGAAAAGACAGTGGGTTCAAGTCCCAATCTGAGTTGTGCACTTTCACATCCAACCATCTGTCATCCCTTTATCAGCCATGCATCTTCCATTTATATATCTATTATTCTCTGAAAGTATTTACCCAGCATGCAACTTGGCTCACGGGGGCTACAACGGGCCCTGTGTGAGATACAAGGGGCATGCTGAAGATGAGAGTCATCTTTTGATTTGGGAAGACAAACTCAAGAAGCAAAGATATTGCAGCTAGAACAGTAAGCGCAGAGGAGGAGCACGAGGGAGACGTGGAGCCCTCTCCAGCTGCCCACCCCTCCCCTCCATCCCCTTCATTAGCCCGTGGGGCTTCCTCAATGGCCCGGTGGTAAAGAATCCGCCTGCAAAGCAGATGTGGATTTGGTCCCTGGACTGGGCAGATCCCCTGGAGAAGGAAGTGGCAACCCACTCCAGTGTTCTTGCCTGGAGAATCCCATGGACAGAGAGGCCTGGCTGCAGTCCCTGGGGTTGCAAAGAATCAGACACAGCTGAGCAGCATGTAGCAGGCCGATCCCTGTCAAATGCCTTCCTTAGCTGAAAGTAACTATGTGGTCACATTCACACAGCTGAGACAAGAGCTGTATGGAGCCACTTCACAAGGGCTTCCTGAGCAAATGGCATTATTATTGCAGCTGGGCTCTGCTGCTCACCCAGAGGAATGTTGCTGTGGAACCCAGGGCCCTGACTCAGTTTTCTCAGAGCACACTAATAATAATAATAAATTAGATGTGTCTTCTTTTGGACAGAGCCTGTTAGGATGATTCCCATTCAACTTGTCATCTTATCATTAACTATAATACTATAGATGACTAGTTAGGAGGATAAGTACTTACTGTGATTCTACTCTGACCATCTCACATTTAGTGGGGTGGTGGAAAATCAGAATTAGTCAGAGGGCTGTGATCAATGTGGGGAGAAGAGCACAGTCTAGACCATCCACCATGTCAACTGAGGATGGTTAGTGTGGGGAAGAAACTCCACACTAAAGGGGCGCTCACTGCAGAAGGACGATGTTCGTCATGGGTTCACCTAGAAGGTCAAAGCTAAGACAGGGTTCTAAGGCAGAATAGCTCAACAGAACTTCAGCTCAACATGAGTAACTACTTTTTGAAACAACCAAAATGTCCTTTGAGTGAGAAATGGATAAACAAGATGGGCACAAAAAGTATTACTCAGTAATCCAAGGAAATAAAGCTCTGACACCTGCTACATCAAGCATGAACCTTGGAAACCTGATGCTTAGGGAGAGAAGCCAGTCACAGAAGGCCACGTGCTGCGTGATTTCATTTATATGGCATGCCTGGGACAGGCAAGTCCACTCAGACAGAAAGCAGAACAGTGGTTGCTTAGGGCTGGGTGGTCGGAGGGAAATGGGAATAATGGGTACAGGTTTTGGGGGGGGAGGGTGATGGAAATGTTCTAAAATCTTTTGGGGTGATGGTTGCACAGCTCTGTGAATATATGAAAAACCACTGAGTTGTACACTTTAAATGGGTGAATGATATAGTATGTAAATATACCCCCAAAAGCTGTAATAAAAGTTAATTTGCTTGTTTTTAACTTAAAAAAAAGAAAAAGAAAGAAAGAAACTGCTTTTTAACAAGGAGAGTGAAAGAATTCATGAGCCCTGTCCTTGACCCATGTTAAGCCCTGGATACCACTGCCCCTCTGCCCTGGTTCACTTCTGTTCATTCATCTTGTTCAACAGTTAGAAGACTTTGTTAAAATAACCAGAACCCCATCATCTCTGGAGACACTAGCAAATCCCGAGTGACATCTGGATATGAAGAATGTCCCTGCAGTGAGAGAGGTGGGTCTTGGTTTAGAGTTTCTTGGAAGTTGCATCTGGATTTTGGACTTCAGGCAGGTCGTTTTGATTTAGGAGGCGATCTCAGAAGCCACTTAGAGGAGGGTGTGTCCACCTCCCACCTTCCTGTCTGGATCTTTGTGGGAGACAAGATGACCACCACAAGCTCCCAGGAGTTCAAGGTGAGAAGCTGTGGACAACTAGTTTGGAGTGAGATGGCAGAGTAAGGTGTGCCTGGGCTCACACAGAACCTTTCCCCACAGCCGAGACTGCACTGGGCTGGATGAAGCACAAGCTGGAATCAAGATTGCCAGGAGAAATATCAGTAACCTCAGATATGCAGATGACACCACCCTTATGGCAGAAAGCGAAGAAGAACTAAAGAGCCTCTCGATGAAAGTGAAAGAGAAGAGTGAAAAAGTTGGCTTAAAGCTCAACATCTAGAAAACCAAGATCATGGCATCTGGTCCCATCACTTCATGGCAAATAGAAGGGGAAACAGTGTCAGACTTTATTTTTTGGGGGCTCCAAAATCACTGCAGATGGTGATTGCAGCCATGAAATTAAAAGACGCTTACTCCTTGGAAGAAAAGTTATAACCGACCTAAATAGCATATTAAAAAGCAGAGACATCACTTTGCTGATAAAGGTCCATATAGTCAAAGCTATGGTCTTTCCAGTAGTCGTGTATGGATGTGAGAGTTGGACCGTAAAGAAAGCTGAGTGCCAAAGAATTGATGCTTTTGAACTGTGGTGTTGGAGAAGACTCTTGAGAGTCCCTTGGACTGCAAGGAGATCCAACCAGTCTATCCTAAAGGAAATCAGTCCTGAATATTCACTGGAAGGACGGATTGGAAGGATGGATCTGATACTTTGGCCACCTGATGCAAAGAGCTGACTCATTGGAAAAGACCCTGATGCTGGGAAAGATTCAAGGCAGGAGGAGAAGGGGATGACAGAAGATGAGATGGTTGGATGGCATCATCAACTCAATGGACATGAGTTTGAGTATAAACTCTAGGAGTTGGTGATGAACAGGGAGGCCTGGCATGCTGCAGTCCACAGAGTCACGAAGAGTCAGACATGACTGGGCGACTGAACTGAACTGAACTGAACTGAGACTGCACTCAGAGGAGACTCGAGGATGACTCTAGCTGTTACGGGCACCAGAAACATCCACCACAAAGGACAGTTTTGGTTCACACCAGCAAGTGAATGGATATAACTCTATTTATTTTATTTTAGTAGAGTTGGCTTACAATGTCGTGTTAGTTTCAGGCGTACAGCAAAGAGATTCCAGTGTACATATACATACACTCATTCTCTGTTAAGATTCTTTTCCCGTTTGGTCATCACAGAATATTGTGTAGATTTCTCTGGGCTGCTATACAGTAGGGCCTTGTTGACGACCTATCTTATGTATGGTAGAGTGTGTGTTCACCCCAAGCTCCTGCTTTACCCCTCCCCTCCACGTTTCCCCTTTGGTAACCATAAGTTCGTTCTGTATAAGTTTGTTTCTGTTTTGTGAATAAGTTCATTTGTATCATGTTTGTTGAAAAAATTAAATTCCACCTGTGAATGGTATCGTATGACATTTGTGTTTCTCTTTCTGACTTACTTCCTTAGTATGGCAATCTCTAGGGTCATTCATGTTGCTGCAAATGACATTATAGCATTCTTTTTTATGGCTGAGTAATATTCCATCATTATATATTTTTATCTCTCTCTCTCTCTCTCTCTCTCTCTCACATCTTTATCCATCCCTTTGTTGATGAGCATTTAGGTTGCTTCCGTGTCCTGGCTGTTGTAAACAGTACTGCAATGAACACCGTGTTCATGTATCTTTTTGAATTACGTTTTTTCTCCAGACATATACCCCGCAGTGGGATTGCTGGGTCATGGAGTAGTTCTATGTTTAGTTTTTTAAGGAACTGCCATACTGTTCTCCATAGTATTTGTATCAATTAACATTCCCACTAACAGTGTAGGAGGGTTCCCTCTTCAGATATGACTTTTTCTAGGGACGTACAATACAAATGTTTGAACAGGATGACATCTGGAGAATAACATTTCGGGAATTTTTTGTTTTGTTCCTTGCTGATTGTGTCTGTGTGCATGTGAAAGTATTGAGTTGCAACATTAGGTATAGGGCTGCTCGTTTCTAGGGCCACAATGAAAAATACCGCTCGGCTAATCCCTAAATTCTTTCGAAAGAGAAGTTCATTTTTAAATAAGTTTTTAGGTTGTAGCAGAGAAAATTGAAGTGTGTGTCTTGTTGGAAGGAGCAGGAATGAAGTATGTGTCCAGGGAGGTCTGGGCTCCCGTTGTGTCTGTTTCTTGGGGATGATGGATCTGGGGCACTTACGTGAAGTAAAGAGATTTAAAGAACTGGCTCAGAACTGTGAGGGTCAGCAAGTCTGAAAGCTGTAGGGAAGACCACTAGGCTGGAAGCTCAGGCAGCATTGCTGTGTTACAGTCTGGAGGCAGATTTTCTTCTTCCTTGGGAAATTCAGTTTTTGCTCTTAAGGCCTTCAACTGATGGGATGTGGCCCACCCACACCATGGAGGGTCACCTTCCTGTGACCACATCTACAAAATGCCTTCACAGCAATACCAAAACTAGAGTGTGATTACATCACCGAGTGTACAGCCCAGCCAAGTGGCAAGGGGGAACCATCATGCCTCACATGCAGGGCTTTAGACAAGGACCCGTCTCAGTTCCTCAGTCCTGCTGCTCCTTGCAGGTCAGCACATTATCGAACAGTCTTAACGTCAAATGCCTTAAGGAGAATGGAATGTGCAGCCCGAAGCTTGTGCTATGTTATCAGAAATTCTAGAATTTCTTTTTTGTTTTTTTTCCCGGCTGGGCTGCACAAGGCATCCAGATGTTAGTTCCTCAACCAGGCATCCCATCCATGCCCCCTGTAGTGGAAGCAGAATCCTAATCACTTCACCTCCAGGGAGGTTCCAGAATTTCTTGAGTATTTGAGCTCATCTCTGTTCCCAGCTTTACAGCCAAGAGGACCCAGACACACAGAGTTTATCCCGGGTGCAGAAGACCTCCCATGAACGTGTGGCCAAACCCTTACCCAGTGACACAGCTCGTCTTTCTTATAGACAGTGACGGGTTCCAAAATGACAGTTGGCTCTGGCCAAGGTGGGCGGGGCGGGGGTAGGGAGAAGGAAATGGTGTGTTTTAACAGAATCTCAGCTTCACTGCGACTGGTTCCCATTCTCCTGAACAAGGGGATGGTTGTGTTTTCATTTGACAGTGAACATTATTGAGATGGTTGTGTTTTCATTTGACGGTGAACATTATTGAGAGCACGTTTCCTGTGGAGAACAGACCCGCTTCCTTTCCTTGCGGGGGGAGGAGGTGGAAAGTGGGGCGCAACTGTTCTGGGAAACTCAACCCACTCCCGCATGGTTGGGCATTCAGTCATCAGAACCAGATGTGCCTGGGAGTCTGGGTCTCTCCACCTCGCCACAGGGTGACCAGGCCCAGAAGGCGGGGCTGCAGCTGCAGGAAGGCTCTTCGGGGTGGTGGGTGCCTGGGATCCCTCAGCGCAGGGTGAGGAGGGGGCTCTGTGGCCGGAGACACGTTGGCCTTTCTCTCACCCTCCCCGCCTGCTTCCTCTTTGCCCACAGGGGAGCCGTCAGACTGACTCAGTGGCCCCAGGTCCTCGTGTGTCCCAGCTTGTCCCAGCTGAGCCTCAGCAAGGCTCAAACTGGTCAAGGCCCCAGCCTCTCCTCAGGGGCTTGCGAAAAGCTTAGCTTAAGCTGCACTTTTATCTGTTTAATATACTGCAGATCTGGGTAAAATTTCAAATGATAAAATAACAAATTCCACTGCTGATATTTAAAAAAAATCTGAAAAGAATCTCCAAAGATAATGGGAAGTTATTTAAGGGGATCCTCTAAGATATGATGAATGTAACATAATGTTAAAACATAAAATACATATACACTATTGATACTTTGTATAAAATAGATAACTTAATGAGAACGTACTGTATTGCACAGGGAACTCTACTTAATACACTGTGGCAACCTGAGTGGGAAGGAAATCCAGAAAAACAGAGGACATGTGTATGTATAGCTGATTCACGTTGCTGTATAGTAGAAACTAACATTGTAAACATAACATATAACATAATTATATTCCAATAAAAACTGATGTAGAAAAACATAAAGGGGAAAATGGGGCTTCATGGGTGGCTCAGTGGTAAAGAATCTGATGCCAGTGCAGGAGACACAGGAGATGCAGGTTCAATTCCTGGGTCAGGAAGATCCCCTAGAGGAGGAAATGGCAACCCGCTCCGGTATTCCGACCTGGAGAATCCCATGGCCTGAGGAGCCTGGCAGGCGACAGTCCATAGGGCTGCAAAGAGCTGGACATGACTGAGTGACTGAGCAAAGGGAAAGTGACTAAATCACACATGACATTTCAAACTCTTTTTTTCAATACCCTTATTTATGTACGAGTGAAAGAGTCAAACATCCCTGAGTACAGTCAGAAACTACTGAAGATGTAAAGGTGTGTGTGACACAGCCGAAACACATCTTACTTGCACAGAGTCAGGGGGGGACCCGGGGTCCAGCCTAACATATACAGGCATCAGAGACAAGAGCGACTTAGGGCACACGGCACTTCTTATCCAAGGGGCGGGGCTGCGCCCCGGTCATCTGTGAATGCACGGGGACCATGCCTGATCCAGCGGACCCAGCTGAACCCTGGTTTAACCCGCAGAGGACAATCATCTCCCAGGGTTCTCATTTCACCCTCAGAGAACAGAACACATCCAGCCAGGAATACAATCCACCTTTCAGATGGGAGAAAGCCCTCTTGCTCACAGAAACCCCAAATTACCTCTAGCGTCTTATTTTTCCTCATGTGTACATAATTAAACAAAATTTAAAAAAAGTTATTGCTTGGCCTTGTGGGAAAAATAAACACCTTCTGGAATTAAAAGGGCCCAGTGTGATGCTGACATTTAGTTATACTTTTGCTCATGGGAAATATTATAGTTTGGTGGTTTCGTCACTAAGTTGTGTCCGACTCTTGCAACCCTATGGACTTTAGCCCACCAGGCTCCTCTGTCTGTGGAATTTTCCAGGCAAGAATATTGGAGTGGGTTGCCATTTCCTATGCCGGGGAATCTTCCCCACCCAGTCAGGGTACCCCAGCCTCCTATATTGCAGGAGGGTGATTCAGCAGTAAAGAATCTACCTGCCAATGCAAGAGACATGGGTTCGATCCCTAGGTGGGGAAGATCCCCTGGTGTAGGAAATGGCGCCCACTCCAGTATTCTTGTCTAGAAAATCCCATGGACAGAGGAGCCTGGCGGGCTACAGCCCTTGGGGTCTCACAGAGTCGGAGAGGACCTAGCGACTGAGCACGCAGTAGTAGTTGCTTATGTTACAGCCAAATTGATCCAGAGAAGTCATTTCAGTGTTGCTGTGGAATCAAAAGGTGCCATGACCACCTGACCTTCTGGGCTAGGGTTGGCCCTTTTTTTTATGTCAGTAGGGATCATGGTAAAGATGTGTTTGCCTCGGCACAGAGGCTGATGACAAGAGCAGGAGGATTCAGTGAGGGCAGGGCCGGGATGGGGCCCTGTGACCGCTGGTGGCACAGGAGCTTATCCTGGGCTCTGGACTTCCAAGAGCCACAGCATCAAGGAGCCAAGTGTGACACTTCACTTCACAGAGTCCTGCTGGGTGGACTTGTGGATTTTCTTTCATCATCCTCTCTCCAAAACACGCTGCCTCCTTCAGTCACACCATTCCGGATCCCAGGATGGAAGAATGTTCCTGTCTTGGCCTTGATCGGGTCTTCTCTATTGGGCGTTTGACATCGTTGGCACATTTGTTGTTGTTCAATCAGTCTTGTCTGACTCTTTGCGACCCCGTGGACTGCAGTACGTCAGGCTTCCCTGTCCTTTACCATCTCCCGGAGCTTGCTCAAACTCATGGCCACTGAGTGGGTGACGCCATCTGATCATCTCATCCTCTGTGGTCCCCGTCTCCTCCTGCCTTCAATTTGCCCCAGCATCAGGGTCTGTTGGGACGGGGAGGAGTCATGGCAGGGCCGCGGGAGGGGAGGCGGCAGTAACTTTAACCCAGTACTTGATTTAGACTTCCTAGTCTCTGCAGACTGATGTGGGGCTGGGCGAGGGCCAAGGTGAAGGAAGGGGGCTGGAAGGAGAGCCCACCAGGGCCACATGCACTGTGATGAGGACTTTAAAATTGATTCCAAGTAAGAGAGGAGGCATTGGGGCATTTTGAACAGGAGGGTGACAGGACTATTTGGGGATAATTTCTAGTTTTAAAGGCTTTCTTTGTTTTTAGAAGACAAAAGCAGAAAGATGGGCACCAGCAGAGAGGCCGCGGCGGTAGTCTAAGCAATAGGGTCGGGGTGGGGAAGGCGAGGAAGGGGTGAGGATGGAAGGGACGAAAGATGAGACAGAGGAGATGAGACTTGGTCCTGCAGCAGCCAGACCCTCTTAATACTCAACCTGGCAGTTAAGGGTTAATTCTTATTCTATCGGAAGGCATTCTCTTGGGCTTTCCTAGAAGGCAGGCAGTGACCCGGTGGTGCCTTCATCAGGCAGAGTAGGGAGGATTTATGCACGGAAGAACTGAGGCTTCTCCTCAACCTCCCTTAAATTAGTCACCATCAGTCAGCCGGCAGCCTGAACTCTTGAGCCCCTTTCAGGGAGGCCTGCCTGTTGCTGAGAAGAGGAGAGAAGAATCTGGCCTTGGTTCAAGAGGACCAATGAAGGGAAGATGGAAAAGAAACAAGGCAAAGCTCTTTGCCAAATGAAATGCAGCATTCAGAGAGCACAGCTCCTAACCGTGTCTAACTCAGCACATGGCTTTACAAAGTTGAACCTCCGCTCATCCAGTCTTCAAGTGAAGGGCGTGCTGTGCTTAGCTTTTAATGGGTGACATGTTTCCACTGAAGACATTGATCACCATGTGTTGAGGTTTATAAGGTCAGTGGTTTTGGTGGAAAAGGGTTTTGTTTTTTTTCCTCCAAGTGATGGGAAAATGCTTCAATAGAAGACAGAGCATGAGGATGAAACTTCATTTGGTTTTTGGCATCGAGAAGAGAATTGCAGATAGTAATAGCTGTTATGGAATTGCTTTAAGGTCTTGCCTGTTAAGCCTAAAAATAGTGTATCACTAGCAAAAGAACTGTGCAAGATGCAAAATTCTTGGGTAACATTTAAGTTCAGTTCAGTCGCTCAGTCATGTCCGACTCTTTGCGACCCCATGAATCGCAGCACACCAGGCCTCCCTGTCCATCACCAATTCCCGGAGTTCACTCAGACTCACGTTCATCAAGTCCGTGATGCCATCCAACCATCTCACCATCTGTTGTCCCTTTCTCCTCCTGCCCCCAATCCCTCCCAGCATCAGAGTCTTTTCCAATGAGTCAACTCTTCGCATGAGGTGGCCAAAGGACTGGAGTTTCAGCTTTAGCATCATTCCTTCCAAAGAAATCCCAGGGCTGATCTTCAGAATGGACTGCTTGGATCTCCTTGCAGTCCAAGGGACTCTCAAGAGTCTTCTCCAACACCACAGTTCAAAAGCATCAGTTCTTCAGCACTCAGCTTTCTTCACAGTCCAACTCTCACATCCATACGTGACCACAGGAAAAAACATAGCCTTGACTAGACGGACCTTAGTCGGCAAAGTAATGTCTCTGCTTTTGAATATGCTATCTAGGTTGGTCATGACTTTTCTTCCAAGAAGTAAGCGTCTTTTAATTTCATGGCTGCAGTCACCATCTGACATTTAAGGAGGCTTTCAATTACAAGAATCAGGGCTCTATTTTCTTACATATCAAGATGTTGGAGGTTGGCATGTGCACAGGTGGTAAATTCATCGGTTTACGGACAGCAGGGCTCTGTGCCTGCTCACTGAGATTTTCTCGGTGTTTGCCTCATGGTCACAAGATGGCTGCCAGCACTCTCTGCACTGTATTTTTATATCATGGTATCCAAAAGCATAATGTGTGAATGGATACCTCTTTGTGTGCCTATTTTGATCAGGGAGGAAATCTTTCCCAAACAACCCTAGCAGACTTACTCCTCTCACCTCATTGGCCAAAACTGGGTCCTCTACCTATTCCTAAACCATTCCTGGCAAGTTATGATTTACCTCCGTAAGACTGGGTATACTGGCTTTGAGTGTATTGCTTCAGTGTCTGAACAATATCCTAAGCTGGGTTTCAAATATATCTAGCAACATGCCATAGTTCTGTAGACAGAATGTTTGTGTATCCCCTACCCCCAAGTCATCTGTTGAAGCTCTACACCCCAATGTGATGATACCAGGAAATGGGGCCTTTGGGTCATAAATGTGGCACTCTCATCATGGGATCAGTGCTGTTGTAAGAAGAGGCCAGAGAATCCTCTCAAATTCTCTCTGCCGTATGAACACACAACAGAAGGCTCCAAGCCACTAAGGACCTGACCGTGCTGACACCCTGACCTTAACCTACCATGAGAAATACGTTTCTCTCATTTAAGCCACTTAGCCTTTGATAGTTTTGTTAGAGCAGCTCAAACCGACCAGCACACATAGTTCCTATGTACTGAGTGAGGGGGCCGTGAACCGTGGGCCCAGCCATTCGCTCTATGCTTAGTGTGGTTTGCCATACTCTCCTATGGTAGAGGAGGGGGCTTGCCAGGGGGCTCAGGAGTAAAGATTCCACCTGCCAGTGCAGGGGGATGCAAATTCCACCCCTGCTGAGGGAAGATCCCCTGGAGCAGGAAATGGTAACCTACTCCAGTATTCTCGCCTGGGAAATCCCACGGACAGAGGAGCCTGGTGAGCTACAGTCCATAGGGTCGTAAAGAGTCAGACACAACTTAGTGACTAAACCACCACCACCACCCCTCAACCCACTATAAGCAATATGAGGCTCTTTTGGTTTTATGTGACAGAACCTCTACTTGAACTACACAGTAAGTTAAAGGAAATTTGTGAGTTTATGAACACGGGAAGTATAAAGGCGGTTCTCAGGGCTCAGACGGTATCAGCAGGGCTCTTTTCTATCCTTCATTCCCTTTGTCAGCTCTACTTGACTTTATCCTTTCTGCAGGCCTTTCCCATGGGGCTGTGAACATGGCCCCTCGAAGCCCCACATTCATAACCTTGCAGTTAAAGTCGACGATAAGGGGTAGCTGTTAAGAGTGCTATAGAAAATTCCCAAGGAGGACTCCCGGCCGTGCTGCCACGTGTCCCGTGCTACAGCGGAAGGCGTGGGGGAGGAACTTACAATGATTGACCGCCCTACTAGAACTGTGTGGTAGAGCGGAAGCATAGATCCTTCCAGGAAGTGACGTGGAGCAGACAAACAAAATCTGTCTGCTGCAGGACATTCTTCCCCCTCCACTACTTGAACGAGGCACAGCTTTCATCTAGATGGTTCCATGCCCCTGCTTTTATGAGACGTAAGCAGCAGATAACATACTACATTGCAAATTTGCACCAGGAAATGGGGTGGCGTCTGAAGGGGGATAACTCACTCGTGACCGCATGTAAGAAAGACCTACCTAGGTGGAGTCCCCAAAATACTCTTGAAGAAAAGCTTATAGGAAATAGGCTGTATTTACAGGCTGGTAGTGAGAGGGTAACAGGCAGGAAGGCCAGGGGTCTCCAAATGGAGGAAATAGCCTGCAAGTGTCAGACATTTTTATCTCTCTTAAGCGGCAGGAGGAAACCAACTAGCGGTATTTTTTCCTTTTCTATAATAATGTAAAAAGAGGTTTCTCTTAAAATGCTGTGTTGCCGTAATGACACCTGGTTTCACCTGAAGTTAACCAATGCCTTTTTCTTATGGAAATGTTTACCTTAAGCTATGCTAATGTACTATACATTTATCCCAAACTCTTCAAGTTGGTTCTTCAAGTTGGTCTTCAAGTTGGTTCTGCCTCTTGGCTCAGAACCTACTTGACAAACCAGTATGTTATACTCAGATATTGTTCCCCTAATCTATGTAACTGAAACTATTTGTGTGGTGATCTGCCTTTCTTCAAGATCCAAGTTAATCATTTTATGGCCCAGGATGAAGCATTTGGTGCCAAGATTATCCCAAAATACATCTTATGGATGAGGGGCCTGGTGCCATTCTGAGTTTTAAGACATTCTTTTCTTTCATTAACAGACTGCTAGTGACTATATAACATCCAGCTACAGACTAGCAAGGGGGTACTCTTTCTGCCCCCTTCTGATGCCTATGTCAGAAGCTTTCTCTATCTCATTTATACTTTAATAAAACTTTATTACACAAAAGCTCTGAGTGATCAAGCCTTGTCTCTGGCCCCAGATTGAATTCTTCTCTTCCAGGGGCCAAGAATCCCAGCATCTTTGCGTGATTCAACAACAACCTTTCAGTAGGACCTGGAAATAATAACTAAAAGAAAAGTCATGAGTGTTTGAAAATTAGGCAACACACTTCTAAATAACACACAGGTTCAGGAAGAAATCACAATGGACATTAGAAAATATTTTGAACTGAATGCTAATTAAGTTGTGACATATTAAAGCTTCTCCATCTTTGGCTGCAAAAAATATAATCAATCTGATATTGGTGTTGACCATCTGGTGATGTTCATGTGTAGAGTCTTTTTTTTTTTTTTTTTTTTTTTTAGAGTCTTCTCTTGTGTTGTTGGAAGAGGGTGTTTGCTATGACCAGTGCATTTTCTTGGCAAAACTCTATTAGTCTTTGCCCTGCTTCATTCTGCATTCCAAGACCAAATTTGCCTGTTACCCCAGGTGTTTCTTGACTTCCTACTTTTGCATTCCAGTCCCCTATAATGAAAAGGACATCTTTTTTGGGTGTTAGTTCTAAAAGGTCTTGTAGGTCTTCATAAAACCGTTCAACTTCAGCTTCTTCAGCATTTCTGGTTGGGGCATAGACTTGGATAACTGTGATACTGAGTGGTTTGCCTTGGAGACAAACAGAGATCATTCTGTCGTTTTTGAGATTGCATTGAAGTACTGCATTTCGGGCTCTTTTGTTGACCATGATGGCTACTCCATTTCTTCTGAGGGATTCCTGCCCGCAGTAGTAGATATAATGGCCATCTGAGTTAAATTCACCCATTCCAGTCCATTTTAGTTCGCTGATTCCTAGAATGTCGACATTCACCCTTGTCATTTCTTGTTTGATCACTTCCAATTTGCCTGGATTCATGGACCTGACATTCCAGGTTCCTATGCAATATTGCTCTTTACAGCATCGGACCTTGCTTCTATCACCAGTCACATCCACAGTTGGGTATTGTTTTCACTTTGGCTCCATCCCTTCATTCTTTCTGGAGTTATTTCTCCACTGATCTCCAGTAGCATATTAGGCACCTGCTGACCTGGGGAGTTCCTCTTTCAGTATCCTATCATTTTGCCTTTTCATACTGTTCATGGGGTTCTCAAGCAAGAATACTGAAGTGGCTTGCCTTTCCCTTCTCCAGTATACCACATTCTGTCAGACCTCTCCACCATGACCCGCCCATCTTGGATTGCCCCACAGGCATGGCTTGGTTTCATTGAGTTAGAAAAGGCTGTGGTCCTAGTGTGATTAGATTGACTAGTTTTCTGTGAGTGTGGTTTCAGTGTGTCTGCTCTCTGATGCCCTCTTGCAACACCTACCATCTTACTTGGGTTTCTCTTACCTTGGGCGTGGGGTATCTCTTCACAGCTGCTCCAGCAAAGTACAGCCATTGCTCCTTACCTTGGACAAGGGGCATCTCCTTAACGCCATGGGATGGCTCCTCTAGGCCCTCCTGTGCCTGCTCAGCCACCGCTCCTCGGGTTGCTCCTCAGGTTGCTCCTCCTGGCAGCCGGCCCTGGCCTTGGGTGTGGCCCCTGGCCTCGGGCTCGGGGTGGCTCCTCAGGGTCACCGCCCCTGGTCTCGGGTGCGAGGTGGCTTCTCCCGGCCGCCCCTGACCTCAATACAGTCAACAAAAACAAGACCGGGAGCTGACTGTGGCTCACATCATGAACTCCCTATTACCAAATTCAGACTCAAATTGAAGAAAGTAGGGAAAACCGCTAGACCATTCAGATATGACCTCAATCAAATCCCTTATGATTATACAGTGGAAGTGAGAAATAGATTTAAGGGCCTAGATCTGATAGATAGAGTGCCTGATGAACTATGGAATGAGGTTCGTGACATTGTACAGGAGACAGGGATCAAGACCATCCCCATGGAAAAGAAATGCAAAAAAGCAAAATGGCTGTCTGGGGAGGCCTTACAAATAGCTGTGAAAAGAAGAGAGGCGAAAAGCAAAGGAGAAAAGGAAAGACATAAGCATCTGAATGCAGAGTTCCAAAGAATAGCAAGAAGAGATAAGAGAGCCTTCTTCAGCGATCAATGCAAAGAAATAGAGGAAAAGAACAGAATGGGAAAGACTAGAGATCTCTTCAAGAAAATTAGAGATACCAAGGGAACATTTCATGCAAAGATGGGCTCGATCAAGGACAGAAATGATCTGGACCTAACAGAAGCAGAAGATATTAAGAAGAGGTGGCAAGAATACACAGAAGAGCTGTACAAAAAAGATCTTCACGACCCGGATGATCATGATGATGTGATCACTCATCTAGAGCCAGACATCCTGGAATGCGAAGTCAAGTGTGCCTTAGAAAGCATCACTACGAACAAAGCTAGTGGAGGTGATGGAATTCCAGTTGAGCTGTTTCAAATCCTGAAAGATGATGCTGTGAATGTGCTGCACTCAATATGCCAGCAAATTTGGAAAACTCAGAAGTGGCCACAGGACTGGAAAAGGTCCGTTTTCATTCCAACCCCAAAGAAAGGCAATGCCAAAGAATGCTCAAACTATGGCACAATTGCACTCATCTCACATGCCAGTAAAGTAATGCTCAAAATTCTCCAAGCCAGGCTTCAGCAATACGTGAACCGTGAACTTCCTGATGTTCAAGCTGGTTTTAGAAAAGGCAGAGAAACCAGAGATCAAATTGCCAACATCTGCTGGATCATGGAAAAAGCAACAGAGTTCCAGAAAAAACATCTACTTCTGCTTTCTTGACTATGCCAAAGCCTTTGACTGTGTGGATCACAAGAAACTGTGGAAAATTCTGAAAGAGATGGGAATACCAGACCACCTAACCTTCCTCTTGAGAAATCTGTATGCAGGTCAGGAAACAACAGTTAGAACTGGACATGGAACAACAGACTGGTTCCAAATAGGAAAAGGAGTACATCGAGGCTGTATGTTGTCACCCTGCTTATTTAACTTCTATGCAGAGTACATCATGAGAAACGCTGGACTGGAAGAAACACAAGCTGGAATCAAAATTGCCAGGAGAAATATCAATAACCTCAGATATGCAGATGACACCACCCTTATGGCAGAAAGTGAAGAGGAACTAAAAAGCCTCTTGATGAAAGTGAAAGAGGAGAGTGAAAAAGTTGGCTTAAAGCTCAACATTCAGAAAACGAAGATCATGGCACCCGGTCCGGTCACTTCATGGGGAATAGATGGGGAAACAGTGGAAACAGGGTCAGACTTTATTTTTGGGCTCCAAAATCATTGCAGATGGTGACTGCAGCCATGAAATTAAAAGATGCTTACTCCTTGGAAGAAAAGTTATGACCAACCTAGATAGCATATTCAAAAGCAGAGACATTACTTTGCCTACTAAGGTCCATCTAGTCAAGGTTATGGTTTTCCAGTGGTCATGTATGGATGTGAGAGTTGGACTGTGAAGAAGGCTGAGAGCCGAAGAACTGATGCTTTTGAACTGTGGTGTTGGAGAAGACTCTTGAGAGTCCCTTGGACTGCAAGGAGATCCAACTAGTCCATTCTAAAGGAGATCAGTCCTGGGTGTTCTTTAGAAGGACTGATGCTGAAGCTGAAACTCCAATACTTTGGCCACCTCATGCGAAGAGTTGACTCATTGGAAAAGACTCTGATGCTGGGAGGGATTGGGGGCAGGAGGAGAAGGGGACGACCGAGGATGAGCTGGCTGGATGGCATCACTGACTCAATGGATGTGAGTCTGAGTGAACTCTGGGCGTTGGTCATGGACAGGGAGGCCTGGCGTGCTGCAATTCATGGGGTCGCAAAGAGTCTGACACTACTGAGTGACTGAACTGAACTGATATTAAAGCTTGTGGGAATGCAGCTAAAGGCATACTTGAAAGTGAAAATGAAGTCACTCAGTCATGTCCGACTCTTTGCGACCCCATGTACCCTAGCCTACCAGGCTCCTCTGTCAATGGGGTTTTCCAGGCAATAGTACTGGAGTGGATTGCCATTTCCTTCTCCAGGGGATCTTCCCGACCCAGGGACTGAACCTGGGTCTCCCACATTGTAGACAGACGCTTAACCGTCTGAGCCACCAGGGAAGTCCTAAGGCATACTTAAGGAGGCATTTATAGCTTTAAATGCACATATTGGTTGGGGTGGCAGGGGGGACCTGAAAAAGAAAAATGAAGTAGACTTAAAGGTCAAAAAGTTAGTGGCCTACTGGAGCCGATTATACATAGTGAAGTAAGCCAGAAAGAAAAACACCAATACAGTATACTAACACATATATATGGAATTTAGCAAGATGGCAATGATGACCCTGTATGCAAGACAGCAAAAAAGATACAGATGTGTATAGCGCACTTTTGGACTCAGAGGGAGAGGGAGAGGGTGGGATGATTTGGGAGAATGGCATTGAAACATGTATACTATCATGTAAGAATCGAATCGCCAGTCTATGTCCGATGCAGGATACAGCATGCTTGGGGCTGGTGCACGGGGATGACCCAGAGGGATGTTGTGGGGAGGGAGGTGGGAGGGGGGTTCATGTTTGGGAACACATGTACACCCATGGTTGATTCATGTCAATGTATGGCAAAACCAATACAGTATTGTAAAGTAAAATAAAGTAAAAATAAAAATTTTTAAAAAGACCTAAAAAATAAATAAATAAATAAATAAATAAATAATAAAAATAATGTGAAAAAAAAAAAGCAGCTTAGCCTGAAGGAAGGAATTACTGGCTTCTGTAACTGAAAAGTCTAAGTGAGGTTCTGTTTCCAGACACCTAGGTCAGGATGTCAAAAGCTGAGTTAGTAGCGACTCTGGCAGGGACTCTTCTTCGCTGAGACTGACATCCTGACCACTCGGGGTACTCAGGGGCCAGCTTGCCTGCCAATGGACCAGACCCAGTGGCCACAACTGGGACCCTTTTGTCCCTGGTCTCCTCCTGACGCGGACAACTGGCCAGAGTGCCCCGATTGATAAGGAACAAGAGACTTTATTGACCTCTCTCCCCTTCCCTCTCTCTTTCCTCTCCTTAACCTTTCCTATCCTTCCCCTTTTTTCTAGTCCCCCGATCCTGGATGCAGGAATCTGGTCGAAGGGCCCTCAGCCTGAGCTGAGGATTGGAGACTGATCACCTGATCTTGGCAAAGAACTCGAATTCTAGTTCTGGTCTGGTCTGATTTCTGGTAGGGCCGAGTTCCAGTCCTCTCTTCTCTGGAGGCCCAGGGGAAAGTCCCATAATGCCTGGGTATCTACAGGTGGCAGGAGATGTCTGTAAGGCCACCCCTTTTGCCCCCTTCTCCCGCCTCCTCCCCTTTCTTCTTTCAACCTGGCTTCCTTTCCTCCCTTGAAATCTTTGATGTTAGTACTTAGATCTGAAGTTCTGTGTCTCTATAGGAGGTTTGCTGAGAGACTGTATTCTTGTATTTAAGGCCTTCCCTGGTGGAGCCGAGGTTAAAGCATCTGCCTGCAATGTGGGAGACCTGGGTTTGATCCCTGGGTCGGGAAGATCCCCTGGAGAAAGAAATGGCAACCCACTCCAGTACTCTTGCCTGGAGAATCCCATGGACGGGGGAGCTTGGTGGTCTACAGTCCATGGGTTGCAAAGAGTCGGAAACGACTGAGCGACTTCACTTTCACTTTTCACTTGAGTTAGCAGCTGCCCGATCGGTTTCCCAGCTTACCTGCATGTTGACTGTATTCTCAAGTAGGTTCTCTTCGTGTGATGTTCAGGCATTGCAGGTGTAAGTCTGCCAAATTAAGCAGGAGGATAGTTCAAGAGGAATAAGACCACAGAAGCATATGCCTACCAGTTAGAGGTCCCGCTAAGGCCAGTGGTGCAGATTCAAAGGGGACAGCGTCTACAGTCATGGCTGAGGGGGAGGAGGTGTTTGTGCTCCGTTGTGTCTGACTCTTTGCGATCCCATGGCCTGTAGCCCACCAGGTCCCTCTGTCCCTGGAATTCTCCAGGCAAGAATACTGCAGTGGGTTGCCATTTCCTCCTCCAGGGGATCTTCCTGAACCAGGGATCCAACCCACATCTCTTGTATCTCCTGCATTGGCAGGCTCGTTCTTTACCACTAGCGTCACCTGGAAAGAGGAATAAATAGTTCTAAATAGCTCCAGCAGAGTTTTCTCAGTTGATTCTGATTCGCCAGGGTTGGACCATATCCCCACCTCCAAACCAATGAATGTGGCCTTTGGAATTCTATTGGATTTGAATATGAAACTGATGATCTGTGGACATTTTAAAATTTAGTGATCACTAGGAATCAGCACGTACTCTTAAAAAACAAGCCAATTTCATTAAAAATTTTTTTATAATTTTTGTTTCATGCCATGCGGCATGTGGGATCTTAGTTCCCTGAATCCATGCCTCCTGCAGTGGAAGTACAGAGTCTTAATCACCGAACCACCAGGAAAGCACCCCCCCACCCCAGTTTCATTTGTTTTTGTTTTTCTTCTTAATTCAAGAGACTTCTCTTTGCATGATTTGATTTCCCTTAGGCATTAGACAGACTATCATGATATCTGTGGTGGATAAGATGAAATCTTACTCAACGCATTTAAATCGTATTCAGTTAACCAGCTGATTGACCAAAGATAATCACGTCACAGTCTTTCTAACTACTTTCCAAGCCATCTGCTTAAAATCTGTTGATGATCAGTGTGACAGCATGCCTCTTCAACTGATGCTCTTCTGGAGAATTCTCTTTAATGGATAACCCCTTGCTTTTTTTTTTTTTTTTTTTTTCTGCTTCTGGCAGAATTTCTTTTCAGTTTTTTTCCTTGGACAGATATGTAAGAGGATTTTTTTTTTCAGTTTTGAAGATGATACGAAATAAAAAGTGTAAGATAATGGTAAGGCAGCATGAAGAATCTGACTAGAATTTGCAGGGATTCAGATGAGGTTATTAACAGTAATTAATACAAAAGCCTGCATTTAGGTTAAAAAATCCTTCTGTTCAAGTTTAGAAGGTGAGGAAAACATAACTGGCAGGAGCTTATGTGCAAAGTCCAGATCAAAGTCAGCCACAGGGCAAGGAGAATGAACACAGTCCACACGTTGAGAGACCAGACCACAGTCAGGGCTGTCTAACCACCAGGGCTCCTGCTGCTGGCTCCAGTTCTAACAGTGGGTTCACTTCCTGGGGCCTTATTTCAAGGGGTATTGAACATCTTGCAGGCTTTCCAGGTGGCATTAGTGGTAAGGAACCCACCTGCCAATGCAGGAGACTTAAGAGACACGGGTTCAATCCCTGGGTCAGGAAGATCCCCTGGAGGAGGGTACAGCTCCCTACTCCAGTATTCTTGCCTGGAGAATCCCTATGGATAGAGGAGCCTGGTGGGCTACAGTCCATGGGGTTACAGACATTCGGACACAACCGCAGGGACTTGGCACGCACGCACACTGACCATCTTGAGAGCACTCCAGTCAAGGCATTCTGATGAGTGAGGAATTCGGAATCATCCTGTAGAAATACTGGATGGAGGAACTGGCTATATTTAGCCCAGGGAATTGGAGATTTTTTAAAAAAAGAACAGCTGCTCCTAAATATGAAATGGTTGCCATGTGGAGGAGGAAGCAGACTTGTCCTTGTTACTCCACAAAATGCAGTAGGAGAATGAGAGGAATTTTTAGAGTTGACTCAGGATGAAAATGTTAATTGCTCGGTCATATTTGATTCTATGTGACCCCATGGACTGCAGCCCACCAGGCTCCTCTGTCCATGGGGATTCTCCAAGCAAGAATACTGGAGTGAGTAGCCATTCCTTTCTCCAGGGGATCTTCCCGGCCCAGGGATCAAACCCAGGTCTCCTGCATTGCAGGTGGATTCTTTACCATCTGAGCCAGCAGAGAAGCCCTAATTCAGGATAAGACACTTCCTAGTAACTCAAATTGTTTTAAAAAATGGAGTAAGCAACCCCCTTCCCCTGCTGGTGAGCTCTAGCAGACGTGGGGGGACCTTTTCAGGCAGAGATGGTAGGTATCTGCCTACAGGATCCAGGCCTCCAGGAGTTGGATTTTGGCTTGGCAGGGCAGGTTATCTCTCTGAGATCCTTATTTACTTGTTTGTTTGTGTACCATCAGCTGATGTCCGAGTGAGTCCTGCCAGGGATGGACCTCCTTGTGGTGGGGTGGGCAGGGAGATGGGCCACCCAGCTCTGGCTCTTGTCCAGAACCTCGGACAGCTCTGACAAGTTGGTTCTCTTGGAAAACTTGCAGATGAGCCGTCCATCCTGGCAGCCCGCCCAACCACCTGCTCCCTTCAGCTCGACGAGTATGCTTCCCAAGCCAGGGATGGAAGGGCCAGGATCTCCTCTGTCATCCTGGTGAGGTCACACAGAGCAGTGGCTCCTGCTCTCAAGGGCTGCGGGGATGCAGAAAGGGGGGTTGTGTGTGTTCCAGGAAGGCAGTCAGCTGGCCTGCTGAGAGCCCCTGAACCTGGAGAGAGGCAAAGAGAAGAATGGGAAAGACCGCTTCATGAGGAGGTCGGGACCAGGTTACCTGGGTCTGCGTTCCAGCTCTGCTACTCAGAATTTCCGGCAAGTGACAGCCTCTATGTGCCTCAGTTTCCTCATCCACACAATGGGTGCAGTAACTGCACTTTATAGAATTGTTCAGTTCAGTTCAGTTCAGTCGCTCAGTCGTGTCTGACTCTTTGAGACCCCATGAATCGCAGCACGCCAGGCCTCCCTGTCCATCACCATCTCCCGGAGATCACTCAGACTCACGTCCATTGAGTCTGTGATACCATCCAGCCATCTCATCCTCGGTCGTCCCCTTCTCCTCCTGCCCCAAATCCCTCCCAGAATCAGAGTCTTTTCCAATGAGACAACTCTTTGCATGAGGTGGCCAAAGTACTGGAGCTTCAGCATCATTCCTTCCAAAGAAATCCCAGGGCTCATCTCCTTCAGAATGGACTGGTTGGACCTGCTTGCAGTCCAAGGGACTCTCAAGAGTCTTCTCCAACATCACAGTTCAAAAGTATCAATTCTTCAGCGCTCAGCTTTCTTCACAGTCCAACTCTCACATCCATACATGACTACTGGAAAAACCATAGCCTTCACTAGATGGACCTTAGTCGGCAAAGTAATGTCTTTGCTTTTCAATTTGCTATCTAGGTTGGTCATAACTTTTCTTCCAAGGAGTAAGAATCTTTTAATTTCATGGCTGCAGTCACCATCTGCAGTGATTTTGGAACCCCCCAAAATAAAAGTCTGACACTGTTTCCACTGTTTCCCCATCTATTTCCCATGAAGTGATGGGACCGGATGCCATGATCTTCATTTTCTGAATGTTGAGCTTTAAGCCAACTTTTTCACTCTCCTCTTTCACTTTCATCAAGAGGCTTTTTAGTTCCTCTTCACTTTCTGCCATAAGGGTGGTGTCATCTGCATATCTGAGGTTATTGATATTTCTCCTGGCAATCTTGATTCCAGCTTGTGTTTCTTCCAGTCCAATGTTTCTCATGATGTACTCTGCATAGAAGTTAAATAAGCAAGGTGACAATATACAGCCTTGATGTACTCCTTTTCCTATTTGGAACCAGTCTGTTGTTCCATAATTTTTAGGATAAAATAATATCATACTTGCAAAACAGTTAAAATAGTGCCCGGAGCACAGAAAGTGCTAAAACAATAAAAGTGATAGTTAAAAAATTAACCTTAGATAGACTTTGGTTCAGGGCTTCCCTGGTGGCTCAGTGGTAAGAATCTGCCTGCCAATGCAGGAGATGCAGGTCAGGAAGTTCCCCTGCAGAAGGAAATAGCAACTCACTCCAGTATGCTTGCCTGGAGAGTCCCATGGACAGAGGAGCCTGGTGGGCTGCAGTACTTGGGGCTGCACAAGAGTTGGACATGACTTAGTGACTAAACAATGCAAGACGGTTTGTTCTTACCTGGTTCTGCCTCTTTCTAGCTGTGTGACATCAACAAAATTCTGTAAAGCAGTTATCCTTCAATTAAGAAATAAATAAATAAATGAAAAGAAAGCGTCTTAACCTCCCTGGGCTTCTTTTTCATCCAAGAAATGGGAATGGGAATGACAATCCCACAGGGCTGTGCGAGGCAACGAGTGTAAAATAAGTGGGGTCCGGGCATGGGTCACCAGCACTGGTTACTAAGCAAGACGCTGCGGACAAGCAAGAGTGAATACTTGGCTTCATGACACTATTTCCCTACAACATGCCGATAAAAACAGGTTCAGAGAGTCAGAGATCATGTTTTTAAGAGCTGCAAGGGGGCCTGGAGGGCCAGAGGACCTGTAGTAATAGTAACAGTAACAACTCAGCAGCAGAAGCAGGAATCGACTGTGTCACAGGCCCTGGGTCAAACACTTCACATAACTTATTTTGTTGAACCCTAACAAGTCTGTGAAGTGAGGATGACAATGGTGATGATCATCAGCATTATCATTTTACAGATAAAGAAAGTGAGTACATAACTTGTTCACACAGTAAAACTCAGATTGAAAAAGTATCCACCCACACCCCCATCCATAATCTGCACCCCTGGGCACATGGCCTTTGAGCCACTAAAGACTGAATTTCATCAGAAACTAAAGGACCCATGAGGGAAATCTGAGGGTCTTAATGGAATGCAAGACTAAATGAGCCAAGACAGTGACACAGCTACCATAAAAAGCATGTAAAATCATTTCAGACAGTGTGATCAGACGGACGTTTCTGGGCGTGTTCTCCTCGTCACCTCATTGTCATCCGCCCCACCTAGGCTTGGCTCTGGATGTTCGAGGATAGCCACATTTGGGTGGCCCGAGTTAACTAGAAATTTCCATTGTCCTGGAATGCCTTCAAGCAGAGAGAAACGCTTGAAGGCATTCCTTTAAGAAATGTTTTCTTCAAGCAGAGATAAAACCTGAAAATGTGAACACAATAGGTCTGGATATACCCTAGCCTAAGCTCCCGATCCTGGGAACAATGGCCAGCATCCTTTCCTTTCCAGTGTGTCTGCTTCTTGTCTGACTGCCTATAGAGCAGGGGAAGTGAGGAGACCCAGCTTGGGAGGCTGAAGCCCTGAGGGAGTCCAGCCTCCACCCTGGATCCCTGGGGCTGTTGGATGCAATCCTTCAAGCCTGTCTCTTTCTACTGGGGACAAAGTTTCACTGCGAGTTCCAGGCTGTTCTCTGCGGGTAATTTATTCCAAATGGAACTGCTGACAGAGAGAGAGAGAATGGGAAATGGGATTGCGAGCAAGCAGGCCCAAAGGCCAGGATCCCAAACACACAGTGGAAACCCAGTAGGGTGGGAAAGCTGCAGTCTAGCATGGAGGAGACTGGAGCCATGAGGTTGGACATGTTTCAGGGGAAGGTCAAAGGAAACACAGGGTGAGAATAAGTGACTTAAGAAGGCAAGTATACATTTATTAACTTTCCTTTGAAAACTTTATTTGTTTATGTATCTGGCTGCACTGAGTCTTAGCTGCAGCATGCGCGATCTTTAGTTGCAGCACGCAGGACTCAGTTTCCCGGCCAGGGATCGAGCCCTGGCCCCTGCACTGGGAGCCTAGAGCCTGGGCCACTGGACCACCAGGGCGGCCCACGAAAGCAAGCACACCGATGAAGACTTCTAAGTGACAGATAGAATGCTAATGATAACTAACGCTGTTGTGCGCGTATTGAGTCTGGTGTTATACTCCTTCCCAGTCTCATTTTCCATAGATATTCCAGATAACTAGCAGAAAAAAAAAGAAGAGGTAAAGGATGAACAGGCTGTCAACAGGAAGGCCAGTTTTTTATTTCTTTCTTTTTTGGCTCTGTGGCTTGTGGGATCTTAGTTCCCCGACCAGCGATTGAACCTGGGCCCATGGCAGTGAAAGTGCAGAGCCCTAACCCCTGGACCACCAGGGAATTGCCTGGAAGAGGTCAGTTCAAGTCTAACTTTCACACTTGTCAGAGCCCAATAATAACCTGTTGATGAAAATCAAGCAATAGTCTATCTAGGAAAGAAGTGGAAAATTTTCTTAGAGCCAAATTTGAGGATTATAATCTGGGAAGAGCATCCCAGGAAGCGCTGAGAACTGTTGCGCCTGTTAGAAGTCAAAACAGTTATTTAAGTGTTTTTGAAACGGAGTACTGTACATTAAATGACGTGTAACTGACAGTTGACACAATCCAGATCTAAGCGCCGTCATGACCCCTTACGAGATCAAGAAGGAATGTTATCTTTGAGGAGCTGTCTTGTTGATGCTAAGAGAAAGTTGCTGTTTATGGCTGAGCAGGTATTCCTGCCAGCGGGGGAGGACTGGTCAATGCCTGAGGCAGGCACACAATGCACGGGGCTGGGGGTGGGGGGAAGGGTAGAGAAGAGTGCATATGTAAATTTCTATTGTCTTGCCATAAAATATGAATTTTATCTCGCAAACCCTAGTACACAGAAAGGTTTTGTCCACAGTTTGCAGGAGATTCATAGAATTTAAGTATTGATAACTTGCCAAAGGTTACACAGTAAGTGGAAGAGCCAATATCTGAACTCAGTGTTCTGGGCCCAGAGTGCACTGTAAGACAGACAGCATGAATGGGCAGTTGGCATAAGATGTGTATGAAAACCCCTCTATCGTCCCTGTGAAATCTTCAGTAAAATCAGTATTGCTCACCAGTTCTTTTGGTGTAATGGTCTCTTTCTGGGGCCCAGGAAGAGAGATTATGTTCTATCTTGAGATGGACCAGGAATGAACACAAGGGTATGTAAGACATCAAGCTCACAACAAGACTGGAACAAGGGGGAAGAAAAAGTCTTTCTAAAGCCTCAAGCAGAGGTAGGCTAATGTCTCCACAATATCTTCTCCTGATGCAGCAAGATCCTTGCATGTCCAGTCCAAGCAAAACCACAGCTTCGTAGAGGGAAGAGTCTGAACGCATTTCCACTTGTGCTCTGCAACACTCAGAAA